>NC_045438.1:68120639-68171650 GCF_002776525.5 Piliocolobus tephrosceles
AGAAAGAAAGAAAGAAAGAAAGAAAGAAAGAAAGAAAGAAAGAAAGAGAAAAGAAAAAGCCAAAATCATCTCCATTAAGAAAAAGTCTACCTCCAAAGTGAAAAATTGAAGAATGAAATCTCATAGCTTAAAATAATATTAGAAAGGGACTTAAAACATCGAACTTGAGAAGACATTAAGAGACTGGATGAAGGCAGAGGTGACATTAAGAGACTGAATGAGAAAAAGGAAAAGAAAAGGGGGAGGAAATTTAGGATTTTGTAAAACAAAAGAATCCAAATTTTTTCCTTAGCAATCTCCCCTGAAAGCTATTTATTAAAGAAACTGCATTTAACCTCTCACGTGTAAGAGGGGGCCCTAAATTAGAATTCCTTCCATCAACCCCCAAATTTTAACCCCATTCATGTAATGCATAGACACAAGCAACATTTATCTATTCAAAGCCACTATCAAAAGGAAACAAAAAATTAAAACTTTTTACCTGATGAAAAAATATTATCTAAAATAAAATATGAAAAAAACGAGAAATCTCTACCCTAACGCTCTGAACTAAATCAAATATATCAAACCCACATTTGGGGATATGTTAAAAAAAAAAAAACAAAGGTGGAAAAAATCATTAATCTAAATAAAAAGTCTTAGAATAGAAGTGGACAAAAAAAAAAAAAAGAAAAGAAATGAGAGTTGTTTGAATTCAAGAAGCACATAGATGACAAGACAAGAAGCTTTTGAGAAATGATTAACTTACAAAATGCTCAAAGTGAATATGGATTGAAATAAATATTTAGTAAGAGGCATTGAAAAAAAGCCAGAAAATAACCAACAGAATGGAAATGGGAGTTAGCCACAAAATGTAAAAGGAACCAGAGAGAAAGTAACTGAAATAGAAGACTAGCAAAAAATAGAGTCCTTGAAAAGGATAAACAAAGCAATGTAACCAAATTGATATTAACACGGTAAGAATACTTTCCAGGAAAAAACACTTGTATCTTTATATTGAAAGGGTCTTATGGCTATCTGGAAAAATTAGAAATTGATCTCGGACTATAAGCTCTATTAGATCCATCAGTCTATTTTTCCATCCCTGTATACATACCACAAAGTCGTATTTACTGTATTGATATAATATACATGGAAATCTGGTATTATGAGTACTTCAACTGTGTAGTTTTTCATTGTATTTTTTCCATTTATATTTCCATAGAAGTTTTTAAATCAGCCTTTCATTTTCCCTAGTAAATTGTTCTCCTTTCATTAGAATTTCATTGAATCTGTACGTTAATTTGGTGAGAACAAATACATTTACAGTAATTGTGTCTTCCATGAATATGGTATGTCCTTATAATTTCTCTTAATAGTGTTTTATAGTTTTCAATTACTAATATTTATTTTAGTTTGTATGTTTTAAAAATAAATATATAAAAGAATTTAAATACATTTCTTTTTAAAATTACTCGGTTGATAGACTGAGTACATATTAATAAATATGGCAGTGTACTCATTTAAAAAAATGTTTTTTTACTTTATCCCTTTCATCTCTTTATGGCACTGCACTCATAATTTATTTCTCCCTTGAGTAAAAAATCCAGAATTCTAAACATTAGCATCAACAGTGTAACTTTTATTTTGCCATTTTTGATGCCAAAACACAAAACTGTTTCAACCGAAATTTTAATGTACAATTAATATACATTTTGATATCTAATACAAAACATGATAAAATATCCAATGTAAAAATGTATTTATCAGCAATTACATACTTTGTTATATAATTAATGTTTCATTGCATCATTTGTACCAAAAAATTGTCAAATTTTGTCTTCTTATATGCTCATATTATAAATATTTTAAGAAGTATAATAGTTTAAAAAATTGGGTAGTGTAAGGGAAATTTATTGTCTCTTAGTCCTGGAGCCTGCAAGTATGAAATCAAGGTATCAACAGGGTTGGTTTATTCTGAGGGCTGTGAAGGACAATCTGTTCCATGCTTGTCTCCTAGCCTCTGAAAGTTTCCTGGCAATCTCTGTCATTACTTGGCTTATAGACACATCACTCCAGTCTCTGCCTTCATGTTCATGTGTCATGCTCTCTGTGTGTCTATTTCCAAGTTCTCCCTTTTTATAAGAACACCATTCATATTTATTCCAGTATAATCTTATTTGTTTTGTTTTTCCTTTTTACAGCTTTATTGAGGTATAATTGACAACTAAAATTTGAATATATTTAAGGATTGCCATGTGATATTTTGATATATGTCTACATTGTGAAATGATTACTATAGTCAAGATAATTAACATAAACATCACCTCACACAGTTACCTCCTTCTTTTGATGGTAAGAATATTTAAGATTTACGCTCTTAGAAAATTTCAAGAATATAATACGTTACAATTAAGTATAGTTACCATGCTATATATTAAGACTCCAGAGCTTATTCATCTTATAACTGCAAGTGTATACATTTGACCAAACCCCATTTTATCTCCCCACTTCCCCTTCCTTCTCCTCTCCTGGTAATCACCCTTTTACTATGTTTCTTTGAGTTCAACTTTTTAAGACTTTAGATATATAAGTGGGATCACGAAGTATTCACTTTTCTCTGTCTGGCTTATTTCACTTAGCATAATATCCTCCAGGATCATCCATGTCTTCGCAAATGGTAGGATTTTTTTCTTGTTTATGCTGAGTAATATTCCATTGTATATTCATATCACATTTTCTTTATTTACCTGTTGATAGACACTTAGGTTCATTTTATGTCTTGGCTATTGTGAATAACACTGCTAGTTACATCTTTAATGACTAAGGTCACAGCCCGAGACGGTTAAGGACTTCAACATATGAATTTTGAAGGGGACACCATTAAATATATAAAAACAATTACTTTGGTATTGTAAATACTTTAGACATGCAGGTTTTAAATATTTACTCAAATCCCTACTTTATCATAAGATATACAAAAATTAAGAATAAAAACTATAAAATTCCCAGGGAGAAACCAGGAAATTTACACAAGTCAATTAATGTTAAGAAATACGGTCTTGTACGAAAGTGAAGTATCCTTTTTACTCTTGACTGAAAAGTTTATGGTCCCTCAAGGTAGAATATAAACTTACCTACTTTACTACATATCCTATTTTGTTTTATAATGATCCTGAGTAGGTCTGTTTTCCTTATTATACTATAAATTTTGCAAGTTAATTATGTAAAATTTTATTTTCAATTTAATACCAATGTGCTGTAGATAGTAGGAGTTTAATAATTATTTTTTTCAAAGAATGAAAAATGGTGATGGTATTGAAAAAGAACTGATTATATAGAAATAATTATATGGAAATATGCAAGGCAATGCTATCACTGTTTTTTAATACAAATATATGCTTTTAACTCAAAAGCATATATTTCATTTGAGTAGACATTCTTTGCATGCTGTCTTTTATTTCAAATGGTTGCACAAAGTTTGTTAGGTGGATATGTCGGAACTGCTGCACCTTCCACTATATTATACTCCAGGGCGAAATGTGGCATCTGCTACACAATGCACAACACAACACCAGAATGATTCTATTACCTAAGAGCAGCATCAAGTCTGACTGAAAGCATAGTGGCTCAGATTTAGGACAGTCAAAAACTATAATTACCCAAAGATAAATTTGACCAGAAAGGTAGAATTACACTATTATTTTGCTAAGAAATCCATTGACTCTTTTGGGACAACAGTAAAATAACCCTTAGGCATTTAAGTAGATTACGATCAAAGTTACATGCCACGTAATTACACAGAAAAATATTTTTGAAGCTGTAGATTTTATGAAAATGTTGAAGTCGTGGATTCAATTTTTCAAATATACTGGAATTTTCTCCAGTCTTTTAAATTGCAATGAAAGAGAATTGGTAATAAATGCAATATAAATGCAATAAATGCAATAATAATAAATGCAATATTACAAATGCTGCAGATTCCATAGCCATAATAGGAATCAGCCAAGCATGATCATACTTTTGGTTTTTCAAATTTCAAGGTCACAGCTTTTAGTTTTTTAAGTTTATGATAATTTTGCACTATATACCATAATAGAGAAAGGTTTCAGTATCAAAATACAATACATTTTCCCAATTTTTACTGCAATTGTTGAACAGGAAGATGTACCTACTTATTTTGTAGATTCCAGTATTTTAGTGTGTTTTCCATATTTCAGTTTAAGGTAGCAGAATGAGCACAGTTTGAAAGTCACTTTGACTTTCCTATAAATGTCATATCAGACATATTCCAGAGCTTACAGGCAGAAGCTCTTTGCTCATTGAGGGAGCTGATAGGTAGATTCTCACCCAGCGATTTAATTAGCTTTCCATTCAAAACTTTTAGCAAGCACTTAGGATTTGTCGTCAATAAGCAAAAGTGCATAGAAGCCAATTTGTCTTTTACAAATATCTTTCCTAGTTTGCTTTTTCCTTTCCACGTTGTTTATACAAGTATAGATATGTTAAATTATTTTATGAATAAATCATTAATTTTTTTTCCTTAAAGAAAAGCCCTTCCTCATTCAAGGATTAAACAAATACATATTTTCATAAGTTAAATGGTATTAAACATAAACTGAAGACTTTTAAATAGTTAACTATACCATACATAGAATTCTTTTGTTTCCCAAAGATTGTAATCTTCACTTATTAATTTTATGAAAGTGAGCTAGTATCACTAAGAAGAATAGTGTAAATCTGGGGATTGGGGGACTATAACAAATTCCTGGGCTGCTGGATTGCAATTCCTTGGTAAGAGAGCAATTGAAAAGACATAGTGCTGAACTTCATCATTGATTATCCCAGAGTTTCAGTTAGTATGTCAACATGTTTCCCAAGATTCCACAGACTGAGTGTTAAAAAGAATATTTGTGAGAGTGTTGACTTCTTGGATAATTGATACAAAATCTTAATGGAACTGGATTCCAAAGCTTTTGTGCCTACTGCATTAAGGCCAATTCTTCCACCTCTTTTAAAAAGCCCTCTGAGCACCAGCCCTTATACACCTGCATAATTTCCCTTATACTCTCAGAAACTTCTATTCAAAACAGATCACTAAGTGGTCCCCACATAAACTTTACATTTTTTCTCTTTCATTCTATTGGTCATGTTGTTCCTTTGCCTGGTATTATTTCTAACTAGCATGCTAGCTCTTTCGCTAGCCTATCTACCTCTTTCCAACTCCACCTATCAAGAATGAAATCTTGTTCAAGATAGAGTTTAGAACATTACTTCCTTCACAAACCTTTTCTTGATTCTAGCAACAAAATATGGTCTCTGCCTCCCCTACGCAAGTGTTTACAACTGTCTTACACAGCTACATTTTCACCTTAATTATAGTTCAGTTTTGTGTGTGTGTGTGTGTGTGTGTCTTGCTTTGCAGCATCTTAAGGATAGAAAAAATATTTGTTTTACACACATTTGGAATTCCAGTTTAAAGTGTTTGGATTAGATTCCATTTACATTAAATTCCAGAAAGCATGAATTAATCTACAGTGATGAAAAATAGATGAGTAGTTGCCTGGGGATGGGGATGGTGGAGACGGAGGAGGGGTGGGCAGAGAGATTGTTACAAAGGATATGAAGGAAATTTTACAAAGATGAATATATTCACTCTTACTTTTGGTGATGGCCTCATGGAAATGTATACATAGCTCAACACTTAGTATTTAAATATGTGTTATTTTTTACCAGTTATACTTCAATAAAACTGTTTATCAACCAGTGTTGGTGCATTAAAGAAAAAAGAGTTCTTTGCGAAAGAATATCAGGGCAGTGGGTGGAGACTCTTTCTGGAGATAGCAATGAAGTTTACTCATAACAAATGAGGAGGAACTAAGTTCTTGGAATGTCAGAAATAGATTTATCCACATAGAGGGAACAACTACAAAATAGTAAAGAACTTGGAGTAGTCCTGAAACTAAGAGGAACAAAGAAACTCAGAAGTGACACAAGGGATGGCATTAGAAAGGTAACAGGGGCACCTCAAGATCAAGAGTTTGATTTTATTTGAAATAAAAAAGGAAATTACTAAAGGCTCTAAAGCAGCACTGTGTGTTTACCTAATCAGATTCATGTACTCAAAAGATTACTCTCTCTACTATTTGAATAATGAATCCATACGTCTGTGTGTTGGGTGAGGATAAGGGTGTGAGACTGGAGATGGGGATTAAAGTAGAAGCTGGAAGATTAAGTATCCTGGCAAAATGAGAGTGATGAAAGTGGATTGGGTGTGATAAAAGTGCAGATGGAAAAGTGTGAACAGATTCTGGATACATTTTAAAGATATCAGTCATGACACTTGTAAATGGTTTTAGTAAGTTTGATATCAAACAAAAAAGAATTAAGCATTATGATTAAGTTTATGTCTCTAAGGAACTAGTGAAAGGTTGCTGAGATGGAAAAGACTACAGGAAGAACTGGTTCAGAATTCTGATTTGAATGTTATATTTCAAATGGTTGTGAAATGCTCAGGTGGAGATATTGAAACATCTGGGAATTTGAAAGAAGGCCTAGGTTAAAGATAAATCATAGTTAGATTACCACACACACACACACACACACACACACACACGACACTGTTTGAAGTTTAAATAGTTTGAAGAATTCTCCCCATTTATCTTACTGAGACTATATGCCAGATAAGTGCAGACCCATTGAGCTGGTTCCAGTGGTTCTTCAACAGCGTCAGTCTCTACTGACCTCTCATAGTGGCAAGTTTCTCATCTTGCTAGACTTTACTGTAATGAGTCAGCTTGTCTTTGTTATAACATAGATCTGAAATACAAGCCAGTTATTTTACTTGGTTTTCAAAGAAACAGCAACCTCTGTCAGTCCCAGAGGAATAAAAGGTGGTAGGTTGTTCTCTAAGAAAGTGACTTTTCAAAAGATTCTCAAAGTAATTCTTATGAGCAATAATTTGAATCTTACTCTTCGACTTTCAAAAGAAGCTAAAAATCATGTAAATGGATTATTACTATATTGATGGTATTTAAGGCCAGGAGAATGAACAGGATCACCTGGGAGAGAGAGAAGAGAATGCTTCAGCTGAGGAAGTCATAGGAAATTCCAGCATTCAGAAATCTGGCACAGGGAGAGGGCTTAGCAACAATGACTGAGTGGAAGTATACGAAGGGGTAGGAGAAAAATTAAGAATGCATAGTGCCAAAAAACCTAGGAGGAGGGATTTCTGAGAGTCGATCAACTATATTAAATGTTGCTGAAGGCTGAGTAAGATGCAATATAGGTTATATATCCAGTTCCCAGTACACATCCTGGAACTCAGGAGGCATTCAGTGTTTTGTTGCTTGACTGCTATAACATCTCGTCATATACTCCCTTAGAAAATATGATGAACCGTTGTTTATTATTGTAGGAATCCTTATATTGTCTGCCCAGTGAAAAGATCATATAGATATCTACAAAAGTCTCTATCTGAAACTACTGTGGGGAAAAGCACATAGGCTTGGGAAATTTGATTGCAGCACGAATACCAGTCCAAAATAATGCAATCGCTATAATGAATTGCTGAATTTTTATTAGATTTTGACTATTCCCTTTACTCTGAGATTTAGAAAGGGCTTTGAAGAGACACATTTGGAAAAGCAGGACTGGAATTGAGGCAGAAGGGAACTTTTCAGTTCTCCAATCAGTTAGATGAGTGGTGAGGACTGACCTATTTGTTACCTAAATTCAGGGCGGCTGCAAGGACAAGGCAGGTATTCCTCTATGCTCTAGAAATGTTATTTCAAAAAAATTGAAATTCCTGTCACTAAGATCTATTCGTAGAAATATTTCATTTTAAATAGTCTGGTAGGATTTTAATGTGTTTTAGTTATATTGGAAAAGGAAAAGCAACAGAAATATAGCTTTAGTTATTAAAAACAAAACAAAACAAAAAGATACATACACAGAGTAGCAGAAAACAAAGCCCAAACTCCCCTCTCGTGGCTAGGATAATTTATCTTTCTATAAGGTAATTCCTTAAGGGCATCTTCCTTGAGATTTTTTTCTCTTGATTTATGACTTCTTTTCTATTAAACCTTTTTCAAGCAGGGCCAATCTGACTGTTGAATGATTGACAGAGTTTAAACCTCTGCTAAGACATCAAGCTCAAAAGGTTCTAAAATTGTGATAGATCACAGAACGAAGTTGTTACAAAGGAATTTAAAAATATAAGACAATAAGCCATAGCTAAGTAAAATGTAGGTTCTATCCAGTTATAATTTTCTGGGTTCAAGGCAACATTTCTTCATTCTAACTTCAGAAACCTGGGTTTTAGTCTTCTAATATAAAAGACTGTATTCCTAATTTGTATGAAAATGGAACACATTGAATATTTAATGATATACTTCATATAGATTGAAAACTAGATTTTAATTTTGTATATCCTTAATTATATTTTAACTTAACGAAGTTATTCACTATTTTGATTAAGCATTTCCTACATTATGTATAGAGAAAGTGGCTGGCATACAAGTGAGGGGATTAATTTTGGAAACGGCAATGTTAGATCAGTGAGGCAACTATTTAGTCATTAAACTACATTTATTCAAACTACATCAAACTATTTAGTCAAAACTATATTTCCAATGATTTCAATCTAATTATTAAATTATTAATAAGTATTACAAAAGAAAATATATGAACAATACTGGTATTGAAGAATACATTAATAGGTATTATACATGTCATGTACACATAAATATTTACTAAGGATAAATACATGGGCTCAATGTGGAAAATTTGTAGTTTTAAAAATAACAATAGATAATGCAATTCTATGAAATACATTCTTTTATATCATTTTTATGGAATGTGTATTATGAATCATTCAAAAGAGTTCACTTTTCATTATTCTTTAGAGACGTTGAATTACCAAGAAAATTTGAAAATTCAAAAATAGCTTTTGGAATTCTAACTATAAGTGTTCCTGACAAGTACACACAAGGCTCTTTATCTACACCATATCAATGTTAAATCATTTAAATAGGAGTTTAAGTAAGTGAAGGAATATCTAAAATTATTTAGAACATTGAAAGGTTTTGGAATGAGTTAGTTTTTGTTCACTATTTTACCTGAGCATATCATAAAGACATTAAAAAATGTACATGGAGAAAAAGCTTTTTCCAGTATAAGGTCAACATCTAGTTTTAGGAGAAGGTGGCAGAAATTCAGGAAGAGGAAAGAGGGTATCAATGCAGATATAATTGTCGTAACTCACAAGGATTTAGGGGTAAAACATCTTGGATCTTCACCCATAGACCCAGGGGACAGTAGAAATGTTTTAAGCTCAGTTTAGACCACTAAGTTTAGTTGGTGGTCCCCAAGGACAGTGACTAGAAAGCCAAATCAAAACGTCTAAGGAGACCTAGTATACTTAGGCCCATTTAGAATATTGGATTAAGCAAGCGGGATAGTGTGTGGGCAGCAGAATGCCCTGGGCAATTGTTTTATTCTGATACTAAGTTTGGTTTATGCAGAGGTTGATATCTGGATTGAAGTGAAACACCAAGTAGTGGTTAGAGGTGCAACTCTAAGGTTAACTCCTAAGGATTTGGGATTGAAAAGGTTTGGGGTGATTTTCCTGGTCCCAATCAAAGTAGGTGGGGTTAGGGAAATGGGACAAGAGTACAATGTTATTAAGTTAGTACAGGTAAAACGATGGGAGTGGATGAGATATCACTCATTTTACAGGCGTGTTTAGCTTGATTACACCCACTTAGGACAGGAGGTAGCAAAGAAATTCCAGATTCTGGCTGCTGATGATTTGGGGTCTCAAATATGCTAGACTGGATTAAAATAGTTTATACTTTGAACATCTGTTTTAGCAGTCAGCTAAAAGTGGGGAATGCAAGGACCATTTAACTATTAAGTACATCACATGTATGGATTGCAAAGGGATCTAAACCCACAAGAAGGAATGAAATGGCTCTGCTTTCAAAGGATACAAATGTGAAATTTTAGTGAACAGTGATTCATGTTCTAATTAGCAGACCCAAATCTTCTTTGAAAGAGTTGGTATAATGTTTCCCAGTTTAGAATAGGCAAGATTGAGGAAAGTTATAGTCGCTATCTCCTTGCTCTGTGGATTTACAACTAGTTACCACACAAAGTAGAGAAATGGCAGTCCAGTGACTCAGGGTCAGGTTCTCTGACTCAATGATCAGAATTATTCTCCATTGGGTTTCCACTTAGGTCCTTCATTTTGCAAGGGAGGAAACTGAGGCTGCTTCTGAGTCATGCAGTAAATCAGAAATGCCATCAAGGTTATGTTCCTGTCCAGTAGACTTTCCACTGCATGATATTTTTAGAATTAATTACTATATGCATGTCTTTTCTACCTCACCTGCATGCCATCATCAAGATTACTTCTTCTGTTTCAGGGATGTTCAGATAATGGTTCACTCTTTATTTTTAAAAAGGTTCCCTGCTTGAAGCTTTTACTGTGGGTTGGACAATTTATAATATGTGAGAAAGCAATGTGAAGTTAGGAAAATAAATTTCAGGCATTGATCGACAATCCCTGTTAAAAGTATTTTTTCCTATATTTTGTGGTGTCTAATAGCACACCATAATCACACCTAACAGTCTGCTTTAAAAGTTTCACTAAAGACTACTTCGTAGCAAGTTACACTAATGGCAAATCTTGTTAGAACAAGTAATAAGAAGGCATCGTAGGAGTTGATAATCATTTTTATAGTTGATAAAGTTCCTGGGCACACACCCTTGCTTTCATATACTTACAACTTCCTAAGAAATTAGTCTTTGAATGAATATCCTTTGTTTTTCCTTAACCAGAGGATTGTTTTTTCTGCAAGTTAAAAGAAACAATTTAAAGTATCTAACCCTGGTGTGAAACCATCCTATGCGGCTATTCTCTGGGGCAGTGGTCATTCACCTTCGTCTGCCTTATCTCCCACCTAAATGCATGCTACCAGTTCATGGAACATTCAAAGGACATGTGCAAGATCCCACTGAGCACCCAGAACTATCTTTTTGGTTGTGAACTAAAGGCTGACAGATTATCACTTTAACATGAATAATGATGAAATTGGGCACCAGTTATCTTTAAGAATGGTCAGTTTACATCTTGGCTAACACAGTGAAACCTCGTCTCTACTAAAAATACGAAAAATTAGCCCGGCATAGTGGCAGGCACCTGTAGTCCCAGCTACTCGGAAGGCTGAGGAAGAGAACTGCTTGAACCAGGGAGGCGGAGTTTGCGGTGAACCCAAGATCGCACCACTGCACTCCAGCCTGGGCGACAGAGCAAGACTCCGTCTCAAAACAAAACAAAAAAAAGATCAGTTTAGAGACTGGTACAAGGGATGAATTTGACGTTATCGAAACAGACATAATGAATTATAAAGGCAGCTCAATTAAAGCAACACTGGCAATATTAAAAATATCTGCACAGCCAACTGTATCCCTGGGAGCTTTGAAATAGTATTATCCATGGTCTTAGAATTGCAGTGCAGTTCAGAACTTGTGCAGATTAGTAGACAGCACTTTTAGGCTGTGGAGGAAGATGTGGAGTCAGAAGATGAAGAGAAGGAGGATATGAAACTCTTAAGTATATCTGAAAAGTGATCTGCCTCTGGAAGTGGTAGCAAGTTACCACAGAGAAAAGTACAACATACTGCTGATGAAGAAGAAGATGATGACAACAATTTTGATGATGAGGAAACTGAAGAAAACTCCAGTGAAGAAATCTATATAAGGTATTCCAGCCAAAAATGCACAAAAATCAAACCAGAATGAAAAAGACATAAAATCATTAAAACCAAGATCAAAAGGTCAAAATTCCTTCAAAAAAAAAAAAAAAAAAAGAGAAAAATACTCTTACAACACCAAAAAGACCTAATCCTACAGAAGACCTTAAAGCAAAAATGTTAGCAATAATAGAAAAAGGTAGTTCTCTTCCCAAAATGAAAACCACGTTCATAAATTAAAGAATTGCTTCTGTATGACTGATTAGGAGGCTATTCAAGATCTCTGAATAAGGAAATATCTTTAAGAAAATAGTTTGAAGTTTGTTAAAATTTTCCATCTTATTTTATTTTTGTAACAGTTGATATTTGGCTTTCCTTTTTATAATACAGAGTGGGAACTTTCCCTGCCATCTTTGACAAATGTTGCCCATGTTCCATTGCCAAAAATATATTGTCTAAAATGCCTATTTAGTTGTTAAGGATGGAACTCTATCCTTTTCTTGATTTTAAGTATGAATGAAATTAGGGAGGACATAGTAGAAGCCATGGTCACACACGGAAATGATGAGAAAACAAAAATATACACATGAAATAAACTCAGTGTATTATTTTTTAAAATAAAATATTTGAATGGCAAGGAAAATTATTTATGACCATAAAATATATTTAGATATGTTTTAATATCCAAACTCAAGATGCTTATTAAAATCTGTATTTCAATTTGGGAAACAAAAAGGATAAGAATGAGATTTTAAAACACACTCAGGATGAATAAAAAACAATGCAAAACAGACACACACACGGAAACCAAAGGTTAGTGGCCGTTAGTAGAGATAGTTACCATAAAACTTTTTTTATAATCAAAATTGCTGGATTTTCCTTTTCCTTACTCTTTACCTACGGTCACCATTTTCAATGTTTTTGAAAGTTCTTCAAGGACTTTAAGGACCCCTTTAAGGACTTAGAAAGTAAAAATACCATTTTTATTTGATATTTTAATTTTAGAACAATTATTTCAAATTAAAAACAATATGTGCACGTAAGAAATTCAAATGGAATAAAATGGGCATACAGTGCTAAGTTTTTCTAAACTATTCTTCAGAGGCAAAAGTCTTTAAGAGTTTTTTGTTTAATCTTCCAGGAATTATGGCAACATAAGGCTTTGTATATAAAAAGTTCTTTGAATAAAACAAGTATAGATCATAATTCTGATACAAATATATGTAATTTATATATACACATGTGCGTGGCTATTGTATATGCATCTACATATATGTACATATCAACTCTTTAAAAAATGTTTTATTGTTTTATTTGAAACCATTTGTAAAAGTTATATCTCCTAAGGAAATTAACCCCAGCTATAATTTTGAATTACATTGATTTATTCAAAATTTTACTAGGATGATGTGGCGAAGATCTACTATTTTTTCCTAATATCTATTTTATCTTCTCTAAACTCACCGCACCCTGATAACTTAGGTGAATTAAAAGACAACCAGAGTAAAGACTTCATTTCCCAGCTTACAAAATGTTTATGTATGGCCTTGTCACTAAGCTCCAACCCCTGGCATATTAAAATAATTGATGCTTAATGACTCCTGTGTCATTTCCTTAATGATTAGCAGCACAGATAGGGTAGACAGCAATTTTTGAGGCCATGTTGGGGGTGCAGCATGGTAGGCAGAAGTCTGGGGATGATAGAGTAGTAAGATAGAAGGATCTCGACACTGTGAAGCCAGCAGACCAAGGTTACACTGCTATACCTGGACTGTTGCCTGGTCTGCCTGCCCCTCATTAGGAAGAAACAAACCTGCATATAGTTTACAATATTCTGTAATTATTGATCATAATTTACCATTAAGATATTTTTTAAAAAGGAAGCCAGATATAAAAACTTATTTTAACTCTTTAAGGGCTTTAAACAAGGTAAATGGAAAATTGTGCATTTCTTCCTCTTTCTATTTACAATCTGTGATCAGCATTTTATTCCCATTACAGAGGCTCTATAAAAGATGCTGGGAGCTTTTACAAAATACTATAGCTGAACAGTCTTATTAAAAGCCCTCTCAGGATAGTTTGTTTTCCCTGGGTGATCCTTTTATGGTAGATATTAAAACTCAAAGCTAAAACTCCACAATGACCCTCCTCAGTGTGGGGCTTGGGATCAAGGCGTATGTACAACCGTGAAAAAGCTTTATACTTTAATTTCAGCTTTTTAAAAAATCTCCCAAGGTATTGGATTTCACTAACTGATATATTTCTTTTCTTTTTTCTCTACTTATTGTAAATATCCACATTATGTTTAAGTTAGTCTGTAGATCTACATTAGAAGAGATACTATTAATCAAAAAAATGCCTAAGAAGTAATAAGCATGTGAATTTATTCCCAGTCTTACAGGCTAGTGAAGGATTTTGAATTATATTAGATGACACAAATAATGTTTTAGGTTGAGAAATTGCAAAACTAACTCATCTCAAAGTACATGTCAGTTTGGATGAATGTTTTTCATTATAACAGTCTAAGTATTTTTTGTGTGTATTATTATTTGTTGCCAGTGTCCAAAAATTACCATTTCATGAAACGTGAATGTTTCTATTTGCATTATTGCTAGGAAGAGATTTGTCCACAAGCTTTTATGATGCAAGTGGATTTAACCTAAATCCAAAATTTAATTACAAATAAGGTTGTGTTGACTCATCCTTATGCATTTCAATTAGATGGGAAACACACCAGCTGGGAGCTCTCCACTTATAGATTAAGAAACATTAATTTCAAGAGATCTCAGCATATATAAAAAGGATCCAAATCATCATAGCCTCTCAATACTTTTATTTTTATATACCTATTTGGCATAATACATATTTTTCCATGTTGTCTAATTGTCAAGATTTAGTGGCAGAAATAAAAGTACTAAAATGTATTGGCTTAGAGCATCCCCAAGCAAGTTCATATTATCAACTTATCCTTTCAAAAGCCTTGTAATTCATAATTCTTACTTTTACTACATTCATAGAAGGATTTTTTTATTATCTTGTGCTTTGTTTGTGTGTGTTAGTTATCAATACAAAAAAAGTCTATTTAAAAGGCCTCAGATGATTATTTTGATCCTTGGAACTTTCAAGACATTATCCTTTTGCACTATTGGAACAAATTAGACATTCTGTGAGAGATGCAAATACAACTTCCAAAGCTACATTTAATTGCATAATTTGTAATAGAAGCTGGGTATGGGCACTGCCTGCAGAGTGATAAACAATCCAGAATAATCTAATCAGCATGATCATTGAATTTTTATTAGTCTTTGGTTAGTTATCCATTAATATGTAAAGGAACCCATCTTTGTGCCTTTATCTTTCACTACTGCACCTTTTTAAAGTTACTGCAGAGAAATTTAGAGAAAACCAGAAAATGAATACCTCTAATTTACTTTAAAACCTAGCCCTACATATATCTTCTCTTGAAAATTTCACTCTGCATTGAACAGTCCCCAGATTTTACTAATATGTTGCACTTGCCGTGCATAGAGTGTGGGTTAACCTTAGCATGTACCTGGTATTATTCAATTTTTATATTTGTCAATCACAAAATCTTAGAGAAAATGAAGATGAGCAACACTTTCTCTTCCTTTTTCCATCTTTCATATCATCTGGAAATATCAGAACCTAATTCTTTTCTTAATAGCTGAGGGCCAAATCACCTCACTTCTTTAGCTCTCAATTTTCTCATCTGTAATATATAAAGCAGTATGACAAGAAATTTTTCTAAGGCCCATTAGTACCTAAAAGGCACTTAAGGTATAGGAAGAAAATTAGGATCCCTACAAACTTAGTGGCTTAAAACAGCACAACTCTTTGTCTTATATTTGTTTCATGTCAGAAATATAAAATGTCTCACAGGACTAAAATCAAGGTGTTGGTGAGACTGTGTGATATCTTGGCCCACGGCCCCTTCCACCATTTGCAAAGCCAGGAATATAACATCTTTAAACCTTCTTTCTCTCTCTGGTTCTCGCTGACACATTAAAAAGACCCTTGTGATTACATTACTCTCACCTGTGTAATCCAGGATGCTTTCTTACATCTGCAAAATTCCCATTGCTATATAAAGTAATATATTTACAGTTTCCAAGGACTAGGATGGAGACCTCTTTGGGGAACTATCATTCTGACTCCACTCCAATGAACTCTGAATATCTTGCGTGTCTTTGCTTTATAAAACGACCGTCACTAATTCAATATCTTGGCAATTTTTTCTCCTATAATATTGACTGGTTTCCCCAATTTCCCGGTTTCTTTCTCTTCCTCGGAATTAGCACAAGTGAACAGGTAAGAGAAAATACAAGTGATAACCTTAAGAAAGTTCCTAAAATTTAGGAAATGTAGAGTTTTCATTCATGGACTGTAGTCTACATTTCTTGACTATCTAAGTTAGATGGTAGGTGATATTAGATGACACTCCTCAGAGGTGGTCCTAAAAGTACCTCTTAGACCTCCAAGCTCAATGGAGACTTGGGGAGAGCAGCACTGCATTTCAGTCCTTCAATGGCATTCTTACCCACATTTGTGGAATGAGGGGAGAGTATCTAGGCAATAGCTTCTTAGTTCTCCTTTGATGAAGACCACATTCTCTTTCCTGGCACAAGGATCCTTTCATTGGTTCAAATGTCAGAGATAAAATCATTTTTCTTCTTCTATGGTTGCCTTCACTTGCTGGTGCTAAAAGTAGTCACTACAAGACTAGTTTACTTCTTCAGTATAATTTGTCTGTTTTACTTCCTTTTTCTCTCTTAAAAATGATAAATGTATAAGCTGTACTTAAACTCAATGTCATATTTTTAACTCAAATAGCACCAATGATTTGATTATCTTGGTAGACACTTATCTACTAAGTGTCTGATGCTCTAATCTGAGTTTCTTTCTCAAACATAGCAGCTATCATCAATTGGTGAATACCTTTCAGACTGTTTTTCTATGTATTTGCATATGTATTTAATTATATATATGTGCATGTATGTATGTATCAATGTATACTTCTCTTTTGTGGAGTTTTAAAATGAGTGATATCATATCATATGCTATATATATAATCCCAAAACATTTTTGTACTTAGTAAAATATCTTGGTAGTCTTTCAATGGCTTCATCTATTGATTTGCTGTATTATTTTTTATTGATGCATAGCATTCTTTAGTATAGATGTACTATTATCATTTCCCTGTAGGATCAACAAATGGTTAGCAGGATTAATCCTGTTGTTAAAAAAAAGTCAAGATGTATCCCATACTGTGGCTTTAAAAGATTGATTTTTAACTACTCAGCTGTCCATGTGAATATATTCCTTAAATTTTAACAATGCTTGCCCATTTCACAGATTAAACTGGCAAACATAATGACTGTCTCCCCCACAAGACTGCAGAACTCTGTAAGACAAGGGCCATGTGTACTGTGCCCACCACTGTATTGTCTATATCTAGCTCAGCACCTGGCATGTAACCGTCCTTTAATATGTTTCTTTGAATGAATAAAGAAAACCCTAAATGAAATGACATTATACAGAAGTTTTCATTTCATTAATCCTTACTCTAAAATTTATACAGTTTTAATATGGGAACTTAGAACATTCCTACATGTTTTAAAATCTGAAATTAATTATAAATAAAAGGGGTGCTTTAGGAAGGAGGAGTAAGTCAATAGAAGAGAGAGGGGACAAATATCCAAGGGTCTGAGAGAGAATATTTGACCCCCAAGAGACTGGCCAGAAAGGATATATAAATGACATCAGGGGGAATTGCAGAAGGTTCAGCTGCATCTCAAGCAGCTGCTGGAACAGCACAGACAGTGAACTCAAATCGCTTGGAGCCACGGCCGTGGAGCAGCACGAACGCTGATGGCTCTGTCCAGAACATGCAACCCTCTGTAACCAAAGCCAGCAGCTTCAGCAGAATCTCTATCTTCACTCAAGGTGACTGCATTGGCAGCAGTAAAGGTGGCAATACAGGAAGGGATCTCCAGGCCACGTGTGACACTACATGCCCCAGAAGTGTGCAACCAGGTCACCTCATCCCAGTCTATCCTGAACCTTCTCCCTTGAGCAGCAGCAGCGGCAGTGGCAGCAGCAGCAGCAGCAGCAGCAAACTTTGTGCTGTCCCACCCACACCTCAGCAACAGCCACCCTTGAATAATACCATGATCTCACAGGCAGATGACCTCAGCAACTCCTTTGGACAAATGAGCCTTAGGTGCCAAGGTTCTACTAAAGCAACTGACTCATCTGCACCTCTATTCCAGCTCCCACTCATCTCCCAGCACCATCAGCAGACTAACTTCATCATGGCATCCATGGGTCAGCCCCTCCCCACCTCTAACTGTTCCACCTCTAGCCAAGCATCAGCTACTCAGCAAGTGCTGCTACCCTGGGGCTACATGCAGCCTTCTCAACAGATCCAGGTTTCTTACTAATACCCCTGGACAATATCCTAATTCCAACCAGCATTATTAACATTTCTCTCACCTGGTGGCCTGCAGATCCCGATGCGGTCAAAAACTTGCTCAGCCATCCCAGTAGCCTGGTTTATAGCCCATGATGCCCAACTGGTAGCAGGTGGCTTACCAAGGAATGATAGGGGTTCCAGCAGCCACAGAACCAGGGCCTGCTCCACAGTCGGAGAAGCAGTGTGGGCGACCAGATGCAAGGCCTGGTGGTTCAGTACCCTCCACAGCCTTCTTACCAAGTCTCAGTGGGTAATTACTCACAAAATGTGGTCCAGCGGCCTTTCTAGCAACTCATGCTGGCCCCTGTGAGCCAGTCTGGGTAAGGAGGCCCCCAAACGGGGCATACCAGTGTACTACAGCATGATCCCACTGGCTCAGCAGAACCATACAAGCCCTACTGTTAGGTTTCTGCAACCTCCTGGGTCTCAGCATCACCAGATGCTTCAGTTTCTCTCTCCCTGCAGTCTACCACAGATGCCGCAGCAGTAGTCAGGAGTGTCACCTTCTGGGCAAGCTGTGGTGGTCATGCAGCTGAATTTTGCTAATGGACCCTGAACCCACTCAGAACCCATCCAGGGTCCAGTGGAGTCACTGTAAATACTACAGCATGGAACACGAGGACCAGAAGCCTGGAGACCTGTACAATCCTGATATCACCCCCCAGGCCAACACACAAATGAGCAGCAGCCCTGACACATCTCCTACCGAGGCTTTACCACCCTCTCCTGTCACCAGCTTCAGTGGTGGCTGTCTGCACAGGACTCAGTCCCTTGTTTGTCTTCAGATGGTTCCCCTGGCCTAGGGGTCCAGTACAGGGTGATGGGTGCTACTCCCTCTTAGGCCAGCCTTTAGAGTACAATCTGTCCGTCTGCCCTCCCTTGCTCCATGGCCAGTCAACTTACACAGTGCACCAGGGACAGAGTGGACATGGAAACCAGGGCAACAGACAAGCACTCAAATCTGCCTCCTCTGACATGGAGACAGCAGATGTTGTCATGGGGCAGGTGCTGGAGGTGACAGATCTCCCTGAGGGCATCACCTGTACCGAGGCAGACAAACTCTTTAAGCAGCTTGCTATGTCCAATGCCAAGACTCAGCTCAGGGGCTCCCTGGCAGGAGTGGAGGGGACAATGGTGGGACTGCTGAGAATGGCCACTGCTTGGACCTTGCTGCCTTATACACCATCGTGGCTGTGTTCCCCAACCCGCTGGCTGCTCAAAATGCCTCCCTTCATCTCAACAACTCCCTGAATACCATCAATCTTTGAATGGCCAAAAGGAACTATGACCTGAGGATCCTGGAGCGTACCGGATCCCAATAAATGGAGAAGAGGAAGGGAGCAGCCCAGAAGAGGTGGTGGCAGGGTAGAGGGTGTTGAAGGATCCTGATAGACTATGGATGGATACAGGAAGTAAGGAGACTGATGCTAAACTGGAGCCTAAGACAGTTGTGATGAAGACGGAAACAGACGGACATCCACACTGGCATTGGATTCCTTCAGGCTCCCCTTCTTTGGGTCCCCTTTTTTACCCTGGTTGGCCCCTCTGCTTCCCTCTTCTTCCCATCCACTTACATCATTTTAATTTATTTTCTCTTCTATTTTTTGTTGTTGTTGTTGTTGTTGTTGTTGTTGTTCAGGAATAAGTATTCTCCATTTTTTTTTAAAGATCTCATCTCAAGCTCCCTTTCCTTTTTTGTTTTTTGTTTTGAAATGGAGTCTCATTGTCACACATCCTGGAGTGTAGTAGCCTGATCTTGGCTCACTGCAACCTTCACCTCCCAGGCTCAGGTGATCCTCCTGCCTCAGCCTCCTGAGTAGCTGGGACCACAGGTGCATGCCACCACTCCTGGCTGATTTTTTGTATTTTTGGTGAAGATGGGGTTTCACAATATTGCTCAGGCTGGACTCAAACTCCTGACCTCAGGTGATCCACCCACCTCAGCCTCCCAAAGTGCAGGGATTTCAGGCATGAGCCACTGCCCCTAGCCCTTTTTTGTCTTTATGAATGTATTTATATGGACAGAAATATGGACAAAATTATGATAAACAAAATTGATTTCCACATTCTCTCACTTCCTCGTTGTGTCTTCCCAAACCCCACAGAGTTAACACTTGAAACTCCCCTCACCTCCAAGAACATTGTATATTGTTTGTTTAATGTTTGTATCACAGTAACAGACACTGTTTATTTGCACAAATAGATGTTTGCTGGGTATACTCACTGTAAATTTTATTTAATCTGTTTTTTTTTTTTTAATTTGGGGGTTATTTGGGGCAAAGTTGATTTTGTTTTTAAATATGAAAAAAAATTGTCACTGGAAAAAAAAAATGCAACAACTCAGCATTCCATTAGAAGAACACTCAGTAATCTTCTGCCCATTACAAATTATTTTCACGATTTTTCCTTAAGCCACATTTTTATTTGCATTAATTTCAGATTTTAAAAAATGTAGAAATATTCTAACTTCCCAAATTAAAAATTGTATAAATTTCAGAGTGAACATTGATGAAATGAAAGCTTCTGTACAAATATCATTTTATTTAGGGTTTTCTTCATTTATTCAACCAAACAAATTGAAGGACTGTTAAATGCCAGGTGCTGAACTGGATATAGACAATACATTGACAGGCATGGTGCATGTGCCCTGGCCTCACCGAGCTCCATAGTCTTGTGGAGGAGACTGTCATTAATGAAACTGTCATAGGTGCTAGCAAAGCACAGAATGCAACGGGGTAAGGTTGATGGAACATGAGGAGTCAGGGAAACCTTCTCTGAGGCAATATCCTGTGAGCTTGGCCCTAAAGGAACAGTGAAATAGATAAAGAGTGTAGTGAGAGAGGGTGAAGAGAGAAAGAAGTTCATGAAGAAGGGCTATCTCATGCAAAGGTTCTGTGGATGAAGGGAATATAGTTGTATTGGAGAGCTAGGCACAGTGCCTTGAGGTGGAATCAGAGAAAAAGACAGGGCTAAAGCCTACAGTGCTGTGGTTATGGCCATAGCAGACATTTGAGGAGGAGAATAACATGGTTAGAGTTGCATTTTGAGAAGATCACCCTGCCTATGTTATGGAGACATGGCCCAGAAATGATGCTGAGAGACCAGTTGAGACCATTATATAGTTGTTAAGGACATCAGTATGACCAACATCGGGGTTACATATAAGTGACTATAAAAATATGGCTCAACAAGGGAGTCAAGGTGTTTTGAAGATATCTTTAAGAAACAAGTGGTTAGTTTTGCTCAATTTTGTTTGATATAAAGTTGTAATTTAATTCATGAATAGTAACAGCTCTGACATTTTGCCAAAAGGGAACTCAACAAAACTGTGCACTACACTGAATAAATGGAAACCTTTGGGTCTGGCTGAATCTACTAGTTAGTAGTGCTGTTCAGAAATTAATATATGATGTGTGGCACTTTTTTTGGAATGACCATTTACTCAGAATTTTTAAACAGTATTTTATTATGGAATGTATTATATTTTTACTCTGAGGAAGATTAAGATAGTTTGGTGATACATATAATTCTTTTGAATTTCAAATAACACATTTGGTTTATTTTTTCCTTCTTAAATTAGAACACATCTTCCTGGAAGAACTGGGTGGGCTTATGTTGTAAAATTGCTTCTGTTTCAACTAATTCTGTCCCAATTAGGAGTCAATACTTTATATAAGGATGAAAATATTTGAAAATAATACCTTATACTTTTATGAAAAAATTGTATATATTTCTTATTTTTAAACCTAAATTTTCTACTGTTACTGCCATTAGATTATGTATTTTAGTCACCATACATAAGTCATAGCCATTAAGTGATTATTCATCTTAAAGCTATAGCTCCAAATATTATCTATACTGTGTGTATTTTTTATGCTTTGTATAACAGTTACATTTTGAGAGTAAAAGTTTTAGGCATAAGCAAGTCCTAAAACCATCTGCAGTAAACCAATCAAAATGTGGTTTCCGAAAAAAAATGCTAAGGGGCAAGACACCTCAGATCATTCTTATGTAATAGATTGGCAATGTACAAGAAAATTCTGTTCCTCATTTCTGTGATTTTATCCCTTATTGTCAGTAGATTCAGAGGCACGAGTTTTTATTTCCTTAGCTTCCTTCTGCTGCTTTCTACCCCTTTATTCATCCAGTCTTATGTAAGAATACTTTTTCTTCTCTGATTCTTTTCATGTAGCTGAGCTCTGACCTTGTATTAGGCCAGAGGCATCAATATTGTGATAAGATTCTTGTCAAACTTTTGCCCATGAGAAAAGTCTTGGGGAGAATGAGGAAGTTAGCTAAGAATTATGATTTTCATATTGTGAATAATCACGCACACCAAAAAAAAAAAAAAAACCCAAACCAAAATATCCCAGATGACTAACAGCTATATTGAGTTGAATGATGATGTAACCTACTTAATTTGCATGTAATTTTCATCTAATCAAATGTAGAAATGTGTCTATTTTTTCTTCACTTCTTTGATTTTATCCCTATTGTCAATAGATTCAGAGGGACGAGTTTGCATTCGCTTAGCTTCCTTCTGCTGCTTTCCACCCGTTTATTCAGCCAGTCTTACGTAAGAATACTTTTTCGTCCCTGTGGTTTTTCTCATGTAGCTGCACTAATGTATGAATTTTTAAATCAAGCATCCTCTCAACTATTCAGACTTTCTTATGTATAGACATTTGCTCCTTTTCCTTCATTCGAAGTCCTGCCATAATCTTAAAGGATTTCAATCCATTTAATAATTTAGTCTTTTTTTTTTTGGCTCTACTTAATCCAAGGACCTCTGTCTTTCCTGTTCTTTGTGTCCCATTGTGGATTGAATCTTCATTAGCACCTTCTGTAACATTAACTCCAGATCATAGTTCACTTTTTTGTAACCACCTATGTTTTCAGATTTCACGAATTCTCATTCCACTGTACATATCATTCAAGCTGAAAGATGATGCTCATGTTAAATCATCTCAAGCTCCCTCAGTTTTCTTCCAGATAACCAGCAGCAGCTACCCTTCTCAGTCCTTCCCCATCACACCCTCTTTTCCTCATTTTTCTTCTCTTTCACCCTGAAACATCTTCTGCTTCAATTCATTGGTTTTATCTTGCACCTTGTTTTGAATACAATAATCTAGTCGCAAATTCCAACTTCTAGGTCAAAAATCTGCATTTTCTGTTCCTTTATCTGGGCAGCTGAAAAGTTACATATATTCATGGTCTCAATGTCAACACCACTGTTAGTACATTTGATTAATTCTTTTGTTTGTCTTTATTCATTTGTCTCTTTCCTCCTTAAAAGTTAGTCTAACTTTCTCTATTATAGTTTTCAAATCTACATTTTACCCACGCACCTTTATTCTCAATTGTAGATCTTGCTGCCTGGTTTAAGGGGAAAACTAAGGTCAGCAGGTTATTTTCCTTAGCTTCCCTACTCATAACACCTTAACGTGTATCCAGTCTATGAGACACAGTGCCTTCTGCCTATTCAGTACTAATCACTTCCATACATACATTTTATGCCCTCTTAACCTGCCTCTTTCCTGTCTTGTTCTCATCATCAATCCTCTTTCTCTTATAGCCTCAATATATGATTTTCTATTGTTTTCTCCTAGATTATAAACATGCTTATGCCTCTCACATCTAATGAAACAATTCAAACTCATAAGTCTCCCTCTAACACAACTTATTTTTGTCATATTCTTCTCATATCATCTTTAGAAAGAGAAACCCAAATTCACATTCTCCACTACCTGACTTCTCATACTCTTCATGATTGACTGCAGTCAGGTTTCAGCTTCTTCTGATTGCCAAATCTAATGGAGATCTATCAGTTCTTATTTTATTTTATCTCCAAATGAAGCTAGCTATTATCTTTTTTCTAAAATATCAATAAGGATTTTTGTTTGTTTGTTTGCAAGAAACATGTACCAATTCTTAAGGGAAAGATACCACAACAAGAATTGGAAGACACGGGAAGTAAACTCAGACAGAAATTTGGGGCACTCCAACATTTTTTCAGGCTACTACTTGTAGCATGAATAAGTATTGAATTAAAAATTTCTATTTTTGAATCATAGTGCTAAAATTCGAAGACTTTAGAGAGAAAATCCAACTGATCTATCCTATGTCACAGGTCGTATCCTTCCCTGGTCAATGATAGATGCCAAGAAACATTGATGTCCCTGCAATTTCCATAACATTATATTCCCATGGTTTTCTTATCTCTCTGTCTGTCTCTCTCTCTCTCTTTTATACACGTATTAGTTTCTTGTTTGCCCACTATTTAAATATGAATGTGACCTCATGGCTTTATTCTTTTCATCTTTTAATATCATGCTATGTAGTATCATTCAGCATCATGATTTCATCTAAATTGGGTACTTTTTATCAAGCTTTCTCTGTGGATGGGTATTGTACTAAGTGCTTTATATAGATAAAATCTTATTCAATATTTTATGAGATATTAGATTATAATATTCATTTTACAAATAAAAAAATAACTTGGGCTTAGGGAGATTAAGTAATGTTTCCAGTTCCTACAGGTATTTAGTGAAACTGGAGAATCAAGTCTCCAACAGCCAAATGCTCTTACCATCTATGTACTGATAATTTCCCAAATATATTTTCAACCAAGTTTTGTCAATGGCTCATTTGATATCTCCTCTTAGCCTCAGTATTCAGAGGACTTTATATGTTTAAAATGAAATTTATCATCTTTTATGGTTCTTGTTTGGTGACTCTCATGATTACTAAATACTAACACTTCGTGTTGGTGATTGTAGCAGTGGAGAGAGGGAGTCTTCATCCACTTCACTTTCATATTCTATTAATAAATGTTGCTGCCCTCCATGTCTTTCACAATTGACCCTCATTATTTCAATAAGAATGTGTTAACAGTGTCTAAGCTGAATTCCTAACCAAATAACCATCTCACTCAAATCTGTCACCCATATAGATTCCTAAGTGTTTAAAAGCAGCTATGTTATTTCTCCATTTAAAGTTCTCAATTGGCTTTCTGTGTCCTGTAAGATAAAGTCCAATTTCCTTAGCATTTACATGCGAGAGTATTTCTGATTTGGTCCTCTTTACTTCTCCAACTTCATCTCTTAGGTCCATCTGATCTCAATCCTATACTTCTGGAATACTTGGCTGCATAAAATACCTTGAAGGTACTATGAAGCTGAAAAGACACTTTGGATTATTTATTCATGTATACTTCCTGTTTTTAAAATTTTTATTTTTCTCCCTTCCTATTTCCTGATCTGGACAACTCTTTTCCTCTTTGACTCATTATATCTTCAATGAAAGCTAGTGAGTTTTTCCCCTTCATCGATGTCTCCATAATTATCAGTGAAGAACTCTGTTATTTACACATTGTCTACTTTCCATTCACCATTTTTAAGAAATCTAGAAATAGGGTGTTTCCATGGGGGAATAGGAGTATATTTCATAGGGTATAATTTAATAATGAGTGGTGGGTCATGGGGGGAGATTGCTGCTCTCAAGTTCTGCTTAAGTAAATAGGGCAGAAAGAATTCTTAAAAAAAGCTCCAACTGTAGAAATACCCAGATAACAGTAACTAGTAATTCAGAGAAACTTAGAAATACATAAGACAGTCAGATTTAAGATGTTATATTCTTTTAATCAGAGTCATGCAGAGTACACTCCAGGTAAAGAGATATAAATTGATATGTTTGGGTGATTTCTAATTTGTTTTTGCAATATAATCATGTAATCTCAGGGTTGCAAACACCTTCAACATTATCTAGAAATCTCTTACAAGCTAGCTCATTGTGATTACCTGAGGACATCAATTATGAAGCAGTAGATTAACCAGAATGTAAATGCAATGCAGTTTGCATTGTCATACAAAGCAGTTGCATTTAAATTTGTTTTACCTCAATAACTAGCTTGGGGATTGGAACATTGTGGGAAATTTCAAAATACACAGAGCTTGATAAAGTCTTTCAGGAGCTAGTAGTTAGGTCAAAATTCAATTTACAAATGAGTCCAACTACTGAGAAGAGCAAGTAGCTATGTATTAGTTTTCTATTGTTGCTATAATAACACAAATTTGGTAACTTAAAAAGCAACAAAAATTTATTAACTTACAGTCTGGAGGTCAGAAGTTTGAAATGAGTGTTACTGGGATAAAACCCAGAGTTCTCTCTAGAGATGCTATGATGAATCAGTTACCCTGCTGTTTCCATCTTCTAGAGGCTGCCTTTATTTCTTAGCTTATGGCCCCTTGCACTGCCTGCATTTCTTGACTCGTGGTTCCTTGCACCATTTTCAAAGCCAGCTGTGTAACATCGTTAAAGCTCGCTCTGTGGTCTCTGATTATGGCTTCACATCTTTTCTGACTTTGACTTTCTTGCCTTCCTCTTTTCCTCATAAGTACCCTTATGATGACATTGGGTCCACCTGGATAATGTGGCTAATCATCCTATTTCAATATTCTTAGGTTAATTGCATGCAGTATAGCCCATTTGCCATGTAGGGTAACATACGCACAGGTTCTGGGGAATAGAACATGGCCATTTTTTTAGGGCCATTTCTATTAGCTACAGACCCGGCAAAAATGTTCTGATACTGTTTTTTTTTTGTTGCTACAAATGTGGAGCACTGGAAGTGTTGTGATATTTAATATGTAAAACAAGGATAGTGTTGAAATTCTGTGGCCAAAAATGCAAAAGGGCAGTGTGGAACTTCCCTTAAAGGAAGAGGGAAGACCAAGGGAAAGGGTGTATCACAGACAGTTGTGTGAGGCAAACCTGTGACAGAGGATTAGCAAAAGTAAAAAAAAAAAAAAAAAAAAGATAGCAAGAGGAGGAATAAAGAAAGATAATAAACTGAGATAAACTTCACTGTCAGTTAAATGGAAAATTCTGTTATTCAGAACATTCCATTTTTAGGGCCCACAATTCAACTGAGGTGGTACTGTATTTAGCAATTTCACAAAAGCTTTCCACTTAGAAAGCAGAAATATAGCAACAGAGAATGTCAGAGCTGAAAAAGACCTTCAATATTTTGTAGTCTAACCTCACTTTACACGAAATAAATTGAGGTCCACATTTTTTAAGAATTTAAGAAAAGTTGCAGTTACTTGGTGCCAAAGGCAAGACTTCAACCCAAATGTCCTGATTTAAAGTTCATTACTTTTGCCACATTCCCCTCTAAGAATTCTTTCTCTCCCAGTGGGAAATAATATTCTTTCTTTAGGAAATATAAAAATTTTTTTCCTGTCATAAAAAATTTTCCTTTACTTTTCTCTCCAGGAGTGGTATGGAACAGTCATCTTTCTTCTTTTACATAGAAGCTAGAGCTAGATTTAGCCTCAACTGCATAACATGATTTTCATGTTACATAATATCATTTTTTGTCTAGTATTGTGTGGGTTTGAAGGTACTTTCACATTTTATGTATTATTGTCCTTGTTTCTCAGAATGATACTGTGAGGCCTTTAGATAGAGAAGATAACTTTATCTCTGTTGTACAAAGATAAGCTCATTAGAGATGAAACCAGGACCAGAGCCCAGGGCTCCTGATTCTCTGTCATCCTATACTTGGGCTGCACTGGGTTTTATGATTTTAGTCAAGTTTCTCATCTTCTTGGTGAATCTGTGTTCTTATTTTTAAAATAATGAAAATAACTTGTTGTACCACATAGAGAAATTATAAGATGAGATATTAAATAGGAAAGCCATTTGAGAAAAGATTATATCCTTTATAGCAAATATAATGAGCTCATACATAATTCAAGCCCTTATAACACAAGGAGGGTTGGACAATCATTGCTAGGTTATTCTAGATGACTGAATTAGCGTAATTTACAACAGGATTAAGTTGTTTTCCACATAAATTTTTTTGCCTTAAGAAAAAATGTATAAATTCTTAAGTTATTTACTCTTCAAGTAAGTGTAATGATAATAATAAACTATAACTATTGTTTATTGAGTTTGTGCTTTGCTCCAGGCCCTGTGCTATAAAGCTATGCTTGCTCTAGGTCACCAAGTACTAAGTGATACATTCTAGCCTCTGAGGAAATGGGTCTGTGTGATGAAAAACCAATGTGTTCCATCCTTAACTCCCCTAAATCACTCAAAACATTGTGCAAGGATGAAAATGGCAGAGAAAATGATTGGATGCATGGTATTCTTTTTCTACCTTCACAGCTTGCAGCCGATTTTCTTTGCTTGTTCTCTGCTAAAGCTGATAGGAAGATAAGCCAACTACTATTGGCTACATAAATATGGAATTGTCTAAAGCACTAGCTTCTATTCCAAAATTTAGGTCTATTTTCCCAGACTGGCCTCTGAAAGACCAAACTTTTTTAGATCCTGAGAAGATGAAGGTCCGTTTGAGCACTCCTCTGTGCTAGACCCTGTGCTGTGAACTTCAAACCATTACCTCCTAAAAACTTCACAACAACTCTCTGACCTAGGTACTATTATTATCCACATTTACCAGATATAGATAATGAAGCTTAGAAGCATTTAGGAACATACTGAGGGTCACACAGCCAGTAGGGGTTGAACTAAGACAGCCTGACTTTGCAGTCTTCTACATTCTTAGTCACTAAATACCTATCCTGGTGACACCTGAAATATATTAGGGGAAACAAATATCACTGCAATCACAATTAACTTATTGCCAACTGGGACAGCCATTTTCAAGATTTATTCTGGCTTTTAGATTTTGTAAGCCATTTCTTCCAATGTTATACTCAATGAGTTTCAACTTTATTTAAGGTCTATACAGTACAATAATAATATTTGTAGAAACACCATTAGGGGTTTCAAATGAACAAAGTAAAATTTTATACTTGACTTATGTATGGAACAGAACAAAATGCTACAATTGCAGCTACATTGAAATAGAAAAAAATGATAGAAATATTGCTTTTCAAACTATTTTAATCTCTAGCCAACCTGTTTATTATCAATATTACCTATTAATGTCATCACTTTCAGCATCTGATTTTTAATTAGAGTTTTAACATGACACATTGATTATTCAGCTCCTTCTTTACCATCTTTAACTACATCTTAGTTCTTCCACATTTGAGTTAAAACTTTCAAAAACTGATATGGGAAATTAAGACAAATATTCTATAAGATGTAAATGAAGTATGAGAATTTGAAAATCATAAAGTTATTATATATCAATGCATGCATCCTATCAGAAAGCATATCAGTTATCTTCCATACACAGCTTGAAATCTAAATGCAGATGATTAAACATCTTTCTCCTATTAGAAAAAGAATTTCCTGCTTCTTTGCGGTTTTGAAACTTTGGTTTTTCAGGACTAACAACCAGATGAAAAATGAAAATGCAAAAAATATGGAAAATTTCAATTTAAAGAACCTAATATGGAAATGCGAAATTTTGTCCTTGAAATTTTAAATCTGAAAGTGTGATATGATAGACTACTGGCACCCTAATATGTTGCTGGACATTAATAAACTGAGATTAGCTCAAGATTCAGGGCCTTAGGATGGAATCTCTGGAAAAACTAACTTTAAACCAAGGCTCAATAATTCCTAATGGTAAAATTCTAAGGAACTTTAATTCATCAAACATTACTTATTGCCTGAAGAAAAAGATGACAGGAGTAAGAGTCAGGAAATAAAGTATAGAAACATCTCAGCAACAACTGCAGATTCTGAAATTTTAGTCATTACATAGAAAATAAATATGTTCAAAATATTTAAAGAAATGAAAGAGTATATTAATAACTAAAGGTTAAAAGACTCTTTAAAAAGGTAGGCTTAAAGAAATCCAATGTGAATTTTGAAAATTTATTAGAAATTCAATATACTGGATAAACAGTAATGAAAAAATATGTGTATAAAGATAATTTGTAAACTGGCAGGCACAATTACTAGAATTTAAATCATAGAGTTTTTAAAAAGTGGAAATTATGAAAGATGAGATGAAATGAGAATATTGAGTACATATCTAAGTTTAGAAGGAAGAGTTTCAGAAGGAATCGTGTAAGAGGCCAGAATATATATATATGAACATACACATACCTATATATGTAGATACATATATACATATACAAGTTAGATGTATCACAGAAATGCAAAGATATTTTCTCAATAGAAATGGAATTCCATTTCTCAATAGAATACGGTAAAGGTAATTCACCATAATAACAGATTAAAATAGAAAAAAGAAAAAATCCACATGATTATCACAACAGATGCAGATAATTTGCTCTAATAATATTAAAAGAGTTTATCACATCGTTTGAAGTATAATTGGTTGGAAATAACAACCAACAATGTCATTTAATGGCAACTCAAACAAATAGGAATTACTGTGGTCATATAAAGCCTGAAAGTTGAAGTTGCTGGCTGTGGTTGGATTGTTCAAATATGTTGGGGTGAGCAGCTTTGCAAACTCTTGGACTTTCTCTTGTGTTTGAAAAATACCGAGTAGACAGAGGGACAGTCAAAAGCTTAAAAAGTACCAGATCCTCTTTTCTAGGTGGCTACAAGCTTCTTTTTCATACGAAGGCAAGCTGAAAGGGAGAAGAAACCTAGATTTTAAATCAAATTTGGACCTTTGTAAATCATACATGACTACATGTTTTAAACTGAAGTGAGACTGTTTCTGTGAGTTAAAGTTCTCAGAGTACCCATTTAATCATAGGATCTATAAGAATTTTTCACTTTCTGGTTTTGGAAGTAATAAACCACACAGAGGATTTCAACTGACATTAAAAGACAAAGGGAAATTGCTTTATGTTTACTGTCACTGGCCATGCATGTTCAGCATAATGGTTATGCTACGGAGCAGTGGAAGTCAGTAACTTACAATTACATGTGTCAACATAAACGAATCCTGTAAACATGGAAATGTCAAGTGAAAAAATAGGAAGAATAAAGAATTTGTATAGTGTATAGTAGTAATGTTTCTAAAATATTTTAAAATATTCCAAACTGTAATATATTTTGCTTTAGTATTTTATATACATGGAACAAGTGAGAAACAATAGATAGGAATAATGAACACTACATTTTGGATAAGGGTTATATGGGTGGATGGGGGTATATTAGGGAAAGGAACATGAGGACTTTCACGTTTAATGTAATAGTTTATTTCTTAAACTGAAGAGTGGGTGGGTACAAGGGTACTTACAAAATTATTCCTATTATCTTTTGTATATTTTATAAGTTTTCAGTAGAGCAAGGAACAAGTTTCCATATTGAAAAAAGCTGAGAGATTACTCATTTTTTAATGAGTTGAAAAAAGATTTGCATTTAAGGAGGAAAATGAATGATAGATAAAAAAAACTAGACAATGGGGAGACTGAAGTAATTAAGAACCCCAAGAAGAACAAAACATCATACAAGACAGGAAATGTAATTCTAGTACTTATCATGGCTCATCTCTGAGAGATGTTAAAATAGTAATAATAAACATTGAATGCTGATTTAATCAAAATTGTACTTTGACAGATGGATGGAGGAGAAGTGAGTGAGAACAGAAACATAAGAGAAGTACATCCTCATCTTCCATAATAGAAAGTCAATAGAAAATATAGAAAATGGAAACAAATCTTGACGTAGCAGAATAAACATGTTGCTTTAGAGTTACGGGGCAAATACTTGAATCCTGTACCTAGCTCACTAGCTAAGAGATGAAAACCTTTGCTGTTATGAAGTAGGGTGAGGAGCGAGGAAGACAGGGCTGCTGGTTTTTATTAAAGCCTTATAGAATCATTAGATAGTTTAAATTACATACACATATAGCTGAAAAAAAACCTAAAAGTTTAATAGAATTGACCTTGCATATTTAGCTTAAATGAAAAAGAAAATATCTCATTTCTTAACTCTTTACTATTGTATAAATATTCTAAGGTCCATTTAAATAATACTTTAGATATAGTGTATATGCCTTCTGCATATCTACCTTGTGAATAATTTACAGGGCTGTTCCCTAGATCAGGAAACAGAATAATTTTATAGAATAAATGCAGGCTGAGAACCAGTGGAATGTTTGATTCTATCCTCTCTGATTCTACATTATATCATGCTGCCTCAATTCAAGCAGAACACTAAAGCTACAGTGGCAATTTTCAGGAAAATGTATCCACTTAGTACATTTACTGCCAGCTTTGCCGAAGACTGATTAAAATGACTGTAGAGTCTTTCTGCTAGTGATGGCTTCTGATTGCAGGAACTTGCCACCAGCTGTACCCAAGAGCATGAGACCCAGTGGCCATCTCAGCAGGAGCCCTGACCCCACTGATGAGTGCTCCACTAACAATCTCAGCACCTCCTTCCTTTCCTACCTCAGCATCTAGAAGTTGGCAGAATGGAATGTGATATCCAACTGTTAATATACACAACAGTGAAGCATTTACAGAAAATGATTTGGTATCCTGTGGTCTAGGACTCCACTTTCACATCATATTTGAAGAAAAGAAGAAAGAAAATTATTTTGTATTTTAACTATTGTACCACATTTTACAATATTTAATTTTAGTTGAGAAACACCAGATGCCTGAAAACTACAAAGGAAATGTAGGAAATTAAGCAAAGAGGTCAATAAATCACTCATCTTTAAGAATTGACCAATTTCTACAAGGTAAGCAAGTAGAGTCCCAATAGGCGAGTAAGCATTCAGGGTTTCTGAGAGTAACATCGCACTTAACCTCAGAATCCTTCTCTCCTCTTCCCAAAGAAGAAAAAAACATAGAAATATACGCCACCCACCTGGTGGTGGCTTGATAAAGAAAGAGAGAGAGAGAAAGACTCTAGAATATTAGCTACTAGAAGGAACCAGGTAATGGCTTAATTTCAGAGATCAAATGACGGTTTTTCAAAAGAAGTAATGCATCGTTACATTATTTATGTCAATATCATGTCTTTGTACCACATGTGCATATTCATGACGAGGACCATACCAACCTATAGTTTGTTAAAATATAAACTAAGCTATACAAAGAGGCAGCAGACTACTTTCCCTCCACCTTTTTGAAGGAAAGTTATTAAAGGATTAATGCAATATAATTTAGCATATCTCAGTATTATTTTAAATGCACAGAAGGTCTAAACTTCATGATATTCTCCTAGAGAACTGAATAGTTGAATATTGAAGTATGGTAAGACAAGACTGTATTCAGTCAATTTTCTAAGAATGAGCATCTGAACTCCACATGATTTTGTTTACTATAATGTATGTGCCCCTTTGGTAAGCAGTAGTCTAGAGGAACTATCACTTATTTGGTTAAATAGCCGAAGGATCTGTCAAAATTTCCATTACAATAAATTGTACTAAAGGCTAATATTTGGTATATGATTTTCCAATTTAAGAACACGACTTTTGCTTGAAAATAGTGTATATAAATTTAAGCACACTGCTTACAAATATAGCCATGCACCACATAACAATGTTAAATGGTTACATGAGATAATTATAACATTATCTTTACTATACCTTTTGTATGTTAGGTACACAAATACTTACCATTGTGCTACCATTGCCTATAGTATTTATTACAGTGACATGCTGTACAGGTTTGTAGCCTAGGAGCAATAGGCTACACCTTCTAGCCTGGGTGTGTAGCAGGCTACACCTTCTAGCTTTGTGTCAGTGCACTCTGATGCTACAATGTCTGCACAATGACAAAATCACCTGAGGAGATACCTCAGACAGTATTCCTGTTAAGTGACATATGACTGTATGTTCAAATTCCCTAACAAAATGTGATTTTCAAATATTTGTTTATTTTCACTAAAATTCAGTGTGCTATATTGATTTAAAAATTATGACATTATCCAAAGAGAAAGTTACCTAATAGAATATTTATTTCAGTTAGTACACTGTCAATATTTTCCAATTTGAATCTTTATTGTAGCTAATTTTGGTATAGCCTAAGTGTGAGACAGCTGCCTAAATATCCATTCAGCTTTCATCCGAAGATTGGAACTTTTTTTATATTAAAAAAGTAACAGCCAAGTCAACTTATTTTCATAGATTTGCTACTGTGTGTAGATGTATATGTGTGTACATGACATGAGTTGAGTCATATTACTATCTCCACTGGTAGCATTCCAAGTACATAAAAGTAACTATCATTTAATAAAACCTTTTACTTATACAAGGGTTTTCAATATAACAGGATAATTTATAGTGAAGCATACTTGTAAGATCCTGCATGGACTTTTTAATTAAATACAATTCTCATTAACAGTTTAACATAATAAAATGTCCTCGTGTCTTTCTAGTTAGCTACACACACACACTTGAAGGAACGCATACACACACAGAGAGAAATCCCCTAATACCCAATTTAGTTAAACATTTGGCAGTTCACTGCAACCTCATACTATGTGGAAGAAATCCATGCATACATTCCTTCAGTCATTCATCTATTCAGAGACTGTTTATTGAACACTAACACTGTCGGTGCTTTTGCTAGGTGACATAGTATATAAACATAACTAAAACATAGATTGTTCTTTTAGGAGGTACAAAGTCTAGTAGGAATAGGCATTTTAGTATATTTAGTCTGACAGGGATCCCTATGTTTCTCATGAGAAGGATCCACTCACAAGTATGCCTCACTGTTGATATAATATTTATTTGGATGGCTGAAGGCTGTTGCTATGAAAGTCCATGTCATGGTGTAAAGAAGGGGTCCAGTTTTAATCTTCTGCATATGGCTAGCCAGTTATCTCTACACCATTTATTGAATAGGGAATCCTTTCCCCATTGCTTGTTTTTGTCAGTTTTGTCAAATATTACGTAGTTGTAGGTGTGCGGTCTTATTTCTGGGTTCTCTATTCTGTTCTATTGGTTTACGTACCACACGTTCTCACTTACAAGTGGGAGCTAAATGATGAGAACACATGGACACATAGAGGGAACAACACACACTAGGGCCTATCAGAAGGTGGAGGGCAGAAGGAGGGAGAGGATCTGAAAAATAACTAATGGGTACTAGGCTTAATACCTGGGTTATGAAATAATTTGTGCAACAGACTCCTAGGACACAAGTTTACCTGTGTAACAAATCTGCACACTTAACCCTGAACTTAAAATAAAAATTACAAAAAAAGGAAAGCCCATGTCCTGGAGATGTTCATTGATGACTTTGAACTAAAGTCCCTTTTACGGAGAAAGTTCGATTATTGCTGCTATTCAGCAACCAGTTAATTCAAATTCTATTGCAGTACAATAGAACAATTTTATACTATTTAAAAATCATTTTCATTTGTACTTTTTGTAGTTGTTTTTCAAGTTCTTCACATAGAATACTTAAAATTATAGTAGTCTTCCTACAGTGTTATTTTTGTGTCTTTTCTCCCCCACTGAATGATGTGCTTCTAGCACACAGAAGCCATGCTTTGTTCATGTGTGTAGCTCAGACATACTGCATAGTACTTAGCACATGTTACATGTTACCTCGTTATTTTCACATGCACTGGATCTGATTTGGTCACAGGATCTTGATGCATGACTTAGTGTAAGTTTTCATATCTATAGGATTATTGAAAGCCTTTTTAAAATGCATCTAAGTCAGAGCTTGATACTGACTTTTAACGGAGACCTAAGTCCTACAGGAAAAACTTTTTTCCCCGTCAGAACCTGGACAGTGAAAGCAGTATCCTCTTGCTAGGCAACTGCCTCCATCCTTTCCTAAGAGCACTCTTGACTTGACAGTACGATAGCAGCACTTTCTTCCACTGACTATAGGTTTTAATATCTACTTCTCCTGAAATAGAGCTAAATTGGCCAAGTTGGCCTTCTAAAGTCAGGTAAGGTCCTTACTTGGCAGTGTGCCTCAAGTTCAGGCTGACAGCCCCCAGTAATGTCCAGACAGGTCATCAGCAAAGCTGTTTCATCAAAATGAATTCTGGAAAGACATATGCTTTCTGTAAGACCATTCTCTTTTTATTAGAATAAAGATTTTATTTAAAACAGTTTAATTATACCTGAGCTATAGAAAATGTTTATTTAGAGTTAGCCAACTTTTAGAAATTGCACCAAAATGTAGACATGAAATACACATAAAAATTATTTGCAATGGGAAAATAACAAATGCTTCTAAATGAAAATAAAGATGATAGGTACATAATAAGAATACAATATTATGCAATAGTATGTTGTAATTTATTTTATATTATGAGCACAGTGTAAAAACATGAGAAATTCTTAGTATAGCACTAAATGAATAAAGCCACCAGGATGTCATCTAATAGAATTATACCTTGTGTTGTTTCTTAATGCCTCTTCACTTAGGGACTTTCTAAATATCTGATTATGGCCTAGACACTCTGTTCTAAATACAATATTTGGTATTTTTCAAGGGTATGTTTTAGGGGCTTCTGGGAGATAGGGGCTGTGAATTTGAGTTTAAGAACACATTCTTTAAGATGTGTGTGGAGCTTAATTTTATCTACTCAGAGACATTTGCATTTTAGAAGTAGATAGCTAGATTGTAATTACTGTAAATGTCTGAATCATGAGCATAGGCTTCAGATATCAAAATATGAACAGAATAGAGAATCTGACATATCAAATTATTTTTCAGACAATAAAGATGGTAGCAAATCGCTGGAGAATCACAGCGGGGATTCTCTTGATAGCTAACATAGAAAAGAGTAGAATTGCTTCTACTTAATCCTAAGAATTCTGATCACGCCTTTAGGATGTTCGTATATCCCTGAAAGGTGAATTGAGCTCAATTGTGGATGAAATTATTATTTAAAAATGTTTACATAATATTTATTTAACTCATGGCAGCATATCTCAGAAGGGTCTCGTTAAACAAAAGTGATTAATAAACATCGATCCTAACAGGAATCACATGTGGGTAAGCTTTCACTCTGACAACACTAATTAGTATCAAAACAATCTTTACCTCTCTTGGTATTTGGGCTCTATTTCTTACCAACGTATCACATTTGATTTGCAATATATAGATGCCAAAATGCAAATAATAATCTTTTTGTCAACTATCAATCTTAATAAATTTAATTTTGAAGATATAATGATTCCTCAAGTTGAGTGTGACAAAACACGGTATCCTAAATTCTACTGATAGATGCTAACTGCGGGTGGAAAGGGGCATTCACTCCCAGATCTTTCTAGAATCACAGAACCTCTGGGATAAGATGGGACTATCTAATGAGATTCCTGCCTCCAGAAAGTTAATTTATTACATTTCAGACAGAGAATATTTGTCTTACCGTAAGGATTGACAGGTAGGAGATTCTCAATTGTGACTCAATATTAATCCATTTGAGGACTTCAGGTCATTCTTTTTCATTTGTTCCCTGTTTTAAGGCAATTCGTGCTCTTATAAGTCATTTTTACCACATGAAAAGTTTTATAATAGATAGTGTCATATATCCTCATGCATAGTTGCCCTTTTAAAGTAAAAATAAAGGCCATATAATGCAATTCGGTGGAGAAAGGTTAGCATTTTCTACTCATGTGCTGAAACAACTAAATATTCGCATGTAAAACAATCAACTTGTATAAATATCTTGTGCTGCATCCAGTAATTTACTAAAAACTGGATCATAGACCTAAGCGTGTCACCTAAAACAAACATTTCTAGAATAAAATATAGGAGAGAATCTGTGTCCTTTGGTTAGGCAAAGATTTCTTAGAAACAACATTGAAAGCATGATGCATAAAATAAAATATTGAAATTGGTTTCAGGAAAAGTAAGAACTTCTGTACTTCAAGACACTATTAAGAGGATGAAAAGTCAGGCCACATTTGCAAGTCACATATTTGATAAAAAAAAAAAAAAAAAAGACTTGCATATAGAACATATGAAGAACAGACAGCCAAATTAAATATAGGCAAAAATATTTTATAGACACTTCAGAAAGAAGATATGCAGATAGCAGATAAACACATGATAAAACTAGTCAACATCATTATTTATTGGGAAACTATAAATTAAACCAACAGTGAAATATAAGAGTGTTAAAAATTTTAAAAGACTGACCATACCAACTATTGGCAAGGATGTAAACTAACTAGAATTCTCATATACTTATGTTCATAATACAAATTGTATACCTTTATGAAAAGAGTTCACCAATATTTTTTTTAAGGGATAAACATACCTCTACAAAATGAATCAGCCATTTCACTCCTCTAAATATTTACCCAGGAGAAATGAAAGCATATGTTTATACAAAGACTTCTCAAGGAATGTTCAGCCAAGAGAAAACGAGGGAAAAGAAGGGCAAAGGCAAAGAAAGGAAAGCTTTGTTTGTAATGAACAACAACTGGAAATACCCAAATAAATTCAGGTGAAGGGATAGACAAACTGTGATATATCAACACAGTGGAATACTACTCAGCAGTAAAAAATTGTTGAAGCACCTAACAATATGGATGAAACTCAATGTCATTTTTGCTTAAAGGCAAACAGAAATGAGCATATATTGCTTGATTCCACTTTTATAAATTTCTGGAAAGTAAAGACAACTTTATAATGGCGGGAAGTGTATCATATATTGCCTAGCGATAGAGGATAGAGGGCATGTGTGTAGGGAAGATCAGAAGCAGGAATTTCAAAGAGCATGAAGAAATTCTGAGGGTAATACATATGTTCCTTATCTTAATTGTGGTAATAATTTCATGAGGTATACATTTGTCAAAACTCATCAAGTTGTCCATTTGGGAATATGTACTGTTTATTCTATATCAGGTGCACCTCAATAAAGCTGTTTAGAAAATCATGTCAGCTTACATATCTGGTATATTAGTAACTAAACCCTTTGTGTGGCCCTCTTCCCTGCCAACCATCCCTTGGCTTATTTCTAATGTAATATGGAAGTGTTAATGATTTAATGAAAATTAAGTATCTTGGGATGCACAGACCCTGAAGCTGGCATAACTGCTGATAATGTCAACGATTTCAACAATAACTAACATCAGAAGTGAAACTGTTGACAGTAGGAGAGCAAAGTGTTCACATATTTTAAGTATAAATTTTTATACCAAAAATGTCATTTAATTCTATTATTTCAACTATGAAATAAGCACAGATTTATGCACAAGTATATACATAGATTGTGACACTCACAGTCAGTTATCCACCAAACTTTTTCACCTAAACACTGTGAGTAAACAGCACTCACAGCCACTTTCCTTCCCCTAAATGTCTCTCCTTCCCCTAAATGCCTTTCCTTCTTGTTGTTTTACTTAGCTGAGTAAATGGTAGCACAATTCACCTTATTGTCCATCTCTATAACTTGAGCACATTTCCTAATTTTTTCCTAAACTTATGGTTTCCATAGATAGAATCAGCCACCATGACTCTTTGATTCCTTCTCCTACTTATTTCTAGAATTCCTCTGCAAATGACCATCCCCATGTTATTGGTGTTATGCAGAAGCTCAATTTTCTATTCTGGATTACAGAAATGGCTTTTCATATTCTTTGTTGAACAAACTAGCACATCATTGTTGCAAGAAAAGATATATGAATGGAAATTATGGTGCATAATTTTTGTTCCATAATTCCACCACCCAATTCCTTTCCCTTACTCCATATGTTTTGTTGAAGTAACATGGAAGTGAACAATGTAATACTAAATAAACTAGTAGGTGGAAAATTCCTCTTAAACCACTACAACATCCACACTGCTGATGTAGGTACTGTATAGTAAACACTCAGACCTTTTCCTTTCCTTTCCTTTCTTTGCCTTTGCCCTTCTTTTCCCTCCTTTTCTCTTGGCTGACATTAATTTTCTTTCAAGCAGACTGCTATGAATAGCTTTGCACATTTATCTCATAAGTGCTTTCCAGTGTACTTCAATAGAATTTTAAAAAGTACAATTCCAATGTACTGCAAACTATCTTAAACAGAAGTAACTGTTTACAGATATTGATACTTTTTGTTAGAAATAATTGGCCACATTTTTCACATGCCTTCATGGAACATTTACAAAAGCTGACCATGTACTAGGCCATAAACAGGGTCACAAAAATTTCAAAGATTTGGTTTAATACAATCTAGTGTTATACTACAATGCGATAAAGCTAGGAATTATTTTAGAAGAAAATGTAAAATAAATACCTTCTAAATAATATCAAATAAAATGTAACAGAAAAGGGAATATATTTGGGACTCCATGACAGTAAATAACTGTCACTGATAACAGAACTTTAGAAAAGTATCTAATGTAATAACTAGATAAAAATATATTGCTTTAAATGTTTCTGTAAGGAAAGAAGAAAAACTGAAAATTAATGAGCTAAGTTTCCCCAAAGTTAGAAAAAAGACAGAGTAAGCCAAATAATGTGGAAAGAGAAAATATAATTGTGTGTAGGTATATGTATGTAAAATAAACAAATTCAAGAAAATGACAAATATTACATTAATGATAGTGGTTCCCTGTGTGTAGAAGAGGATAAAATACATTTGGCAACATATACAGCAGGTTTAAACTGAGTTGGTCATGTTTTATTTCTTAACGTGGGTAGTGCATATGTGTACCCTTGCATTATATTTTGCTTTTTATGTATCTGAATATTTTATAATAAAATTTAAAAAGTTTACCTACCAATCTTCCTGATTAGTAATTTACTCAGTACTTATTTATCTTTAGTGAAATTTTCTTTGGATTTCAAAATATCATTTGTTCAAATTAGTATTCTAGATATTTTCTACTTAGTCATTATTGTTTTCCAAAAAACATCAGTTTTGTTCTTTAGCATCATATCTAGAATATCTAAGAGGAACTGCTATAGTTTTAAGAAATAAATATGCAGTATATCTAGTATATAGTACTGGATACAAGTGTAGTTTTTATGTATGTGTATATCACGTAAAGGTGAAGTTTGGGCTTTTGGCCTAACCATCACCCAAATAATGTACATTGTACCATTAAGTAATTCAAGTTCTTAAAGTTAGCTTTACTTATACTTTTAACCTTTCAACCTTTTTTATCATTATTGTGTCTGCTCTAGATCACATTTTCTGTTCTTTATGAAAAAATAATAAAATGTTACTTTTAAAGGGACTGATTTGTAATAACCATGAAGACAAATCAAGCACAATTAAATGCATATAAATCGACACTGATTGTAATAAATGGTTATATAAAATTATTTTAGCATATACATTATATAATGTGACATAAGCTATTCTTTTGTTTCTTTCTCTTTTGGACCTTGATTTTCAGTTAGTCATTGGCTTACATCTTATCTCCCACTGTAGTGGTAGAAATTAATGGGATAAAAGTACTCTATTCAAAGACAAATTATCTTTTCACTGATATACTTCAGTAAGTGCAAATTCCCTCTGCACTTACTAAAAGGCTTAGAATAGTAGAAAAGTGCTAGTTAACTGAAATTGTGTTTTCTTTCTTAGACCATAAAACTTTCATTTATTTCATCTGTTAAACCTTTTTGTAAATACAGAAATTTTGAAGCTATTCGGTATTATGTGATACATATTTTGGCATTATTGCTATTCTGGATTTCTTCCATGATATTTTAATTTTGTGGTTCAGTGAGCAAAACTGAGTTCTGCAGGAGGACTTGTACTTAAAACAGTCAGGGGCGTACTGCCTGATGAGACATTCAATCTTTTCCCTTGATGAGGGTGTCCAGTCAGAAAAGCCCTTTTGTTTTTAAACCCAGGAAAGGTTTTAGAGAAAATTACCACACAAACAGTAAAAAGCAGCTTAGGATTTTGCAGTTCCATATAGTGTCACAATCAAATATGTGTTAGGTAAATGTGTTGGGAAACTGTTGATTGTAATGATAAATAGACATTTTTGTTTTCATCATTTAATTTTGCCAATTGAAACAGAATAATGTTATGGAATTCCATGTCAGAGAGTAAGTTAACAATGACATATTTTATGCTATTAAATCCTCAAAACAACTAAATAAAGAAAGTCTTAGTAATTTTCATGTTTAGATGAGAAACTTGAGCATTAGGAAAGTTAGCTAATATCTCCAGTGACATATAGATGTTAAGAGGTGCATTTGGGATTCAAACTCATGTCTGATCCACAAGTCCTATAATAAAACAAATATTCTAATACAATAAGACAGAATGTATAATTCAATTAATCGAAAATATTTATTAAGTGAGTAGTATTTGGGAGGCAGCATTCCTGGTAGAGAAGTAGATATAAATAATAAACTCCTAAATAATAAACTACTATTCTTACTACAATTCTCTAGTTTTTCAGTTACCATAAACTAGTTGTCCCAGATATTTTCTTAGCTATCCCCAGGCCAGCTTTTCATACAGGATTTTTTGTGGACCCCATTAGAGAAATATTTTCTTTACAAATATAATTCAAATTACATTAACCAATAAAGTTATATTATTAAAATGTATAATCAAGACTAAATATAGAGCATAACAGAGTATACAGTGATATTACAAGTAATATCTTACAAATTGAAAATATATTAACCAATACATTATAAATATATAAATTATATATCACATAATTATGAGCTAATAAATTATACTAACCAATCTACAAATAGAAATTATATTATCCAATAAAGTTATGTTATTAAAACATAATCATGACTAAATATAGAATATAAGAGTACATAGTAATATTACAAGTAATATAATAACTAATTTTTACGTTTTGATTTTGACTTTTAGAATTTCAAATGTCTAAACATATATTCTCACTTATTGAATTGGTTGTTTTAATCATATATTTTAAGAGCTTGTGTGGCAATATCTTATTTATTAATCATTTTCAAGTTATTATCTGTGATTTGTTACTTACAAATGGAGTTTATAGTTACTTACCAATGGAGTGTAGACAGTGCGTGTGATTTCTGTTGGACTCGTCCTGTTCCAGCCCCAACTCAGATGTCCACTCTTTGGGATTAGTTTCTGGATAGCTAAAGAGAAACATTTTGTGTCCCAACCCCACTGACAAATAGACCTAGAAAAATGTGGCTGATTCCGTTCTTAATGTTCTAGTTTATATTATCATCTATTCTGCTGATTCTGGTCAACTGACATTACTAGCTGTTATTTATTTTCTTTCTTTCAGGTTCTTATAACAGATTCTGTTTTTTCTTGACTAGCCGAAGCCAGATTGCTGTGGAGCAACACTCTCCCTGCTGTGCTCCACTGCACTGAGTCCTGACTTTCTCCTAGTTCCTTCCAGTTCCTTTCAATTAGGGGCTTCTTAGTCCACGTTGTACTTCTATAGCAGAATACCACAGACTCAGTAATTTATAAGAAGCAGAACGTTATTGGCTCATAGTTTTAGAGGCTAGGAAGTCCATTATCAAGGTGCTGGCCTCTGGTAAGGGCCTTCTTGCCTTGTCATCACATGGTGGAAAGCTGAAGAGCAAAAAGGGAGAGGGCAAGAGGGGGCAGAACTTGCCTTTTCATAACAGCTTTAATTCCACCCATGAGGGTGGAGCCCTCATGACTTAATCACCCGTTAGAAGTCCACCCTTTTAATATTGTTACAATGGCAATTAAATTTCAACATGAACTTTCGTAGTGGATACATATTCAAACAGTATAGGGACTTCTCCTCAAAGACGTTAGCTCATCTTGAAAATCTTTCCCTCCTAAAAATCTAGGCAATGCTTACCTTGGGACTGCCACCTCCTACAAGAGAGGACTCCGTGCCACATGAGTACATTTCCTTCTAGATCTACCCTACAAAAATCCTAGCTTGGTTCCATATTATTCCTTTCAATTAGAGGAGACTAAGCCAGTCATAGCCACTTATAAGGAATCATATCATTTGTTATCAGTTAAAAATTAATGTGTAGATTGAGAATCATTTCAAGAAAAATAGCTAAAACTTTCCCAAACTGACTTACTGATAGCTGAAGGGAAGGGATTTTCTGATTTTCTCCTGGAGCAGACAGAAAATCAGAAAAATAGTTTGTTTAGTGGTAGCTGAAAAGTAGAGGAAACAATTTGCTGTCCATCTGCCAAATTAGAGAACATTCTAATTTGAGAAAGAAGTCCTAAATACCTAATTAACAGGTCCTATCCTAAAAAGATCTAGGCACAATACAAATGGAAATGCTTAGGTGAGCAGAAACATAGAGAAGCAGACAAAATGTCCCTCAATACTTCTGGGCATCTGTTTTTTAATCTATAAAATAAATGAATTGAATAAAATATCTGTAAAATAACTTTCCACTTAAATAACTTATAATGAATACCTTGTCTGGGAGACATCTGAAACCTGGGCTCTCCGAAACCGATCACTGCAAGGCCTTATATTTATTTAAAAGAATGTGTTTGTAGGCCAGGCATGGTGACTCACTCCTGTAATCCCAGCACTTTGGGAGGCTGACGCAGGCAGATCGTGAGGTCAGCAGTTCAAGACCAGCCTGGTCAACATGGTGAAACCCCATCTCTACTAAAAATAAAAAAATTTGCCAGGCGTGGTGGTGGGTGCCTGTAATTCCAGCTACTTGGGAGGCTGAGGCAGGACAATTGCTTGAACCCAGGAGGCAGAAGTTGCAGTGAGCCAAGACCATGCCATTGCACTCCAGCCTGGGCAACAGAGCGAGATTCCATCTCAAAAAAATAAATAAATAAATAAGAAAAAAAAGAATGTGCTTATAGGGATTAATATTAGTTAAATGGCAAATTTATATCTATCTCTACCTCTAATGCCTACATCTCTATGCCTATCTCTAATCTATATCTCCACTTTCATTAAGCAGTAGGTCTTATGCTTATTTTTGAAATTTATCTATTGGAAAACACTGACTGTCTACTAAGAAAGATACTAAGTATATAGAACTATTAATAATCTTTCTTCTAATACATTTATGTGTATGTGGAGCAGTTATGGGCAATTTGGGATATTTAATCTTTAATTCGGTGGTACTGTCTGAGAACGTCAGCTATGAAAGAAATAGAACACAGTATAATTATGTTCAGAAAAGAATAAGATCATTTCTGGCTAAAGAGAAGAGAATGTTACAATCAGAATGCAGCTGAATTTCCACAGGTAAGATGAATGAGATGAAATTACAGAGAAAGATAAGGATGAGAGCAAAAGCCCAGAGGCTAAAAGGCAAGGGGTATATTCAAAGGAGGGTAAATAGTTCAGTTTCACTCAAATAAAATATTAATAGCAAAATATGAGCCTGAATATCAGAGCATATTGAAAGAATGATAAATATTAGTTTAATTTCGTTGGCACTGGGAAGCAATTGAAGGATTTTAGCGGAGAAAATGTACGTCGTTTATAAAACATGGCTAACGACAATAGATTGGAAAAGGGGCTGAATACAGGAGTAAAAAAAAATGTTTAGAAACTATTATTTAGTCAAAAGTCAAATAGTATGAGAAAAGAGAAAGGGAGAATCACTTAGACCTACTGACTCATTGCATAATAGAAAGTAGGGAAAAAATATGATTGTAAAATGGCTGTAAGAATAGTGCGCACTTTTGGATAAATAGAGGGGAAAAAGCAGTCCTGCAGCAAAGGCAAGTATGGTGTTGAACATGCAAGACTTGACTTAAAGAGATTTTGCTTAGAAATATTCTAAATTCATTTGCAAAGAGACAAATATTGAATAGGACGTTCCTTCGTTATTGTTGTCATTGTAGTTTACAACATTTTGGGGGATAAGACTAATTTTATGTTAAATAAGCAAACTGAAGCTCAGGTGGGTCACATGACCTGTTAAAAGTTACACAGCCAGTCAGTGACAACACCAAGACACAAACGTTGTTTCAAGTCTAAGGTATAACATAGGCTTTCTGAAGCTTTTGTTAGAGAAACAGAAATTGAGAGAATGATACTCTAAGGATTTTGTTGGTTTGCATGTTTGTCATAACATTAAAAAGGGAGAACATGACGCCAAGTGAAAGTAAGTTTTATCTGCTGATGACCCAGAGTTTGCGAAGAGACCCTTCTCTTTCTTCCCCTCTTTGTGAGGGGATTAATAAGAAATGGAACCAAAGTACAAATTTGCTTAGGAAAAGAAAATAACTATTCTTCCTTTGAGACTGAAAGGAAGTCATACCAATGAAGTCACTGGGGTATGACACAAGAAACTGGGGCATTTTGGTTATGAGTGGAAGATGTAGAAATTTTATGAAGTAACCAATTGAACATATGAATTTTGGAGAAAAAGCAAAAGACCAGATGAGGATAAATAGCATAACTATATAGTGATATCAACCATTGAGTTTCATGACTTTCTAAAGCAATGATTAAAATCCAAGAGACCATATTTACTTAATGAATATCTCATAAGTAAAGTAGTATTAAATTATCTATAAATTAAAACTGGTATATTCTGGTCAAATTTAGTTTTACATTGTAAAATGTAATGTGTTGTTTGCAGATGGCCAATTAAGACTGTCATTTTGCTCTGTACTTTTCCTTAGAAGTTTTTCTTCTTAGAGCTTGACTGCAGCTCTGATACTCACTCACCGGAAGGTTGTTCCAAATTGACCTCCCTCAATAAGCCATGCACACCTTTACTTCTCTTAGTTAGCAATATAAAACAATAGAATAAACAGAAACATAATGATGAATATAAACACTTACAATAAACTACATTTTTAATGAAATTCAGACTTTATTTATTCATCATGAAATGGTACTTAGATGTACAAAACAGCACTAGAACAAAGTATGAGGTATAATACATCAAATTATAAGTTACAGAAGGGATAAATCACATTATATGACACTGGTCAAGAAAGGTTTAAAGGATATCTTTTGGCTTTAGAAGCACATAGAATAAGAAATTATTAGCAAGTTAGAAATGGGAGAGATATATCTCTAGAACAATGCATAAACTAATTTGAAATATGAAATATGTTTATGTAAGTAAAATTAATATTGCTGGAAAAATTGGTTGGCATTAGATTGTAGAGACTAATATTATTCATAAAATGAAGACAATAAATGTTAAGCAATGTTTGATGTATTCCAGCTGGGGTGTTTGGGTGATTACTTTGGAATGGAAAGAGAATAGGGAGGAAGAGAACAGACAGAAGATATCATGATTCAGATGCATGTTAAATATCAACTGACCTCATCAGGCCAATGGCCTGACCAGGGAATTGAAAGAAAAGGGGAAAAAATCATGTAAAAGAGATTTAAAAGAGAAAAAGAATTTTCTATTCACAAAGAAAATCATAAATAATGGCATGTGGGAATTAAAGTGATTCATATATTTGAACAAGTATTCTGATATAAATAGAGTGTAGGTGAAGTGGCTGGAAATGAAGTTGGAAGAGGTAGTCAAAGCTAACATGCAAAAAGGTTATGTTAACCAACTTGAAATTTATCTTGCAGAAAATGGAGACTCAGTAAAGTGTCTTAAGTAGAAGAATAGACAGAAGTAAGATTAAAGGGAAGTTTTGCAGCAGCAGCAGAGTACATAAACTAAAGCATAAAGTTTGATCTGTATTTGGGAGATCATTCTGGAGGATGAAATCAAGAGCGCAAAAGATTAAAGAGGTTGTAGGGCAAAGGACTGTGAAAAGACAGCGAAATATAACTGGTAAATTTTCTAGAGGTAGAAATTAAGATGCAGAGTGTGGCCACCTGGGAAGTTAGATAAGTGAAAAGAATTGCTAAAGAAGTTAAGAATTTATGATATACAGCTGGTGAATAGTTTCATAAGTATAGCCATTTTTGTTACCTCCTATTATGGCAAAAATGACTGGGTGTCAGTGGATGGTGAACAAAATGGTTGAAAAATGTGTGATAGATGACTAGATTTCACAGACCAGAGGATGATGAGTTATTAAAGGAAGCTTTCAGAAGAATGGGCTGGAAATCCGCAACAGGGGTCCAGGAGAATGCTGGATCTGATAAATGGAGTATGGAGAAAATGAGAATCCTTTTAGAAGGATGTGAGGAAGGTGATATTATCAGAAATATGTCAAGAAGTGGACAGAGAAGTTTAGCAGATGGTTACATCTGTAGAGGGATTTCTTGGCACTGCAAAATGAGAAAATCCTGAAGGCAGTGAATCCTTTACCCGTTTTTAAAAGACATATTCCAAAACACCTTTTGGTTCCAATTTCAGAGCCTAACAGATCCTTCACCTCATACTTCAGATAACACCAGAAATTCTAGAAATAATTCTTGGAAGATCAGCAGGTGAAGAGTTGGGCTGATTTGGAGGTAACCTGAGGAAAGTTAAGCAGGAGGGTGGAAGGACACCTGGAGGGTGGAGGGACAAACACAAATTTACAAATAATAGGCTTAATAAGATTTCCACCCCCTCCTTTTTCTCAGAGTATTTACTTTAGAAACTTTGTAAGTACTCTCCTCTCTCTTTGAAAATGTATATAAAACCTTTTGAAGGTGGCTTTTGTCAGCTTTGTGACTCAGTAATGTCTTTATCAAGACCTGGGAACCAGCACTTTGACATGTAAACTCCTGTCTGAGTTTCTGGGGGAGGATAGGATCCCAACTTCTGTGAGTGCATTGCTCTAAGTTTAAAAACTACCCATGTCATGAAGATACGAGACATTTGCTTTTCCTCTGGATAAAGTCAATTAGCTAACAGATGGTCACCCCAACTACCAGGTAAAGTTAGCACAAACTATGTGTCACAAATGGTGCTGTCAGGCCTTCTTACTTGAGCACTTCCAAGGGCTTACTTACTTTCAAGATATTATTTATCTTGAAAACTTGTATGTAATGGGTTGTATGTACTTGACTATATAAAAAGGTTAATTTCTTTCTTCTTTGTAGTCATGTAGTGGATTGCCTGTGATGCATATATCACATTCTGGCTTAATGCTCATTCAATAACAAAAGTGTCTTTACTCTCTACTGCCTTTGCTGAGAGGATTTCTGGGTTGGGAGATTTTGTTTGTAATTATATTTCTCCAATAAGGATTGGGTAGGGATTGTTCATCAAAAGGACCTTAATGTAACTAACAGACATCAAATCTCTAATTATTATTTTGGGCAATATTGTTATAGGAATTCTCTGTAACTTTCTTATCTAGGTGTCTTGTCAGCAATTGATAATTGTGACCCATGGAACTTGATTTAAACATAAGCATAGGTAGTGGTTGGACAAGGTCACCTCAAAGTTTCTTTGAGCACAGAGAGTCTATAATTTTCTCATGGAATAGGAAAGCCTGATTCAATCAACTTCTCCTATGCATTCATTAACACATTATGTACAAAATCTATTAATGATTACTTTTGAATCAATAAATATTACTGTTGCTTACAGTAGTTCACCCTTATCTGAGGTTTCTTTTTCCACAGTTTCAGTTACTCATGCTCATTCCTGGTCTAAAATGTTAAAAAGAAGATTCCAGAAATAAGCAATTTATAAGCTTGTTTGTTTGTTTTAGACAACATTTTAGAGGGTTTATGTCCTCTCTCCCTAGAACTATATCCTTTAATCCACACTTGGGGATAATTGAAGGCATTGTTCAGGAAGGTAGCTCAAATGGGTTGAAGCTGTCATTTTTTATCCAGGAAGATAGACACAACACCAATTTTTTTTTTTTTTTTTTTTTTTTTTTTTTTTAATATTGGTTTCCAGGGAACCAGATCCTGCTGAATGGGGCCTGATAGAAATTCCAGATAAAACTCTCATGGATTCTGCTGAACCATAAAGTGCCACTTAACAGATAATTTGCACAGTCTGTGAACTGCTCCCATTCACTAAACTTCTTTTTTAGCTGTTGCAAACTTTATCGTATCAAACTCTTAACTTCTTACTACACAGAGCAGCATTTTAAATGATACATTTTAGGAAAGAAGGAGGAGAGAAGGCATTTCATGAATAACTGAAACCGGACAACAGCTAAGAAGATCCCTGTCTGTCTTATGGCAATGGAGATCCAAACCCTGAATCTTGACTTATTCTAGGCCTGTCTGATCCTTTTCGCCTATTTAGGACCTCTCACCACTATCATATATTTGCAAGGTGACCCATGGTTCTTTTTCCAGGTGTCACTGTGACTGTCAAAAGTTTTAAATTGCATGCCGTTCTGAGTAGTGCGATGAAAGCTCATGCAGTCTTGCCCGGGAAGTGAATCATTCCTTTGTTCAGCCTGGTCACACTGTATACATTACCTGCCTGTGTTAGTCACTTAGTTGTCATCTCCACCATCAGATAGAAAAAACATAGTATATTTAGGGTTTGGTACTATCTGAGGTTTCAGGGATCCACTGGGGATCTTGGATCCCTGTAGACAAGAGGGGATTATTGTGCTAATATTTTAGGCCTAGTTTACATTTAGGATAACACAGGTAACATTTTTCTGTGTGTGCACCAGCTATCAAAAAATAGATGGGGCAAGTTTTAAATTTTGACTTTTGGTTACTGATGAAATCCCCTGCCAAATATTTTCATTGCCTATTTTGTCTCTCCTTGTAGTGTTTCTCTTCTTCCCCCTACCCCCGGCTTTTTTTTTTTCTCTTGGAGTCTTTTCATTTCCCAATAATTTGTTATCTATCAAAATAATGCTGACATATTTCTTATATATGTAGTTCCTTGGAAATTCATGCTGGTGTCTTTGCTTCCTTCTGGTTAGGGCTCCAGTTTCATTCTAATCTCTATAACCTCTTTGGCATCATTCATTTTCTTAGAAGTCTCTCTACATGCATGCCAAACTAATGAGAAATACTTTCTCAATCTGTTGGCATGCATAAAATTCCTTAGTTCTTCTCCTCTTGTCCTCAAACATAGTTTCTGTTTACCTGGGCCCCCTGAGTTCTGGTAGACTCAGCAGCAATCCCTGACAAGGTACGTACTGTGGAAAGCCTGCTTGTTAAATAAAGAATTCCAAGTCTCACACCATCCTGCCCAGGTGA
>NC_045438.1:68171660-68198116 GCF_002776525.5 Piliocolobus tephrosceles
TTGACTGCTTTTGATACTGCATAGTAACTACATCCCCCAGACAAACTACTGGGGATGGAAGGATTACAATGAGAGTAGAATAGGAAATGTTTGCCTCCAGAACAATGAACATAATGAATGAAATATGGGACAGGCGCTGCTGAAAGGCTTTTGGATTTTATCTTTTTGCACTCAGAAAGATTTCTTGTTCATTTTCCACCTCTAGTTTAAGAAGGCAAAGAAACAATGGCCTCTTAACAGTGTTTTTGAGATGACCTTTCTATCTTCAGTATCTGGATAGAAAACTATAGCTCCCTGGAGCTAGAATCAAAGAAACCTTGTGGGAAAAAAAAAAAAAAAAAAAAAAAAAAAAAGCAGGGAGGCAGTAAAACCCCCAGGCAGATAAGGCCTTGGACCATTATTTCCAGAAAGAATATAAACAGAAGTTCCAGAAATAACATAAAGTGAGACTTCATGAACTATTCATCACATCTGATTTAATGGGATCATTATAACTGGCATTCAGCATGCGTTAATAGCATCTAAGACACAGATACTTTTTTTTTTTTTTTTGACTGCTGAATGAATAATGGTCCATGATTTAGGTTTTCTTAATAGCTCCTTAATATCAACTCTTTTGGCAAGAAAAGCTGGTCAAATGTATGGCATTTATTTTTTATTAGCAGTATGGAAAATGTGCATGTTTGTAATCAAGGTATATTTTTACATTACATCTCTAATGATTTTTTATGAAAAGTAGATGGTTACAAGGAGTGAATCTCCAGCTTAAGTATCAAACGGCAGCATATTAGCTAGTGATAGGAGAAAAAATACAGATACTATGATAGTATTGCAGATGTATAAAGCAAGCAAAAATCTTAACGTTTTCCAGAGTTCATCACTTTATGGAAACTTTTACAAGCTACAAATTCATGGGCTAGTATTTTCCTTCTGTTTGCAAGAAATCAAGTTGTACAGAAAGAGCAGAGAGAAGCCATTCTTTTGTTCCACTCTCACCTATGACTTTCCCTAAAGGTACATTCTCTGTACTTTCTGGTGTGACATAAGAAGAAGACGCACCATTTTCTTTGATATCTAGCCTTAAGGAAATTTCCAGATGAGCAATAATGTTCTGTCCCACCCCCTAAAGTTTTCCTGAGCCTCCTGATCTGGGATCCTATTAATTATAAGCCTCAATTTGTTGCTGACATCAAAGGGACCCTCATGTACCGAAAGGCTCAGAGTGACGTGACAAATAAGCTACCAGACCAACAAAAGGGCTGGCTGGCACTTTTGCTGACATCGTGTATTAGTTCGTTTTTATGCTGCTGATAAAGACATACCCGACACCAGGCAATTTACAAAAGAAAGGTTTAATTGGACTTACAGATCCACATGGCTGAGGAGGCCTCACAATCATGGTGGAAGGCAAAGAGGAGCAAGTCACATCTTATGTGGATAGCAGAAGGCAAAAAGAAAAAAGAGCTTGTTCAGGGAAACTCCGCCTTATAAAGCCATCAGATCTCATGAGCATTATTCACTATCATGAGAACAGTGCAGGAAAGACCCACCCCCATAATTCGATCACCTCCCACTGACCGGGTCCCTCCCACAACATGTGGGAATTCAAGATGAGATTTGGGTGCTGACACATCCAAACCATATCACATGGTGTGTATTGTTGATGTAGGCTAGAGTTACTATGACAATATAGAATAATGAAATCTCTGTAATTGGAAAAGGAACTAATTTAAACATTATGTTCCACTCCCCAGCTCAGATTGTAAAATACACATCTACTTTTGAATGTTTCAATTAAATGTTTTGGACCGCCATATAGCTTCTGTTGAAAATACTCCTTTTTCTTCCCTCTTGTCATTCCTTATGATAATCTTGAGTCCTCCAGGGTTTTCACAATTATCTTTTGGATGTATTATACAAATTTGCACTCTTGCTCCCCAGAATTTCCAACTCCATATTTCAATGACTTCTACCAGAGAAAAAGGAACATTACCTTAGTATTTCCATGTTGGAAGGGAGCAGCTCATTTTCCCCATGTCTCTTTTCTCTCAGAATCTTCTGCATGTTTCTTGCTGGCTCATTTTTCCAGCCCACATTTTCACTAGCTGTGACCGAGTTACATCCTCCCAGTCAAAGTGACCCATCCTCACAGTCAAAGTTTGACCCATCCTCACAGTCAAAGTAATCCCATGATTAGCACAGCTTTTACATCCTGCACTCCTGCAATGACCCTGCTATGGATGTGTGGATCTAGGCTCCTGTTCAGTATTGCAGTTATGATCATTAATTTTATATGTAATCTCATTTGATTTCTTTCTATTGACTCTAAAATATTTATTAGTAATTATTCCCTTGAGTACTTTACAGATAAGCAAATAGAGGGAAGAAATGTTGGAATGTACTCAACAGTACTGAAAACTAGGTGAAGAGAATAATTTTCTGTGGAGCTTTTTGAACAGTACTTTGGGTTCTTTTTTAATAAATAGAACTCAGGAATTGGTGCTTTTAACAAGTACTTCAGGTGGTTCCGGTGCAGCTGGTTACAAAACCTACATTTGGGAACCTCAATCAGACAACACAATTGGTTGTAACCATGGAAACTAGGTTATCCATATTTCTTTTTCTAGTTCACTTTAGTAATTGCCATTACAATTCAAAATTAGCTTCCAATCGAGAACAACGGTGTTATTTTCAGAAGTGTTAAAATGAGAACATATATTTTTTCTCAAGGCAGTTTTCTTTCAAGTAGAAAAATGAGTAAATCAGGACCCTTGTAGTTATGCTCTACTTGCAAAATTTGAGCAGGTTTGCTATTTCATTCCTGGGTTTCTTTTCATTTTTAACTTTTTGATATTATAGGTCAAGTATTATAGTAATCCATGTTTCTGTCCATGACTAAATTAACTTCAGAAGAACAGTCAGTGTTATTCTCAAACCTCAGCATTAACACTATTTCTCATCCAAATGGACATGCAGGTCAATACTAGGGTGAGGAGGCTTAATTATATTTTGTACACTATTACATTAATATTTATTAACACTAATAGAACTAATTTTAATCTAATGGAAATCTAATTTTACTCCAATCTAATATTTTCTCTTTAAAGACTTGTGTGCTACCTTGTTTGTAAGAATGTCAATTCATTTGAACAATAACCTCATCCCTCATACTTCTTTGAATTAGGAGTACAGGTATATAGTGTATAAGGAAACAAAAAAGCATTATATTTGTCAATGTGCTTAATTATTTCTGTGACCTTGATGATAGGCAAATTATTTGAATGAGATTATTTAATTTTCTTCCTGTTTCCTTGAGTATCAAGTTGCTTCCTACGAATTAACACAAAACACATCCTGGTGTTTACATGAATAGTTTTATTACCTGAATAAGCCATTATTGAAAATTTGACAAGTTAGAAGAGCATTTCTTTACACAGTTGAATACAATTGCTCTGAAGAGATTAAATGTCCAACAATATGGAGATCAGCATAAATAGAATTGAAGACAAAACTTAACATTTCAAAAATTTGCATAGAGCAACTATATTTCGTAAGAGAGAACACTGAATTATATACTTTAGAGTGAATATTAAGTTCAAGCAGTGCTGTAAAAGTGTGCTTATTTTGTTGATGGTAAGCTGGATTATTTTATCCCAAGGCAAATCAGTGGGTCTGTGCAATGCCATTAGTATTTTCTAGCCACATTTTAAATAAAAGCCTAGCCCATTAGCAGGGCATGAATAATTCTCTCTGAGCAGTGCTGGTATTGATGAATGCCTTGGAAGTATTAGCCAAAGAGATAAGGTGATAGATTGGATTTTGAAGAGTTTAGTTTTTTCCTCTTTGCTTTCTAAAGGTAGTGAAAGGAGAAGCTTAGTCTTTGTGATAAAATTCTAACCTGTCACCTCATTAATTTAAAATCAATGTTAATTTGGTTGGGAGTCTGCACTACAATTTAAGATTGCTTAATGTTAAATGTTATTGATAGGATGCGAGAATCAAGAAGGGTGTGTGTGTGTGTGTGAGCACACATGAACATCTGCACATGCTTAAGTAAATGTGTTTGTGATGTACTTAATAAAGGTGCTGGCGAAAAGTTAAACTAGCAGGAATTAGTGAGAACAGCCAGAATTACCGATTTGACTGGTGCTACCCAAGAAGAAAATATGCCTAACATTTTGGAGAAGGGAAATTAATGAAGAAGAAGCACTAAGAAAGCAGCAAGATAGAGGAGACAGAGCCAGTATTTCCAGAAGCCAACTGGTTACTCAGAAAACACCTCCCTCTACAGGGGTGCTAGACACTCTGTGGATTTACTGTATTTCTGTCTGTTCTCTGTCTTTGCATAATAAAAAAACTTATTTATTTGTTGTTTAGTTCACCAAAAACTGAGAAAGCTGTAGTGGGTTTGTTCAAACTATACTCTTAATAGCCTATATAATGCATGAATTACTATGTTCCTTTAATCATTTATAATTAGAAAATTGAGGATATTATGCATTTTTGATGGTTAATGTCATTGAGATCTGATAGTCTAGTAGATCCATTCCATTTCAGAGATACCTGCCCAGGAAACCTCCTTGGTTATGTCATCCCCTCTCCTAGACAAGGCTCATGACCAACTGAAAAAGTGTTTCTCTTAAACTTTCCCTTTTTCTTCTATATCATCTTGCTTTTATTAAGAAACTCCTAGTTGGGACTAAATATAATGCAACTGACAAAACCGTTGATTACATATGTCAATATATTCATTTTTATCATGATGAAAATTTTGTTATTTTTGTGTTTATGTTTCCCAGCTCATCTTACTAGAGAAGAGGCAATGTATATTCCACTGCTATATCTCTAGCAGTTACTACAGTATCTGGCACACCATATTAGCTTAATAAATATTTAATACTTTTAACAATTTCTTTTGGAAATCAAACTTCTATTCACATATTATCATATGCTAGGTTAACTAGTTAAGTGTGCAAATTGAAATCCCACTCCCAGGATTGGAATCCAGTTACTCCTAGTTGTGTAACCTTGGGCAAATTATTTTTGTAAACTAAGACTGATAACAGTGTCTATTTCATGAATTGTTTATAAAAGGCTGTGCTAAATACCTGGCACAGAGAAAATGTTCAATATATCTTAGCCACTAATATCATTTAAGGTGAATTATTCAATGGATGCTGCATTTCATTTATTACATGTTGATTTTCCCTAACTTAATTCTCAGTGGTTAACTTTAACTTCAATTTTTCTGGATATCTTTCTCTCCTTCCCCACTCCTACTACTACAAAGAACCAGCTACAAGAAGCAAATTATAATTCAGCTAACTTGTTTGGAAATACTGGTCAAAATGAATTGGTTTTAAACCTTCAACAAAAGCTATCTGAAATCAAGACAGGTAAGTATTAAGTGGTAAAATGCTGAGATGTAATTCATCTTAACAAATACCTATTAATAACCAACTAGATGCTCAGCAATGTGCTAGAGAAAGAAGAAAATAATTACATTTATCGATTGCCTATTCTAAACTTCCTTGTGCTCGATGCAACATACATCATCTTATTTAAGTTCTCAAAATCATGCTCTGGAGTAGGTATTCTAATTTATGTAGATTCCAAGTCAATACATGCTTTTCTACTTTTTTTTTTTTTTTTTAACTAAAGCTCATTGCTAGGCACAATGGAGCAGATTTAATGAATAAAGGCAGGGCTTTAAACAAAACTATCTAATAATGCATAGAATGAATGGTAGTGCTAGGACAGTGGTTTCCTACCACTTAACGCTAGCCATGGGACTCTAGCAAAATAAAAGTCCACTATATAAAAGAGACCAGTAAGTGCTGCTCTGGTGGAAATATGGGTAATGACATCAAAACCGCTTGATGTCTCCTTTTCCTTTTTAACTTCATTATGAGGCAGCACTTATTTCCCTCAGCACTGAACTCTGTTAATTCAGACTGGTTGCAAAACAGTTATCCCCAATTTACAGATTGAGAGTAATCTGAGCCCAAGAGATGTTAAGTAAGTAGTTGCCGCATTTCCTTATTAACCATCATTTTCCAGAAAATTAGATGTACTCAAGGAATTTTAATTCCATACTGTGTCTAAGGCCTGTTTTGTAACAGAAAGAGCCATGTTGGCCAAAGCTTCTTAGATGATGCTTGTATAAAATTAATACATTGAACACTTCTTATTAAAATAAAGGAATGTATTCAAAATTGTTATTTCACAAATTGCATCAAGTATTATGTCATTTTAACTATTAATATATCACTTGGAATGGTGACAGGTCTTACATGGCCTGCACAACCTCAATGAGATGACAAGATCAGGAAATGGTTAGTCAGAGGAGATTCATCTGCACAGACAAATTCTGCAGAAAGTGTGGGAGGTGCTGGCCTGCCTGGTAAGGGTTTTGGTTACAATTTTTAGACTATGCAAATAAATCGATATATTGAGATTAATGGGATCTAGATTTCTCACTGTTAGAGAAGGGACAAACAGATATGGAAAGGGTAAAGAATTTTAAAAAGCCTATAGTATTGGATTAAAATCGCAGGTGTAGATGTGAACTCACATTATATACACATACACACGCATATGCACATATATACTACATATAAAGACACAACCAATACATGACCTGATCCTGGATTTGATCTGACACTAGAAGGGACAGTGTTTATAAGGCAAATATAAAACATGTTACAAAACTGTGGAATCTGGATAAAGAGTCCATGTGAGCCCTTTGTGGTATTCTTGCTAGTTATTTTGTTTTGAAATTATTTTAAAATATTACATCAGAAAGTTAATATATTATGTGTTTATTTGATTAAACTTCCACATTAAAATCTGAGTTATCCCTTAAGCTTCCAAATTTAGGTTAAAAATCTCAATAGTCTACTTATAGACTTAATAAATTTTAACAACCACTTGTGGTAAGCCTATTTGTTAATACAAATCACAATTTCAAATATTTTAAACTGCATTTATATATTTTATATGTAACTTCTTTTAAAATACATAAATGGACTACTGTAACAACAAAACATTTCCGTAAGTTTAATAACTATAATATAACAATATATTTATTCTCAAATGATCCATTAAAATTTCTTCTTAAAATTACAAATTTGTATTAATCAATTATATATTTTAGTTGGAATTGCCAGAATAACTTACATTAATAAACCCAAATTTGCCTAAACATTAACACACTTAAAACCTACACATTATTCTTTTGTTCTTGGATTACTCATGGTGGAAGAAGCTGGCTGCTTTGTGATGAGGGAACTTAGACCTGCCAAGAAGCCATTATAGTGAGGAACTACGAGCTTTAGTGAATAGCCAGTGAGGAACTGAGTCCTGCCAACAACCATGTGAGTGAGAATAACATTTGATCTAGTGCTGGTTGAGTCTCCAGATGATTAAGTTCCAGCCAATGGCTTGATTGCATCCTCATGAGACTGAACCAGAATCATCTGATTAAGCTACTCTGTTTCTTGCCCTAAGAAACAATAAAGGTTATTTTAAGCTGGTAAACTTTGAGGTAATTTGTTTATGTAACAAGAATGGGAGAAAATTTTTGCAATCTACTCATCTGACAAAGGGCTAATATCCAGAACCTATAAAGAACTCAATCAAATTTACAAGAAAAAAACAAACAACCCCATCAAAAAGTGGGCAAAGGATATGAACAGACACTTCTCCAAAGAAGACATTTATGCAGCCAACAGACACATGAAAAAATGTTCATCATCACTCACCATCAGAGAAATGCAAATCAAAACCACAATGAGATACCATCTCATACCAGTTAGAATGGCAATCATTAAAAAGGCAGGAAACAACAGGTGCTGGAGAGGATGTGGAGAAATAGGAACACTTTTACACTGTTGGTGGGACCGTAAACTAGTTCAACCATTGTGGAAAACAATGTGGTGATTCCTCAAGGATCTAGAACTAGAAATACCATTTGACCCAGCCATCCTACTACTGGGGATATACCCAAAGGATTAAAAGTCATGCTGCTATAAAGACGCATGCACACGTATATTTATTGCGGCACTATTCACAATAGCAAAGACTTGGAATCAACCCAAATGTCCATCAGTGACAGACTGGATTAAGAAAATGTGGCACATATACACCATGGAATACTATGCAGCCATAAAATCGATGAGTTCATGTCCTTTGTAGGGACATGGATGCAGCTGGAAACTCATTCTCAGCAAACTATTGCAAGAACAGAAAACCAAATACCGCATGTTCTCACTCATAGATGGGAATTGAACAATGAGATCACTTGGACACAGGAAGGGGATCATCACACATGGGGTCCTATTGTAGAGGGGGGGAGCAGAATAGCATTAGGAGATATACCTAATGCAAATGACGAGTTAATGGATGCCAACATGGCACATGTATACATATGTAACAAACCTGCATGTTGTGCACATGTACCCTAGAACTTAAAGTATAATAAAAAAGAAAAAAGAAAAAAAAATAGATAATTAATGTAGTTTTCATGCAAATTTTCTGAGTTTGCCTTCTCAGTTCCTATGGCTCACTAAATGACTGAAAGTGGCAGCTTATATGTGACTGAATTTTTGCATTCCGTGCTGATAGAATGTACTGAGCCCTGTATATAGTTGTCATATCAGTGACTCCATAATTTGAAGTAGAGCACCAAAAATGAAGGCAGTCACATAAGCCCCCTTAGATTCAAACCTAGGTTACTTCATTCTTACTTCTTATAACAAAAGGCTGCAAACTTTATCCAGTCTACTTCTATTTAGTTGATTGAATTTTGTATTTCTTTGGATATAAAGGTATATATATTTATTCCCAACAAGGTCTAAACATCTTTGGATTTAAAGGAATCTTGCATTTTTTTCATCTATTTTCTGCCTAACACACTATTGCTTATTTTAAATTATATTCAGTGACGTTCTGATATCTCTCATGGCTTCCTCCATTTAGACACAACTTCTAATATTCTTGTGGTTGTATTTCTTTAGTGCAGTCATTTTCCTGACTTATCTCTATGCCTGTATTAACTTCAGCTATTCAGCCTATCATGGTTTTCCCTTTTAGCTCTATCACATGATCACTTATCCATTTTTCAAGGCCCAATTCTATAAAACTCTCTTCTTAACTATACTCTCTCAGTGGAAGGAGAAATGTTCCTCTGTGTTTCTGAAATCTGTTGCTTGAAAATGAAAAAAAAAAAAAATAGCACAAAGTTCTTCATTTTCCTCCTCTTTGTGGCCTGAATTCTAATATTAACGCACGCTGTTAAGAACAGTCAACGGATTTCACCTCTGCATACTGTATAATATCTAACACTGTTGAGGGGGAAAGGATATAACCCCATTGAATCACTTTATTGTTATATAAACAACAAATTTGTTATTGTTGTTGTTGTGTAAAATTGTGTTAGAATTTGTTGAATAATAGTAGTAACTTGTTTCCTGTGAAGCTACTGTTATTGTTAAGTTCTAAAGAAAAAAAAAATATATATATATATATGTATATATATATAAAAATATCAGAACACTTAGCACCTAGGCAATGTGAGAACAAAACTGTCCCACATGCTAATATTGGTGGTAATGATTTCTAATATAAACATTCTTCACTAGATATTCTGCTCATAGCACTAAGTTTATTTGAGCACACCGAACCTAGGAGTGTGTAACTTGTAGTAAACATTTGGTAAAACCATGTTGAACAGATGACAATAGCTGCTCAGGGAAGTGCATAATGTTGAGAAATGAACACACACGCACATTCATCTTCAAAGTTCTAAAACTGCTTAGTATTGAGTGAGATTGGTGAGGAAGTATCTATTAAATAGTTCTCCAGAGTAAAGCTAGGAATCTTGAACTAAAAAAAGAATTTTCCCTTTTACTTTAGCTATAGATTTTTAGAATTGCAAATAGCAACATAGAAAAAAAGTTTTTGTCATTTAACCTGCGAAACATAACCATAATTCATTTTCATTTTTATATGTACATGGAAAATATTTTTGCTTTTATAGATTGATTTTTTTCTTTTATCCAAATATCTCCTGGAGTAGCTTAAAGTAAACATCACATTGACTTCATTAATTTCATGTTATTCCATAATTTGTGTTCTTATTTTCAAGTAGAAAAATTAAAGTTTCACTGCATTGTAAACTCAGTTTGTGCCTACAAATGAAAATTTGCCATTTAGTCAGATATAGCTAATGTGTAAATAAAACCTAAGCATGTGATTTTGAAACTGTGTTAGTAAAGAATGCATTTCAGTTGGGATACAATGGTGGAAAGAAAAGGGAAAGAAACAAAAATTCTTAAGTCATGGTGTGTACCGCAATATTAAAACATTTGATTTACTGCATAATTCTCTTTGGAATATTTTACACAGTGGAAAATGTTGTATAGTATCTGTTTAGCTCTCTTGATTATTTCATGCAACACAAAGTGTATTTTTCCTTTGATACAAAACTGACAATCTATGGGTAAAATTTCAGCAAACAAAATAAGGTGCTATTTCTATTTACTTTGAAAAGGACAGTATTGAAAGATACTTAGTTTTTGTAGTATAGGTGATGTGACAGTCTAGATCATAGTGACTATTTACAATATCTTTTTGGGGTTCAATAAAGGAGAAATGAAGAAATAAAATTGTCATTTTCTTGGAGTTCTATCTAAGCTTTCATTCCCATGACCAACATAAAGCATGTTTGTTAGGAACAATCTTTGATTGGAATGAGACACTTGGTCCGATCATAGAAAGATGGATGGCCTAAAGAGTTCTTGCCTCACCAGCTTTTAGAACAAAACCAGTAGCATGTGTGCATTACTTGTCCTTTGTTAAACTTTAAGGAGTTTTTCTCTGGCAATGCATGATACAGTTCTGTTGAAAGTTTTTAACAAGATTGTATTGGGGTCAGTGTGCATCAGAATTTACAGCTAGAGCCCTTCTGTTAGTTATAGAAAACAACCATCAGTGCAAAATATCAGAATGATCTGAAAAACATTGTAACACAGAGAGGAGATGCTGATGAATCAAAGTTTTGTTCCATTGTTATGTCTGGAACTTTGATGCACAACTCAGCTAACTTTCTTGTGGTAGAGAATGTGAGAGTACATCTTCATCACGAACATATTTCGTCATACTCTTTGTTACAGCTATTTCAGCTTTTCTTTTCTTTCTTTCTTTCTTTTTTTTTTTTTTTGAGACTGAGTCTCGCTCTGTCACCCAGGCTGGAGTGCAGTGGTGCGATCTTGACTCACTGCAAACTTTGCCTCTTGGGTTCAAGCAATTATCTGCCTCAGCCTCCTGAGTAACTGGGACTATAGGCGCCCACCGCCACGCCCAGCTAATTTTTTTTGTATTTTTTTTAGTAGAAACAGGGTTTCACCGTGTTAGCCAGGCTGGTCTCGATCTCCTTACCTCGTGATCCGCCCGCCTCGGCCTCCCAAAGTTCTGGGATTATAGGTGTGAACCACCACGCCCAGCTATTTCAGCTTTTCAGTTCTACTTTGTCTCCTTATCTCCTATTTTCCCAAACTGCCACTTTGTGAAACCTTCAATAGATGCCTACCTCTCACCAAATAAAAGCTAAATGACTATCTTACGTCATATGGCCCATTGTGTCTTGTGGTTCTTTATGATTTGGTTTCTATCTACCTTTTTACCCTTACCTTTTATCCCAGGATACTTAGTTAAGCCGTAGGAAGCTGCTCAGAATTGCAACCTTACATTTTTATACCTCTAACTCTTTATGCATGCTAGTCTTTCTCCCTGTATTGTCTTTCTTTGCTTTACACACTTGAAAAATTCCTATTCATCCTTCAACACACAGTTCTGATGTCATCCCCAACATCACCTTCCTTCTCTGTCCAGAACTAGAATCTTTTCTTTAAATATACAATATCGACTTTTATTTTAGATTCATGGGATACATATGTAGGTTTGTTGCAGGTATATTGCCTGACATTGAGGTTTGGGATATGAATGATACCATCACTAAGGTAGTGAGCATAGTACCAAATAGTTACTTTTTCAACATTTGTCCCTCTCCCTCCCTCCCTCTACTAGTCCCCAGTGTCTATTATTGCCATCTTTATGTCCGTAAGTACCTAATGTTTAGCTGTCATTTATAAGTGTGAACATGTGGTATTTGCTTTTCTGTGTCTGCATTAATTTGCTTAGGATAATGGCCTCCAGCTGCACCTGTGTTTCTGTAAAGGACATGATTTCATTGTTTTTCAAGGCTGCATAGTATTCCATAGTGTATTTGTACTAGGTTTTCTTTATCCAATCAATCATTGATGGACATTTGGGTCTATTCCATGTCTGTTATTGTAAATTAGTGCTGCAATGAACATATTGGTGCATGTGTCTTTTTGATAGAATGATTAATTTTCTTATGGACATACAGCCAGAAGGAGTATTGCTGGGTCAAATGGTAGTTCTGTTTTAAGTTCTTCGAGAAATCTCCAAACTGCTTTCCACAGTGGCTTAACTTATTTATATTCCCATCAGCAGTGTATAAGCATTCCATTTTATCTGCAGCCTCATCAATATCTATTGCTTTTTAACTTTTTATAATAGCCATTTTGACTGTTATAAGATGGCTTCTCATTTTGGTTTTGATTTGCATCTCTCTGATGGTTAGTACTGTTGAGCATTTTTTCATGTTTTTTGGCCATTTGTGTGTCTTAAGAAGTGTCTGTTCATGTCTTTTGTTCACTTTTTAATGGGATTATTTGTTTTTTGCTTGTTAAATTGTTTGCATCCCTTACAGATTCTGGATATTAGACCTTTGTCAGATGCATACCTGCACATATTTTCTCCCATTATGTTAGTGTTGGTTGTCTGTTTATCAATTTCTTTTTTGGCTTTGTGGAAGCTCATTAGTTTAATTAGATCCTAGTTGTTAATATTTGTTTTGGTTGCAATTGCTTTTGAGGACTTAGTCATAAATTATTTCCCAAGACGGATGTCCAGAATGGGGTTTCCTGGTTTCTTTCTAGAATTATTATAGTTTGAGGTCTTGTATTTAAATCTTTAATCTATATGGAGTTAATTTTTGTATAATTTTGAAAGGTAGGGTTTGAGTTTCATTCTTCTGCATATAGCTAGTGAGCTATTCCAGCACCATTTGTTGAAAAGTAAATCCTTTCCCCATTGCTTATTTTTGTCATGTTTGTCAAGATTAGAAGACTGTAGGTGTGTGGTGGCTTTATTTCTGGATTTTTACTCTGTTCCATTGGTCAATGTGTCTGTTTTTGTACCAGTACTGTGCTGTTTTGGTTACTATTGCCTTATAGTATAGTTTGAAATCAGGTAATGTAATGCCTCTGGTTTTGTTCTTTTTACTTAGGAATGCTCTATTTGGGCTTTTTTTGGTTCTATGTGAATTTTAGAGATTTTTTTTTCTAATTCTGTGAAAAATGGCATTGATAGTTTGATAGGAATAGCATTGAATCTGTAGATTAGTTTGGAAGTATGGATATTTTAATAATATTAATTCTTGTTACCCATGAGCATGGAATATCTTTTCCATTTGCTCAGATTCTCTGATTTCTTTCAGTAGTGTCCTGTAGTTCTTGCAGAGATATTTCATCCCCTTGGTTAGACATATCTGTAGGCATTTTATTTTTTGTGACTATCATAAATGGAGTTGTGTTCTTGATTTGGCTCTTAGCTTGAACATTATTTATGTATAGAAATGCTATTAATTTTTATATGTTGATTTTGTAGTCTGAAACTTCATTGAAATTGTTTATCGCTTCCCAGAGCCCTTTGTCAGAGACTTTAGAGCTTTCTAGGTATAGAATCGTATCATCAATGGAGAGAGTGTAACTTCTTCTTTTCCTTTGGATGTGCTTTATTTCTTTTTCTTTCCTGATTGCTCTGGTGAGGACTACCAGTACAATGTTGAATAGTAGTGGCAAGTGGACATCCTTGTCTTGTTCCAGCTCCAAAGGGGAATGCTTCTACCTTTTGTCCATTCAGTATGATGTTGGCTATGAGTTTGTCATGGATGACTCTTATTATTTTGAAGTATGTTCCTTCAATGCCTAGTTTTGTTGAGGGTTTTTATCATGAAAGAATGTTGGACTTTATTGAAGGCTTTTTTTTTTTTTTTTAACCTCTATTGAGATGGTCATATAGTTTTTGTTTCTAATTCTGTTTATGTGTTGGATCACATGTGCTGATTTGCATTATGTTGAACCAAACTTCTATCCCAAGAATGAAGCCTACTTGATCATGGTGAATTAATTTTGTGATGTGCTGCTGGACTCAGTTTGTTAGTATTTTGTTGCAGACTTTTGCATCTATGTTCATCAGGAATATTGGCCTATAATTTTCTTTTCTGTTGTTGTCTGCCAGTTTTTGGTATCAGGGTGATACTGGCTTTGTAGAATGTGTTAGGGAGAATTCTCTCCTCCTTGATTTTTTGGAATAGTTTCAATAGAATTGGTACCAGTTTTTCTTTGTACATATGGTAGAATATAGCTGTGAATTTATCTGTTCCAGGGCTTTTTTGGTTGGTAGTTTTTTTATTACTCATTCAATTTTGGAGCTCATTATTGGTCTGTTCAGGGTTTTAGAACTAATGTCATATATAAATTATTGAATTATCATCATGCCTATCTTTCCCCACTTGTATAATCCTTGAGTTTTATCCATTTTTTTTTGCATCCTGTGTATAACACCTAAGGATAGTCCCTGAAACATACTAGATATTTAATAAATGTGACTGAATTAAAAAGTGCATAGCATTTTACTACATCTCCTTGGTGGCTGTGTTTCTCCTGGCTAGCAAGCTATACTAAGAATCTATTTATACAATTTAATTTTCTTTCATTTCCAATCTTTTAATAGTCTATCATTTTCATTCATTTTATTTTTCCTGATTTATATGAACTACATTAGTGGCAGAGCATATCTCCCTAATCAGAAACTCAGATATTTTACAATATGCCCTATTGAAGAAAACCTCAATACCAGGAAGGAATTTTAAATGACCCCTAGCTACTATAACTGTCGCTAAAAAGTCCATTTGTAACCCATGTAAATATTGTCTATCAAATAGTTAAGGAGTTATTATCTGAGCTATTATGAACAGGGTGTACTCTTACAAAGGAAGTATTGCAGTATCCATTTCCTTACATATTATTTTCAGCATTAATTGAATTTAAAGTGTTTATTCTTCTCTCCAAAAAGTAATACAAAAAATACTTCCTATTTTCCCAATACGGTCAGAGCACTAAGACAACCAACTAGCTAGGCAGGAGAACATAGAGAGGAAACAGAATAGAAAGCAAAGGAAAGCCACAGGCCACCAAATATAAAGAGAAGCAATTTCCTGGTAGTTGATAAACAGCAGGTTTTAGGATTTGGCAGATTATAAAAAGCTACTTTTTAAAAATGCAATTGATTAAGAAATGTATTTAAAGTAGACTTCATATAAACTTATGAGCCAAGACTAAGTATTTTCCCAAATAACAATAAAAGCTAGGTTTAAGTAATTAGTACTCTATCAAAGGAAAAAGTAGATAGAGTATGACAAATAGAAAAAGATACTCAGAACAAAGAAAAGGAAGATAAATCAGGATTATAGATGATATATTTAATTCAAGGCATTTTCCAATCCTAAATTTTGAATTAGAAATTTATAACAGACTACCCTGGGTAGACTGCATAGTCTGCTAAATATATTTATGCCCATAGGAACCATATAGTTTGAGTTCAAGGCACTTTCAAGTTTATGTGTTTGTATTACTGTTAGAAGAATTCCTCTGTTAGCTTGTGTTTGCTTATTTTCAACAAGTTTTGTGCTTGGTTTACATGCTCACTATAGAAGATACAGAACAAGTCATAATGTGAGAATATAGATGATATTGTTTTGCTCTGTGTCCCTACCCAAATCTCATCTTGAATTGTAATCCCCACATTTCAAGGGAGGGATCTGTAATACCCATGTGTCAAAGGAGGGAGGTGATTGGATCATAGAGATGGTTTCCCCCATGCTGTTCTCATGATGAGTGAATGAGTTCTCATGAGATCTGATGGTTTTATAGGCATCTGTCATTTTCTCTGCTTGCACTTCTCTTTCCTGCTGCCTTAAGAAGAAGGTGTCTACTTCCCCTTCTGCCATGATTGTAAGTTTCTGGAGGCCTCCCCAGTCATGTGTAACTGTGAGTCAGTTAAACCTCTTTCTTTTATAAATTGCCTAGTCTTGGGTATTTCTTTATAGCAGTGTGAAAATGGACTAGTAAAATAAATTGGTACTGCAGACGGTGGGGCACTGCTACAAAGATACTTGAAAATGTGGAAGCGACTTTGGAACTGGGTAATGTGCAGAGGTTGAAACAGTTTGGAGGGCTCAGAAGAAGACAGGAAGAAGTGGGAAAGTTTTGAACTTCCTAGAGATTTGTTGAATGGTTTTGACCGAAATGCTGATAGTGATGTGAACAATGAAGTCCAGGCTGATGTGGTCTCAGATGTATATGAGGAACTTATTGGGAACTGGAGTAAAGGTCCCTCATGCTATGCTTTAGCAAAGAGGCTGGTGGCATTTTGCCCCTGCTGTAGAGATCTGTGGAACTTTGAGAGAGATAATTTAAGGTATCTGGCAAAATGAAAACTGTTAAGTTTGGGAGACATGATTTAGGGTACCTGGTAAAAGAAATTTCTAAGCAGTACATCATTCAATATGTGACCTGGATTATTTTGAAAGCATTCAGTTTTATGCATACCCAAATAAATGGTTTGAAATTGGAACTTTATATTGAAAAGGGAAGCAAAGAATAAAAGTTTGGGAAATTTGCAGCCTGACAAAGTAACAGAAGAAAAAAACCACGTTTTCTGGGGTAGAAATTCAAGCTGGCTGTAGAAATTTGCATAAGTAACAAGGAGTCAAATGTTAATCACCAAAACAATAGGGCAAATGTCTCCAGGGGATGTCAGAGAACTTGGTGGCAGCCCCTCCCATCAGAGACCCAGAGGCCTAGGAGGAAAATAGGCTTTGTGAGACAGGACCAGGGCCCCCACTGCTCTGACCACCTTGGACATGGTGCCCTGAGTTCAGCTGCTTCAGCTCCAGTCATGGCTAAAAGGGGCCAAGGTACAGCTTGGACCATTTCTTCAGAGGATTGAAGCCCCAATCCTTGGCAGCTTTCATGTGGTGTTGGGCTTGCAGTGCACAGAAGTCAAGAATTGAGGTTTCAGAACTTCTGTCTAGATTTCAGAGGATGTATGGAAATGCTTGGATGTTCAGACAGAAGTCTACTGCAGGGGCAGAGCCCTCATGGAGAACCTCTGCTATGGTGGTGCAAAGGGGAAAGTGGTGTTGGAGCCCCAACACAGAGTCCCCACTGGAGCAATGCCTAGTGGAGCTATGAGAAGAGGGCCACCATCTTCCAGACCCCATAATGGTAGATCCACTGACAGCTTGCACCATGCCCCTGGAAAAGCCACAGACACTCAATGCCAGCCTGTGAAGAAACTGTCCAAGGCTGTGGGAGCCCACCCCTTGTATCAGCATGACCTGGATGTGAGACATGGAGTCAAAGGAGATTATTTTGAGGGTTTAACATTTAATGAGTGTCACGCTGGTTTTTAGACTTGCACAGGGCCTGTAGCTGCTTTATTTTGGCCAATGTCTCCCATTTGGAATGACAGCATTTATCCAATGCCTCTATCTCCATTGTATCTTGAAAGTAACTAACTTGCTTTTAATTTTACAGGCTCCTAGGTGGAAGGGAATTCCCTTATCTCAGATGAGATTTTGGACTTGGACTTTTAAGTTAATGCTGGAATGAGTTGAGATTAGGGGACTGTAGGAAGGCATTACGATTTTTAAATGTGAAAAGATAGGAGAATTGGGATGGGCCAGGGGTGAAATGATATGGTGTGGCTCTGAAACCCTATCCCCACCCAAATCTCATCTCAAATTGTAATCCACATGTGTGGAGGAATGGAGGTGATTGAATCAAGGAGGTGGTCACCCCATGCTGTTCTTGTGATAGTGAGTGAGTTCTCATGAGATATGGTGGTTTTATAAGTATCTGACATTTCCCCTGCTTGCACTTCTCTCTCCTGTCACCTCATTCTTCTCAATAAAGGTGCCTGCTTCCCCATTTGCCATGACTGTAAGTTTCTTGAGACCTCTACAGCCATGCAGAAGTGTGAGTCAATCAAATCTCTTTCATTTATAAATTATTCAATCTTTCATAGCAGTGTGAAAATGGACTAATACAGTAGAAAAATACCCCAAAATTAATAAAAGCATCAAACCAACCAAAATGTAGAGTTTAGAGACTTTGGGTGTAGCAACATGCATGTTGACGTGTTCTGAATGTGTCGTTGCATACAGCATGTGGTTATTATTAATATGCATCCTCCTGAAACCATCAAATGGTTAATGTGGTTCATCAAACACAACAAAAACAGAAATTTCAAAAAAAAAAATTTGTAATGCTTCTACCAAAGAATTAAAATAAACAAGTATTTTCATGATTAAATGGGCAAACCACAGGTGTTTTTCAAAAACAATGTTTCTAAAAGGATTTTTTGTAGAGCATTATCACATTAGAATGGTTTTCTCTGCTTAAAAACATCAAATAGCCAAATACTTGAAAAATTATACTGAAATTGTCCACAAATTGTTCCAGTTTTACTTGTAGAGTCTAAGAAAATAGATCTAATTTCTCATTCAAAATGTTACCCCATGAAGAAAGTCTTTGCTGTCTTTCAAGTCTTCTTTTGTCTTGTAAAAACAGTCCTACTTTCTTGAATTCTCTCATTATGTGGTTTGAAAGCTTCTCATTTTGACACTCATCTGAAAACTCCAGTTAGTCATTTTTCCTCTTAAGTATGCTAATTATTTTCAGTGACTTTAATTATCATTTTTTGGCAAATGGCTACAAAATAACAAAAAAAGCATTTTTCCATTTTCCAGAATTTTAATGATATGAATTTATTTCAAGAAATAAATAGAACTCTGAACAAGCTCTAATTTAACAGTTTTCTCTATGCCCTGATTCACTTTTACTGTTTTCTTAGCCCCATCTTGCATTGTGTTTTTTGTTTTACAGTCTAAGCATCGAGGTACATTTGGAGAAGCAGTTGGATGAAATCTGGTGAGAAGTAAGTTGAAGTATGTTGAACAGTTCAGTCCCAGGACACTTATGTAAAACTCTATAATGCAACTTTTGTAGAATGCTGATGACCTTGTGAATTAACCGGAAACATCAAAGAAAGAGGTTATATTGTGTACATTCAAAATTCAGAAGATAGAGTCATCTTCTGTTGTGAAACAATGGCTTTTGTTCATCAGTGTCTGTGTTATAGTGAATTCTTAAGTTTGATGAGGTGAGACTATTTAATTTAATTCTGAGTACAGCACATTGGATCTTAATGAGCTGGGTTTTCCCTATTGCCTAATTCACTTTTTCTATAGCTAGGTGTGTAGGAAGGCCACTAGAAATCCATTAGATTGGAAAGCTAAAAAACGGGTCCCATGTGACTGAAAAGAGATAACACACTTCACTTGTGGAGTTAGAACAAAGTTCCTGACTCACTCAAGGAAAATGATAAAGAAGAAGTAAGTATTTATTTACAATTTAATTTTTGACCTGAACTTTAGGTGTTTTTATTAAAACTGAAAATAATATCCATATGAATAAAATGCCAGTTCTGTCCATTTGTCTATCATTGCAACAAAAAAATTTTAACGCAGATTTTCACCAAATTTGGAGGTTAGTTTTAAAGTGACTTAGTTTAAAATATAGCCTATACAACATATTCAATATTTACATGGGGTTGCAGAATAGCACATTTTGCATAGCCCATGGCATATAGTAAGCTCACAATTTCTAGTCACTAAGTGCTAGCTCTTTCATTATTCCTTTCACCGTCATTATCTACACTATACCTATGGGTTACAAATTCAACTTGGATTTTTTACTCTTTTACCAACCACACAACTTCCTCCACTGTCTTTTGAAGCTTCTCTGTTTGAGCAAAATCTGTGAGTAAAAGCTTACTCAGATTTTATGAAATAATTGTCACTTTTACTTATATTTTCTGGGTAAAGAAGGGGTGTCAGGGCAGGGTTAGTTTGAAAGGAAGTGGAGGAAACAATATTCTCTCAAATCTTACTGCAGATATTCTAGCATCCTCACAGCCACACATGCATGCACTAAGCACTTTGTCAGAAAACAAAAATCTGGTTTTGGTTTATTTCTTCCTGTCATGTTGTGAAAAAGAAATCAATTGCCCAGATCTGTAGCACAAAGATTGCAAAATTGTTATTCGTATATATTGTCTTCCAACTCATAGAGAACTTGAGTCAGAAGCATGAGGCAACATAAATGTTGCTAATGAAAAAATAATGCATAAGCTTGACATCTTTATTTCTGTTTAATCATAGAATAAAAGATTCTACTTATGCCACAGGTTTTTCTAGGACCTCTTCTTCTGTACATGAGCTATAATATTTGCTTATTCTATGTTAGAGCATACACAAATCTAGTAGGCTTCTCTAATCCGACACTCTCAGTCTTCTATATTTCAGAAATTTTCCTTATTATCTTGTCCCAGTTTTATTTCTTTTTCCATCACAATTTTCCTAATACTTACACTATTTATAAAACCTATGATTTATAATTTATGCAAGAAGACAGCATCTGTTTGACAATCATTCTCTCTTACGATGTTTAAATATACATAGCAAACAAAGATCCCCTTTCTCTCCCCTGCAACTTTAGAATTAAGCCACATATAATGTGCTTACACTTGGCTTGTACATTCCTTGTTGTAATAATAAATTTTCAACAATAATTCCATAATATTTTAAATTCAAACAACATTTATAATTCTAGCAGTTCATCACCTAGAAAAATCTACTGCCACTAATTCTAAGAGACATTATAACCATTCAGTATCATAAACATGACCATAAGTTCATAAACTCTAAAGAACATAAATGGAAGCAATTGAGAAAAAGGAAACCGATGGAATGGAAATTACAAGCAAGAACCAGTTGTAATTAAGAGATACTGTAAAAACAGCCAATTAGGTAAGAGATCTTTCCATCTGACAGTGGAAGCCAAAACATTTATGAACATTCTCATCAACTAAAAGTGGAAAGGGCATTATAGCAAAAGGGAAGAAATACATTTATGGAAATAATTAAGGATCAGTATGTAGAAAACAAAAATGGTTAAGGTTAATTACACTGACAATATCAAGCAGTGAGCACCCAAATTTTAACCCTATGGTAAATACTACCTCTGAATTCTCTACTACTGTGAATACTCATAAATGAATTTGATAAATACATTTATACTTTATTAGGTCTTTTTTTTTTATTCTTTTGCTTGTTTGGCAGTAAACCTTTTTGTTCGATTTACTATTGGACACCTGATATTTTATTTCTATAATTTGTTTTTAGATCTCGTTTTCAGGCATACCTATAAGAAGACACAGCATGATAAATTTGGCATCTAAGAGCTATTCTTATCCGTCTGTTTCCTTTAAAGTTGTAGACTTTTAAGGTACTGCAACTCGTTTAGTGCATTTTGAAGATGCAATCTTCTAATTATACTACTAGTTATGTTAGTATACTGCTTATGTTTGTATAGTGTATTACCATGGTTTTCAAATTCATAGTTTCACTGGATCTTTATAAGATCCCTTTGGGTAAGCAGAGCAGGTGTTGTTATCATTGTTCGACACAAAAATAAGATACAAAAAGAGAAAGTGTTTTGCCTGAGAATTGATAACAAATTATCCATTGGCAGGACTGTATTTAGAATCTACATCTTCTCTGTTTTATTGAGTATCCTTAGCATACCGTTGCTTGTCATATTTTTTTCATACTTTCTTATCGTTTCAAACATTTATTTAATTCAAAATAACTTACAGGAAATCGAGCATGTGGGACATAGTCTACTATCAAAGATACATAACGTACTTTTTGCATCATGCTACTAAAATTTATTTCTTTAAAACATTCCTGAACCTCAGTATTTATGTGCTAGGGGCATAGTACTGTGTTTCATTTTATCCAGTATTTTCTTAATGTATACACTTCAAAAGAGTAGAGACTCTAAGATTTTTAGTGCCTTGTAAGTTTTACAGAATCTTGTACAGTTATTTCTGACCTCTAACCCATGGAGAATTATTTTCTGCTATAGTTTACTTTATCTGTGTTTTACTTTGAACTCTTATGAAACATTTGAGGAACCCACAATAAAAAAACACATGAAATGTGAGCAATAAACCCCCAGGCCACATAGGAAATACAAGTTTTAGGAATAAAGAAAATAATATCAACAGCAACACTTACTTAGCATTTACAATGAATGAGTTACTTTTCCAAGCACTTTATGTGAAAGACTGCATAGTTACTATGGTTAAGCAGTGACTTTTCTTACAACACAAGTAAAACAAAGCGAGATATAAGGAGGAAAGAAAGGAAAGGAAAGGATTAAAGAAAGGAAGAAGAGAAAGAGAAAAAGAAAGAGAGAAAGAGAATAAATGATGCTAAGCATATGAGCTTACCATGTATTAGGCTTTCAATGTACCAGTTTACCATATTTGAAGGTTTACATGCATTAACTCATGTTATTGTCACAATAGCTCTGTTGGGTAGGTTCTATTGATGACCTTATTCCAGATAGGAGGAAACAGGCACAGAATGAAGTAACTTGGCCTAGGATACACAGCCATGAGTTTTATCACTGGGATTCCTACCCTTGAATCTAGCTCCAGGAATTGAAGGATTAACTATTTATTTAGTTGTGCTGTCTCTGCATTGGAAAATTATTCTTCCGGAAAGTAAAAAACAAAACAAAACAAAAAAAAAAAACAACCAAAAAAAGAAACTAATTCCTCAGGAAACAATTTTTTCCTTACACTATTTACTGATACAGATATTTAGCAGGACCATGGATAAACAAATAGGCCAAGTTCTCAGTTACAGTTTGCTTGGAGTAAACAATATTTCCATGATTGTTAATTAAAGTCATGAAAAGCATTTGAAGTCAAAATTCAGATACATAAGGAAAATTGTTTAAAGGGTTCTCTAGAGTTAATCAGGAGGAATAAAAGGAAAAATACTTGGCTTCAAATGCCCCTTCTTTAAGCCATTGAGCTAGAAAAACAAAACACAATGTATGTTGGTGGCAGGTATAAGACTAGAGACAGAATACAGTTTTGGTTTCCTGCCTCTGGATATTAAAAGTTATCATTATCTATTATTGCATTATTGGTATTTCACATAGACTGTGGTTAAATTTAACTTGTGACATTGCTTTGTAACACATATAGAGAGAACTTAAGAAGGAGTTAGGTATCATTGCACCATGCCAGCATGTATCACCTGTAACTTTAGGCTGTCTTCTATTGGGTAATTTCTCCACTGCAATAAATTGGGAGGCCAAGTGTTGTGCGGATAAGTCACATGAGGCAGCTGACCAAGACAGCTTAACTTTCCCCTCAGCTTGACCACACTTTAGATAGAACTCTTTCTAATTATAGACCCCTGACCTCCCTTTACAGAGCATTCACATTAGAAAACTTGTAAATTCTTTCTCTGCTCCTTTGAGATTTAAATCTTCTACATCCCAGGAATGTCTTTCTTAAGGACCTGGAAGTCATTCCTATAATATGTAGTCATTAGGAGAGCTAGCACCCCTATTTCTCAGTGTCTGGGAGTATAGGAGCCTAACTTCCAAAAGCAGCAATTCGCAATCACAAATGGCCTAATCACATTGTCCAACTTTGTCCCTACAGTTCTGCAACCTTTTTTTTGGTAACTCACACCAGCACTTAAAAATTCTCTTTCCTTTTGTTTCAGTGAGTTTAGTTCAATCTTTATTTCCTGTTGCAACAGTCTTGAATACAATCCTCCTTGTCTATTTAACTGCATCTAGTGAAATTACTATTTAACAGCTTAGTTCCACTTCAGATTTATTGAGTTGCTTTTCTTCATCTTTCAGGAGGAAAGACATCATAGTAGTTATAACTCAGACAGAGAACGGTCTTCCTCTAAGTCCATGCTGTGGGGGCTGGGCCACTGCAGGATATTTCAGGCAGTGCTTCATGAAAACCTAAGACTTGAAGAAAACTGGTCCTTGTTTCCACAGTAAATGTTACAAGTGAAGTTGGACTTTAAGGATGTTTTATAAGCATTTTGAGAATTTTTCACATTTGTGTCTTAAAAGGATATATTTTTTCCTTAACTCCAGTTTCTTTTCTTCCCTTCTAACATTATATTACATTTATATTATTCTGTGGCATACATTTGTTTCCAAGAGCAATCCATGGTATTATCAGAAAGAAAAAATTGTTTTCTTACCTGACCGAAGCTTTACTATATCCTTTATTGTTATTCAGGTATGGAACAATATAAACTAATTTTAGAATTTTTTATCATCACAATCTCCTGTTTGAAATAGAAAACCATAATAATTCATTGCAAAGACTATCATTATGACAAAGAACCCTCTCTCTTTAACTGATTACAAATTTTGTTTTATCACTAATTTTTTATAACTACCGTTACTACTATTATACTTTACTACTGGGCAATGTTCTATGTCTGTTTTTTGAAACCTAAAGATTCAAATGTTTAGAAATCCCTTGACTCAAAGGGCAAATAAAACTAAAAACTACAAATGCCTTTCTATTTATTAGCACCTTAGGCATGGAAAGAAAATATTAAATACTGTGAAATATTTCTAGGTAATGTCCTAAAGCAAGACAATATCCCAATATAGCAAACTATTTTTATGTTTCATAAACATTTAAATAAACATTTTCATGCATGTTTCATTATGAAACATTCATGTTTTTTTAAACATTTAAATAAAAAATTCCAGTGACTGAAAGTGGTTTCTACATTGCTCTTTACTTCTAAAGACTTATATTTATTATTTACCCCATCCAGAGCTCATCTTCAGGCCATAAAGTCCTACGCTCTATCTCCTTCGCAACCTCCACCATCCCTGAGCTATCCTGTGGTTCTTTTTTACTTTTCCCTTGGTCCAGAATCTTACCATCACAGTTTCACATCACAGACTCTTCCTTCCTCTTTCTCTCTGCTATGATGAAATTGCTCTGCTGCCTGAGCTGTGTGAATGAGTTTGTGTTTGAGCTGACCTACTCTGCTTTTACCAGCTTCTTCTTCTTTTCCTTTTTCTTTCTTTCTTTTTTTTTTTTTTGCTATCTTATGAGCGATATTAGTCAGGTAGTATCCCACATGGTGGAGCAAGACCATGTTAGAGCCGGGGTGACGAGAGAAGGAGAATTGGAAGGACAGGCTACTTAACAGAAAAACAGGAGACATTTCCTACCACCCTCCCAGCACTTCCTGGTGGTCTAGTATGATCAAATTTTCTCCCACTGATTTTATTGGCTACATAGACTTCTACTATAAAGATATTTGATAATGTATCTAATCCTTACACTACTGTTGAACATTTAGACTTGTCCAATCAGCTATTTTAAAACACAGTATGGATGGAGTCACTGTAATGAAATTGTAAGCCTTTCCTTAATTTTCTTAGTTTTTCTAAAACAAAATAAATGAGGGCATGCTATATCTGAGGTTCTTATTTTCATACATCCTTTCAGAAATTTTAGCAGGCTGCCCCCATTAGGTAATAGAATCAGTCATATGAAATTATTGATGAACAAATATATTTGACTCTCAGAAACTTCAGTTTTATATTGTTTAGTTTAAGGTGCATCATTGTACAGAAAATAATACCGAGTATTATACTTCACTTTGTCTATTTTTGTCCAGGTGGTTTATATTTTTCTTACTTATTAGTAAAAGCTATTTAGAAAGTCCATTTTCACATATAATGAGATAAATATTTGCCTATTTTTCAAATTAATTTATATTCATGTTTGTAAATGTAATTATTTAGATTTTCCTTAATGCATTTTGATACCTCATCATTTAAAAAATAAATAATTACTCTAGTAAAGCTTATTTAATACTTACCTCTATCCCCATTAAGTTTTTTACATTCAAAAATATTTTTAGTTTTAATTGACAGTAATAATGATATATATTTATGGGGTACAATGTGATGTTATGTTATGTGTATATATTGTATACATTAATTATTATTTTATTTTATTTTATTTTATTTTATTTTTATTATACTTTAAGTTCTAGGGTACATGTGCATAACGTGCAGGTTACATATGTATACATGTGCCATGTTGGTGTGCTGCACCCATCAACTCGTCAGCACCCATCAATTCATCATTTATATCAGGTATAACTCCCCAATGCAATCCCTCCCCCCTCCCCCCTCCCCATGATAGGCCCCAGTGTGTGATGTTCCCCTTCCCGAGACCAAGTGAGCTCATTGTTCAGTTCCCACCTATGAGTGAGAACATGCGGTGTTTGGTTTTCTCTTCTTGTGATA
>NC_045438.1:68208116-68227349 GCF_002776525.5 Piliocolobus tephrosceles
TCCAGTCTGTCACTGATGGACAGACTGGATTAAGAAAATGTGGCACATATACACCATGGAATACTATGCAGCCATAAAAAAGGATGAGTTTGCGTCCTTTGTAGGGACATGGATGCAGCTGGAAACCATCATTCTTAGCAAACTATCACAAGAAGAGAAAACCAAACACCGCATGTCCTCACTCATATGTGGGAACTGAACAATGAGCTCACTTGGTCTCGGGAAGGGGAACATCACACACTGGGGCCTATCATGGGGAGGGGGGAGGGGGGAGGGATTGCATTGGGGAGTTATACCTGATATAAATGATGAATTGATGGGTGCTGACGAGTTGATGGTGCAGCACACCAACATGGCACATATATACATATGTAACAAACCTGCACGTTATGCACATGTACCCGAGAACTTAAAGTATAATAAAAGACAAATAAATAAATAAATAAATAAATAAATAAATAAATAAATAAATAAATAAAAGAATTATAAACACTGGCAGCAAGCATTTTTATTTAACCTGTGTCAAGACAGCATTAATAGAAGTGGTAATAATAACATTGTTTTGGACTTCAGAAAGGCTTGCATTAATTAAAATAGTCCATTTGAACTTCATTTGTTATGTTGTTGGATTAGCAAATATAATGGATTTATTCCCAGTGAAGATTCAGCTGTACAACATGCATTTTATAGTATTTGTATAACATTGATAAAGTAATTGATTAAATAGAAAATTGTAAATCATTCTAAATACTTGTAGTATAGGGACAATTTGTTTACAAAGCTATAAATAGAAGGACATTCCACTAACATCCTTCTGGACAAATAAATGTTGTATTGGAAGGGCTGAGACTGGTTCCCATAAAAATGCATTAAAACTTCAGTGCCTGCTTGGGACATATTTGAATCTGCCCTGCAGTATTTCAGGAGATTGTAAAAATAAACTTTTTGAAATATGATTTAGAAGGAAACATATAATCAAAAATAAGCTCAGGGCATTGGTCATCAAAATAAAGATGAGTAACGAAGAGTATCAAAATGGAAAACTATCTTTTGGTTTTCCCCAGGAGGAAATTGGTCATATGATATATTTAAAAGTATGCTTAATTTGAAGATAATTTTCAAGAGGGAGAGGAAAATGTCTGTATTTTAATTTCTGGTAAGCGCTCCAGCTAAAATTGATCACTTAATAACTTTAGCTCATTTCTGTTCACTTGACCTTTGTACAAAAATTTTTAAAAGTTCCTGGGTCAAAAAAGGCCAGATATGTTTTCTTTTCTTGTCGTTTTTGAATGAACAGAAACATGACAATATACCATATACTTCTTAGGCCCATGTGGAATACTTTTACTTTAGGGGAAATTTCTACATTTTCCAAAATTCACATTATGTTTTAAATTAACCTAAGGACTCAACTAGATAATAGCAAGACACATTAAATAAAAGCATGTAGAAAATATTTGGCTTTATATTCCACTTTGAAATTTTGTTGCTGTTTCTCACAATTGAATCTAACTTACTCAGAGTATCTACGTGATTAAAAATAACATTTGGCCAAATAATTAACATATAAAAATGGTCATAAATGTTGCTAACTCCTTATCATTATTGCCTTATTTTATTAAATGTATGCCATTTGTGAAATGACACTCTCTAAGTTGTTTTATTGCAATATTTATTTTGAATGTGTACATGATCTTGCTATCAAAATATTGGAAGGGATTGATGTGAATCTCATGCTCCATGTAGAATGAAAGATATAATGAAAATATTTGCCTTATTGACACAATGATCTAAAAATACAAATTTGACAAATACACTTGTCAATCATTAAAAAAAACATGTATCTCCTTCTGCCTCTCCATCTTTTATTCCCACTCACTTTTTCCTCTTCTCCCTGACTTTATTCATTATGTAAGGTGAAGAAGAGTATATTTTCAAAAATACTAAGTAAACTTTTTCACTTTAGGTACACCCCCAGATAAACATCTCTTAGGAAGGTTGTACCTGTTGACATTAAGTGTTGTCGATGTACCAAACCATGACAAATGAACTTGTCTTGTCAAAGATTAACCTGATATCACTGTAACTTTCAGCTGATAAGCCAAATAATTCAGAAAATTTAAAGTAAACATGTTTTGTAGTTCTCCTTGTAGAGATCTTTCACCTCCTTGATTAGCTGTATTCCTAGGTATTTCATTTTCATTGTGGCTATTTTATAGGATTGTGTACTTGATTTCACTCTCAGCCTGGACTTTGTTGGTGTATAGAGATCCTACTGATTTTTGTACAATGATTTTGTACTCTGAAACTTTCCTGAAGTTGTTTACCAGATGAAGGAGATTTTATGGAGAGACTATGATGTTTTCTAGGAATAGAATTACATCATCAGTGAAGAGAAATAGGTTTGACTTCTTCTTTTCATGTTTGGATCCCTTATATTTCTTTCTCTTGCCTGATTTCTCTTGCTAGGACTTCCAGTTCTGTGTTCAATAGGTGAGAGTGGACATTCTTGTCTTGTTCCAGTTTTCAAAGGTAATGGTTCTAGCTTTTGCCTATTCAGTTTGATGTTGGCTGTGGGTTTGTCGTAGACGGTGCTCATTATTTGAAGTATATTCTTTCAATGTCTAGGCTGTTGAGAGTTTGTATCCTGAAGAGATGTTGGATCTCATCAAAAGTTTTTCCTGCATCTTTTGAGATAATTATATGGTTTTTAATTTTAATTCTGTTTTTGTGGTGAATCGCATTTATTGATTTGTGTATGTTGAACAAATCTTGCATCCCAGAAAAAAGCATACTTGATTGTGATGTAATAACTTTTTGATGTGCTGTGGGAATCAACTAATTAATTATTTTGAGGATTTTTCCATGTATATTCATGAGGGATATTGGTCTGAAGTTTTCTTCACTTTCATTGTGTCTCTGCCAGATTTTGGTATCAGGCTAATTCTGGCTTCATGGAATGAGTTAGGGAGGAGCTCCTTCTCCTTAATTTTTTGGAATACTTTCAATGGGATTGGTATCAGTTCTTTGTATGTCTGGCAGAATATGGCTGTGAATCCCTCTGGTTCAGGACTTTATTTGGTTGGTAGGTTCTTTATAACTGATTCAATTTCAGAAGTTGATGTTAGTCTATTCAGGGTTTCAATCTTTTCTTAATTCAATCTTGAGAGACTGTGTGGTTCCAGGGATTTATCCATTTCCTCTAAATTTTTTAATTTGTGTATTATTCATAGTAGTATCTGAGGATCTTGTATATTCTTGTGGGATCAGTTGTAATGTCACCTCTGTTTTTTCTGATTGTGCTTATTTGGATCTTCTCTTTCTTGTTTTTTATTACTCTAGCTGGGGGTCTATCAATCTTACTTTTTTTTTTCTTTTTGAAGAATAAGCTCTGGATTCAATAATTCTCTGTGTGAATTTTTTTTTGCATCTCAATTTAATTCAATTCTTCTCTAGTTTTAGCTATTTCTTTTCTTCTGCTAGCTTCAGAGTTGGTTTGGTTTATTTTTCTAGTTATTTTTTTAGGTGCAAAGATAGACTGTTAACTTGAGACATTTCTAACTTCTTGATAGAGGTGTTTAGGACTATAAACTTTCCTCTTCACACTGCTTTGGCTGCATCCCAGCGATTTTGGTAAATTGTGTCTCTATTTTTATTAATTTCAAAGAATTTTTGAATTTATTTCTTAATTTTGATGTTCACCCATGAGTTATTCAGGATTGAGTTGTTTAATTTTTATGTGTTTGCATAGTTTTGGGAGAGCTTCTTGGTATTTATTTCTATTTTTTGTACCATGTTTGAAGAGTACGCTTGGTATGATTTTTTTTTTTATTAGTTTATTGGATCTTGCTTTATGACTTAGAATATGGTTGATCTTAGAATCTGTTCTGTGGGCAGATGAGAAGAATGTATATTCTGTGGCTATTGGGTGGAGTCTTCTGTAGATGTCTATTAGGTCCAGTTGGGAAAGCAGCAAATTTAAGTCCAGAGTTTCTCTGTTAGTTTTTTGCTTCAATGATCTAACATGGGAAGTGGGGTATTGAAGGTATGCACTATTATTATGTGATTGTCTAGGTTTTTACTGTAGGCCAAGAAGAAGGTGTTTTATGAATCTGGCTGTTCCAAGGTTGAATATATATATATATATGTCAAAGTTTCTTGTTGAATGTTTACCCTTTATCATTATGTAACACCCTCAAATTGTCCTTAATTTTTATTGGTTTAAAGTCTGTTATAGCTGATCTAAGAATACTGTCTCCTTCTCTTTTATATTTTTAATTTGCACAATAGATTTTACTCGACCCTTTTATTTTGAGCCGGTATCACTACCTAAATGGAGAAACATTCCATGCTCATAGATAGGAAAATTGATATAATAAAAATGGACATACTGCCCAAAGAAATTTACAGATTCAATGCTATTCCTATAAAATGACTAACATTACTTTTCACAGAATTAGAAAAAACTATCCTAAAATTCACACAGAACCCAAAAAGAGCCTGAATAACCAAAGCAATCTTAAGCAAAAATAACAAAGCCGAGGCATCACACTATCTGACTTCAAGCTGTATTGCAAGGCTACAGTAACCAAAACAACATGGTACTGGTACAAAACAGACAGACAGACCAATGGAACAGAATAGAAAACTCATAAATAAATCTGCACATCTACAGTCATATGATCTTCAACAAGGCCAATGAAAACAAGCAGTAAGGAAATCTTCCACATATAGCTGTCCAGTTATCCCAGCACCATTTATTATTCAATTTATTGAATATTATTCAACTTATTGAATAATAACTTGAAAATTAACTCAAGATGGGTTAAAGATTTAAATGTATGACCTCAAACTATAAGAATCCTAGAAGATAACCTAGGAAATACTCTTCTCAACATTGGCTTTGGCAACAAATTTTTGGCTAAGTTCCAAACAGTAATTGCAGCAAAACAAAAAAATAGACAAGTAGGACCTAAGTTAAAGAGCTTCTGTACAGCAAAATAAACTATCAACAGAGCAAACAATCTGTAGAATGGGAGAAGATATTCACAAATTATGCATCTGACAAGGACCTAATATACAGAATATAGGGAACTTAAATCAACAAGCATAAAACAACCCCATTAAAAGTAGGCAAGGTATATGAACAGACACTTTTAAAAGATGTACACATGGCCAGTAAATACATGAAAAAATGTTCAGTTTCACTGATCATCAGATAAATGCAAATCAAAACCATAATGAGATATAATCTCACACCTGTCAGAATGGCTATTACAAAAAAGTAAAAAAAAAAAAAACAGTAGATGCTGGTGAGACTGCAGAGAAAAGGGAATACTTATACACTGTTGGTAGAAATATAAATTAGTTCAGGCACTGTGGAGAGCATCTTGGAAATTTCTCAACTCAGAAGAGAGTTACCATTTGACCCCACAATCTCATTATTGAGTATATTCTCAAGAGAAAATACATCATCCTACCAAAGAGACTCATGCACTTGCATGTTCATTGCTGTTACATTCACATTAGCAAAGACAAAGAATTAACCCAGATGCCATCAGTAATAGATTAGATCAAGAAAATGTAATACATATACACCATGGAATACTACACAGCCACAAAAAGAATGAAATCATGTCCTTTGCAGCAATATGGATGCAGCTGTAGTTCTCAACCCCAAGCAAATTAATGCAGGAATAGAAAACCAAATACTGCACATTCTCATTTGTAAGTGGGAGCTAACCTTGAGCACACATGGACATAAATATGGGAATAATAGACACTGTGGACTACCAGAGGTTGAAGGAGGCAGTTAAAAAAAACTGCCTATTGGGTACCATCCTCATGAACTAGGTGGTGAGATTCATAGTCCAAACATCAGCAGCATGCAATATTCCCATGTAACAAGTCTGCCCATGTACCCTCAGCATCTAAAATAAAAGTTGAAATCAATGTGTATGAAATAAAACACCCTTCCCTTACACAAAAATGAACCTCAAGCTGAAACTCCTTTTCTATCAGTCTCACATATTCACTCCTTTTTTACACAAAAGTAAACTGAACTGAAATGGGCATTTAAAATATCAGAAATTTAATTTTATATGACGTCAGGTTTGAATAAGGTATTGAACATTGTTTTGTTCAGGGTTTCCTAAACTTGACTGGTTATTGAAACAGCAGTTGAGGGTTAAAAATGTATATTCTTAGATCCTAGCTGAGATACAATGAAACAAAATATAGATGCATAAGATTTGTATTTTACAATACACCTCTTTGGACATTATGAGGATTAGTGGGTTTGGGAAACACTGCTAAAACAAAGGTAGAAATAAACTGCTGCTGACTTACATAGACTGAATTGGCTAGCTAAGGGAAAGAATATGGTAGTAGCTCTAAAGAAGAGTTATCCTTTGAGACTGGAAATATCAAGTTGAATTTCAATAAGCAGATATGACCATTGTAATAATTGCTGTGATTGAACATCTAGAGTATGCCAAGTATTGTGCAGACCATATGCAAATTTTAATTATTTAAGCCTCACCAAAGATATGAAGACAGGTACTATTATTATCCACGTTACTCTGATGAAGAAAAGAAGATCAGGCTGGGCGCAGTGGCTCACACCTGTAATCCCAGCACTTTGGAAGGTCGAGGCGGGCGGATAACGAGGTCAGGAGATCAAGACCATCCTGGCGAACATGGAGAAACCCCGTCTCTACTAAAAAAATACAAAAGCTTAGCTGGGCGTGGTGGCAGGTGCCTGTAGTCCCAGCTATTCGGGAAGCTGAGGCAGGAGAATGACGTGAACCCAGGAGACGGAGCTTGTAATGAGCCCAGATCGCGCCACTGCACTCCAGCTAGGACGACAGAGCGAGACTCTGTCTAAAGAAAAAAAAAAAAAGAAAAGAAAAGAGCATCAGTAGTAACCTGATTTAAGTTAAACAGCTTGTTACAGATAGCAACATTTAATCCCAGGTTGGTTTGCTTTAGCAGCATGGTAATTTGCTTGTAGCAACTCCAGACTTTAGGGACAAGTTAAGGTTCCCTTCAATTATTCTGCCCTCATTCTCCCAGATGAAGATACAAGGACAAACAAGCCAATCCTGGGTACTGGGAGTAGCAGGAACAAATTTAAACCTCTTATTTTCTGCCGAACTCTTGATTGGCCTTGTCCCCAATCTTGTCTCCTGTGAATTATTATATTTCTCTGTGCTGACTTTTTCTCTCTTTCATTTGAAGCAGTACACAACTGATAAAGCAAAGTGTGTCCCATGGCTTTCTTCATAAAATAATCTTCCCTACTTTTGATCAATCCTTCCCTACTGTCCCAAGCTTGCTCTGGAAAAGCAGGCAAGACCAGAGTGGGTTCCATGCAAAAAGGCATGTAGAAAAGAAGTCATTTATACCTTCTACTAATACAATGATGATATGATTTGGCCGTGTCCCACCCAAATCTCATCTTGAAATGTAGTTCCCCTAATCCCCATGTGTCGTGAGAGGGAACCAGGAGGAGGTAATTGAATCATGGGGTTGATTAACCCCATGCTGTTCTTGTGATAGTGAGTTCTCACAAGAGCTGATGGTTTTATAAGGGACTTTTCTGCCTTTGCTCGGCACTTATCTTTCCTGCTGCCATGTGAAGAAGGATGTGTTTGCTTCCCCTTATGCCATGGTTGTAAGTTGCCTTAGGCCTCCCTAGCCATGCAGAACTGTGAGTTAATTACATCTCTTTCCTTTATAAATTACCTAGTTTTGGGCAGTTCTTTATAGCAATGTGAGAATAGACTAGTACAAAAGGTCTTCACATGGGGTAAGCAAACTTTTGGTGGCACATGAAAATTTTCAAGTGGGTGATCAGACACAGATTTAAGGATGTCTATTTTCAGATTCTCAACTTCTACATGTTTTCTTGAAGAGCCTGGGATAGAGGCATCATGCTGGTTCTTCTTTATAACTCTACTTTCTATTTTCCCAAATAGTTTTATACCTTTCTCACAACCTAAGATCTTCTGATGGTAAACAAAGAAAATATTTAAGTAGTGGTGCCAAAGAAGCCCCTTTAGTAAAAGCATCATGTAATTGCCCTTATCTTGGAGACATACCTCCTCCCAAGACAGCACCAGGAAGAAATTAAATCCATTAACAGACCAATAGTGAGCTCCAAAATTTAATCAATAATAAATAGCCTATGAATCAAAAAAAGCCCAAGACCAGGCACATTGACAGCTACATTCTACCAGATGTACAGAGAAAAGTTGATATCATTCGTATTGAAACTATTCCAGAACAATGGGAAGAAGAGACTCATCCCTAACTCATTTTATAAGGTCAGCATTATCCTGATACAAAAACCTGGCAGAGACACACACACAAAAATAAAACTTCAGGCCAGTATTTTTGACGTGCATAGATGCAAAAATCCCCAACAAAATACCAGTAAACCAAATGCAGCAGCACGTGAAAAAGCTAACCCACCACAATCAAGTAGGCTTTATCACTGGGTTTGCAAGTTTGGTTCAACATATGCAAATCAATAAATGTGAGTCATCACATAAACAGAACTAAAGACAAAAGCCACATGATTATCTCAATAGATACATAAAAGGCTTTTGACACAATTCAACTTCCCTTCATGTTAAAAACATTTAAAAAACTAAGCATTAAAAGAACATATTTCAAAATATGAAAGAGCCATCTATGAGAAACTCACAGTCAACATCATACTGAATGGGCAAAAGCCAAAAACATTCCCCTTAAAACCCAGAACAAGACAAGGATGCCCACTCTTACCCCTCCTGTTCAATATAGTATTCATGTCCTGGCCAGAGAAATCAGGAAAGAGAAAGAAATAAAAGTCATCCAAATAGGAAGAAAGGAAATGAAACTATCACTGTTTGCAGATGACATGATTCTACGTCTTGAAAATTCCATAATTTCTACCCAAAACTCTTTGATCTGATAAACAACTTCAGCAAAATTTCAGGATACAAAATCAATGTACAAAACTCAGTAGCATTCCAATGCACTAGCAGTACCCAAGCAGAGAGTGAAATCAGGAACACAATTCTCATTCACAATTGCCACAAAAAATAACAATATACCTAGGAATACAACTTAACCAGGGAGGTAAAAAACTTCTACAATGAGAATTACAAAACACTGCTCAACAAAATCAGAGATGACAGAAACAAATGGAAGAACAATTCATTCTCATGGATAAGAAGAATCAATGCTGTTAAAATGGCCATAATGCCTAATACCAATATTAGGCATTTTTAATACCAAAAAAGAGACCTAATAGCAAAGGCAATCCTAAGTAAAAAGAACAAAGCTGGAAGCACAACATTGCCCAACTTCAAATTGTGCCACAAGGCTACAGTAACCAAAACACTGTGGTGCTGGTAAACACAAACACATAGAACAATAGAACAGCCACACACCTACAATCTTCTGATTTTTGACAAAGCTGACAAAAACCAGCAATGGAAAATGGATTCACTATTCCATAAATGATGCTGGGATAACAGGTTAGCTATGTGCAGAAGATTGAAAATGGACTCCTTCCTTATACCACATTCAAAAACCAACTCAAGATGGATTAAAGACCTAAATGTAAAACCTAACCTAAAACTATAAACACTCTGAATATAACCTAGGAAATACTATTTTGGACATAGGAAATCGCAAAGATTTCATGACAAAAACAGCAAAAGCAATTGCACCAAAAGTAAAAATTGACAAATGGGACCTAATTAAATTAAAGAGATTCTGCAAAGCCAAAGAAATTGTCATCAAACAGGCAATTTACAGAATGGGAGAAAATATTTGTAAAGTATACATCTGATAGAAGTCTAATATCCAGAATCTAGAAGGAACTTAAACAAATGTACAAGCAAAAACACAAACAACCTTATTAAAAAGTGGACAAAGAACATGAACAAACACTTTTGAAAAGAAGACCTACATGTGGCCAACTGGCATATGAAAAAATGCTCAATATCACTAACCATCAGAGAAATGCAAATCAAAACCACAATGAGATACCATCTCACACCAGTCAGAATGGCTATTATTAAAAAGTCAAAAAATAGAGATATCAGTGAGGTTGTAGAGAAAAGGGAACATTTATTCACTATTGGTTGGAGGTAAACTAGTTTAACCATTGTGGAAAGCAATGTGGTGATTCATCAAAGAACTAAAAGCAGAACTACCACTCGACCCTCCAATCCCACTACTGGGTATATACCCAAAGGAATATAATTAGCTATATCATGGAGACAATTGCACATATATGTTTATGGCAGCACTATTTACAATAGCAAAGACATGGAGTCAACCTAAATGTCCTTCAACAGTAGACTGGATAAAGAAAATTTAGTACATATACACCATGGAATACTATGCAGCCATATAAAGAATGAGATCATGTCCTTTGCAGTAACATGGATGGAACTGGAGGTCAGTATCTTTAGCAAGCTAATGCAGGAATAGAAAACCAAATACTGCATGTTCTTATTTACAAGTGGGAGCTAAATAATGAGAACACATGGGCAGTTATATATTTTATTGCTTATGCTTAAAAGTTATATTAACAGTTTTATATATAAATTTTCAGTAAAATATAGTAGGAATGACTTTCTTTAAACATAATGACAAAAACATTCAATGCTAATGTGAGAAGGAGAAGTGGTACATTTTTCAAACTTCTTTAAGAGGGTTGTTATGGGCTGAATTATATTCCTCCAAAATATGTATGTTGAAGTCTTAAACATCAATACCTCAAAATGCAACTGTATTTGGAGATAGGGCTGTTAAATATGTAATTAAATTGAGGTCATTAGGATGGGTCCTAATCCAATAAGATTGATGTCCTTAGAAAAAGAGGCCATCTGGGCCTCGCATAGTGGCTCATACCTGTAACCCCAGCACTTTGGGAGGCCGAGGTGGGCAGATCACAAGGTCAAGGATTTGAGACAAGCCTGGTCAACATAGTGAAATCCCATCTCTACTAAAAATACAAAAATTAGCTGGGAGTGGTGGCACACACCTGTAGTCCCAGCTACTTGTGAGGCTGAGGCAGGAGAATTGCTTGAACCTGGGAGGCGGAGGTTGCAGTGAGCCTAGACTGTGCCACTGCACTCCAGCCTGGGTGACAGAACAAGAATCCATCTCAAAAAAACAAAAACAAAACAAAACAAAATTAAAAAAAGAAAAAAGAAAAAAAAGAGAGAGAGGCAGTCTGGATGCATATACATACAGAAGGAAGATTATGTAAGGACACAAGAGGAAGATGGCCATTCTGTGGCTAAGCCAGCAGGAGAGAGTCTTGAGAGTAAATGGAAACAGAAAAGGAAATGATCTATTCACCACCAACCAAGAAGAGAGGCCTGGAACAAAGCCTTTCCTCCCAGCCCTTAGACAGTTATCAACCCTACCAACACCTTGATCTCAGACTTGTAGCCTTCAGAAGTGAGACAATAAATTTCTATTGTTTAGACCACCCAGTTGGTAACTTGTTAGGGCAGTCCTAGCAAACAAATACGAGGGTCTTCAAAGCAAGAATATTTGAGACGATATTTATAATCTAGACTGAAAGGATTTTCCTAATTTATGGAGCAACCAACAGAGAAGAAACTTGCCCAGGCCTTAGGGGAAGCCTCATAGTAATGAAAAAAGAGCACTTGCTTTGAATGGTCCCCCTACATACATTCCCTGGAGGTCGGTGATTGCAGCAGACTTAAACCTAAAGCCTTTCATCATGACCTACAGAATGGCATCAATTGTGCTTAGTTTGAAGATTTTACATTTATACTTAAAGCTCAAAATTGAATGATAAAGTGATAAATTAATGGTATGAGACATAAGTTGCAAATAAGATAATAAAGCTTATCTACTTAGGAACAAGAGATCAGTCAAAATTAGCTACTTTGACTCCAGCAACAATATAGAGGTCCTTATAAAAACAGCTCTTTTTTATTATGGTTTTCTATAGTTTGATTTTCTTACTTGAAGAGAGATTTTCTCTTTTAATAAGAAAGCTTCATTAGTGCCTTTGTGCGGAGGGAGGGTTAGGAGATGTTTTTTCTTGAGGAAAGAACCCTAATTTAATGTTGTTTTCTGCTCCCTTTGTTCATTTATTTTTGATGTTCAAAACTAATTTCTTCCTCAACAGGCAATCTTCAGTTGGAAATATCCCTGTTGACCTCTGTCTTAGGTTTTGTGTAAAAATGTTTGTGTGCCATTTTTTAAGTTCACAAGTCTAATTTTCTCCCCAGAGGGTGTTCACAGTTTCTTCAAAGACTTCAGTGCTTATCTGTTGTTTGAAGCTTTTTTTAATGGCTCACACATTTTGCCTTGAAGGTCTCCCCTGGTCAGCTCGATGAAGAAAAGGAGACCCGAATAAGCTTGCTCAGAACTGACTGTTGTTAATTAGGAAGGTTAGAACACAGTACATTTCACTCTGCTGTTTTCACTTCCAATAGTTTACCCAGTATCTAAATTGGAAGCAGCAGGTGTGTGATCTGAAAATAAATATTTTTTCTGTTTTTGATCTCAACCTTTTAAACTTAGAGATGATAGCACTAAAATACAATTTATTTTTAAAGCAAATTCTAGAATATTTCTAGAATAATTCTGACAAATAGGCCTCTACTGTATGAGATCATAAAAGCCTAGATTCTTATTAACAGTAGGATTAATTTTCCAGATTTGCAATGCTAGAACAATTCTGACTAATTTCTGTATAGCTCAGAGTCTTCTAATATTCATTTTATTGTATGGATGATTAAAAAGGTCAATTAAACACACTGATAAACAACATCATTAGAAGGGATCAAGAAGGAGCACATATGTGAGAAGCCAGCTGCCCTATCCATGCACCCTCACTATTCAGGCCTATCCTAGCCTTGCAATTTTCAAGACCCATTTTATCATGCCCATTGTTTTTATTTGTGAAGGTCACCATGCTATTTCTCTTCCAATAGACTCCAATCTTGACAGAGCTTTGTGCAATTCCTGTTTTCATCTCTTTCACTGTTTTTGGGTCATTCATTCCCTGTATCTTTCTCCTCTGTGAAATTTTCTTCACCTTCTTGCTTTTCTCTCTTGAAACCCATCTCTCTTCTAAAGACACTGCTTTCTTTGCATCACTTTTTTTTTTTTTTTTTTTTTTGAGACGGAGTCTTGCTTGGTTGCCTAGGTTGGAGTGCAGTGGTGCGATCTCCGCTCACCGCAAACTCCACCTCCTGGGTTCAAGCAATTCTCTGCCTCAGCCTCCCGAGTAGCTGGGATTACAGGTGTCCATCACCACACCTGGCTAACTGTTTTTTGTATTTTTAGTAGAGATGGGGTTTCACCATCTTGGCCAGTCTGGTCTTGAACTCCTGATCTCATAATCCACCTACCTTGGCCTCCCAAAGTGCTGGGACTACAGGCGTGAGCCACCGCGCCCGGCCTCTTTGCATCACTTCTAAGTGGTATATGTTCTTTGCTGCATCTCTTGGACCTTTGGACTTGGAGAGGGGAAGGTCTTTTTCTTGTTCCTCTTTCCAACTTCCAATAATTCTCCCTCTCTTATCTCTAAAAGTCAGCTGCATGATGCTCTTTTCATGAAACGTTATTACTATCCTGCCTTGTCGCAAGTCATCTGCTTACCCTGACCTGCCTCCTTTCCCATTTTAGTCACTCTTCTTCATTTCTTAATAATTTTGGTTCATGACTAAGTGCAACTCTAACACAACCTAGATCATTATTTTTGGAGATTTCAGAATCAATGTAGATTCTTATTCCAACCCCCTTGCCTCTTGTTCCTCAGTCTTCTCTGCTTCTGGAATCCTGTCATCAACCACTCACTTTCATGCCATGTTCTAGACCTTGTCATTAAAAATAACTATATCCTCTCTATAATCTCACTGTGAAGCATTCCATTCTTCTGACCACTCTGTTCTGTCTTTCCAGTTCCTTCCCTCTCCTAGCCCAAATCCAATAAACCTCTGACCAAGTAAATGTAAAATTCACTGATCTTATAACTTTGGACATGTCTTTCATTCTTTCCTATTATTAATCATAAACTCTATAATTTAGTACTACATTTACTTCTTTGATTATATTCCCACTTCCCTTGCTTCAAACTCTTCTCTTGACTAAAACACAACCTCATCTAAAATCACATTTTCCCCTATGCTATGCATACGTTCTTGTAACTGAACATGGCTGAAAAACAAAACAAACACTGATACATGCTGATTGTCTAATTTTAGATTCATGATCAGTATGAGGTCTGGTACTCATATTTCCCATGTCAATTAATCTCCCACTCTTCAAGATAATGTGTTACTTTCGTCTCTTTTATAGACTTCTAAAATCATTCTACCATCCCTCAGTTGATGAGCATGTTCTTTATATCATGAAAAAAACTAGAGAAACTTAAAAGATAACTTTTACCCCCTCACCACATTTACCCATCTATGCCCACAGACTCTCCCTTCCCTCTTGTTACTGCAGATGAACTCTTAGTGTACTTCTCTAAGTCGCTCTTTATGTGTGCATGAGATCCCATCCCAAGTCTACTCAAGAACATGTCCTAGCAATTTGTCTTTTTCCTCTTGCAACTGCACTCTTTTCAATTTGATGTTTCTCATCACTCTACAAGAGTTCTTTTGTTTCCCTGTGTACAGTGGTAACATCAACAAATGAAAACATAAATTTCCTTCGGACATTTTCTCTTTCCCCCATTTTTCTCTTTTCTTTAAAATGCCAATTCCTTGAAAGAGTTTCCTAGTATCCTCTTCACTAATTCCTCCTCTAGCATTGTTTCTTCAAATCAGAAATCTTCAAATGGCCTCACATTGTATTAGGCCATTCTTGCACTGCCATAAAGGAATACCTGAGGCCAGGTAATTTATTTAAAAAAGAGGTTTATTTGGCTCACAGTTTGTCAGGCTGTACAGAAAGCACAGTACTAACATCATCTTGGCTTCTTGGGAGGCCTCAGGAAGCTTCCAATCATGGCAGAAGGTGAAAGGGGACCACACATCTCACATGATGAAAGTAGGAGCAAGAGAGATGGAGGAGGTGCCACACACTTTAAAAAATTCAGATCTCACAAGAACTCACTCCCTATCATGAGGACTGCACAATCCAGGAAAGATCCTCCTCCATAACCCAAACACCTCCTACCAGCCCCCACCTCCAACACGGGAATTACAATTCAACATGAAATTTGCCAAGGGCATATATTCAAACTATATCACACATCTTCACTGAAACTATTTCAATCAATTTCTCCAGTACCCTCTAACAAAATTCCTATAACCAAGTGTTTATTCTGACTTCATCTTATTAAACTTTCTGTAGTATTTGACATGGTTGATAATTCTGTCCCCATTTGATTTCTAGATGCTTTAGTAGTTATATATTTTTTCTTATTCTTCTTTACTATCTACACCTCCTCTCCCTGACCTTTTAACATGGGAGTATACAAGGCCTCAGTCATTGGACCACTTTCCTTTTCTGTTTCCATTTACTCTCTTGATTCTTGATGACTTCTTTCTGTGTCAAGATTTTGAAAACACTGATCACTCTTACATTTACATCTTCAGCTCAGGCCAGTCCCTAAATTCAAGAATCAGATATTTACCTGCCTTCTTGTATCTTCACTTACATTCTCAACTCCCTTATTTATAATCCATGTATCAAACATATATCCAAAACTAAGCTTTTAATGTCACCAATTTTTCTATTACTATTATCTAATTTTGGAATTTTTAAATCAACTTCCAAAGAAACCCTGTACTCATTAGCAGTCATTCCCCACTTTTGTCCTTCCTCTGCCACTGATATCTACTAATCCACTTATTTCTATGGATTTGCCTATTCTAGAAATTTTATATAAATATGATCCTGTAATATGTGGCCCTTTGTATTTGGCTTTTTTTCATTTAGCAAAATGTCTCCAAGCTTCTGCCATGTTGTATCAGTAATCCATTCCTGTTTATGGCTGAATTAGTATTTCATTGTGAACTCAGTGTTCTCCGGCTTGGTAAATGGCAACTCAATCTTTTCATTTGCTAATCTTGTGATATAGTTTGGATATGTGTCTCCACCTAAATCTCATGTTGAATTGTAATCCCCAGTATTGGAGGTAGGGCCTTGTGGGAGGAGATTAGATCACGAAGGTGGATTTCTCATGAATGGTTTAGCCCATCCCCTTGATGCTGTCCTCATGACAATGTGTTCTCATGAGATCTGGTCATTTAACCCTTTTCCTGTTTAAGAAAAATAAAAGGGCAAATCATTGGCAGTGCTCATTTAATTTCACATAAACATGCTCTTTGAAGCTGAAGCAAATCTGACTGATTTTTAACGTGAAAATAAAATATAAAAACTGCTCTTGGAGTTATTTCTAAACAGAAGTAACATCAGAATCATCTATTTTGGAAAAATAGGTTTAAAGGAAGTAGAATTTTGTTTTCTTAGAATTTTGAATACAAATTTGGATTAAGTCCACCTTCAAAACACACTGTTCTACTCATTGAGTAGTTCCTTATAATTTTAAGGAACTTGCTCTTCTTGATCTAATAACCTAAAGTAAATGCTTAGATTACTGATTTTATATATTTCTTCTTTTCTAATGTACACATTTATTGATATAAATGTTCCTTTAAGCATTACTTTAAAAGGGAATCATCTCACAAATTATACAGAGTTATGTTTTCGTTTTCATTTATTTCAAAATACATTTTTACTTGTCGAGATTTCTTTTTTGGTCCATTCAGAAGTGCAATTGTTTTATTTCTAAATATTTGAGTATTTTTCTAGTTATTGTCCTCTTCATTTTTTATTTAATTAGTTTCTAGTTAAATTCCACGTGGCCTCAGAACATACTTTGTATGATTTATATTCTTTTGATTTTATTTTGGTGATGGGGTTTTGCCACGTAGCACATACTGGCTTTGAACTCCTGGGCCTAAGTGATCCTCCCACCTCAGCTTCTCTAGTAGCTGGGATTACAGTCATGAGCCACCATGTGTGGCATTATATATTCTTCTTAGTTCTTAACATATGATTTGTGGTCAGAATGTGGAATATCATGGCGAAAGTTCAATGCAAGCTTGAAAAGAACGTATATTCCACTGTTGATGGATGAAACATACTATAAATATCAATTAGACCAAATTGATTGATAGTGCTTTTTTGATGACCTCTATCCTTATTGACTTTTTGTCTCCTTGATCTATCAATTATTGACAGAAGGGTATTGAATTCTCCAGCTGTAATAGCATATTTGCACATTTCTCTTTTCTGTTCTATCAGTTTTTACTGCACCTATTTTGATACACTGTTTTCAGGTACATATATGTTTAGGATTATATATCATCTTAGAAAATTGAACAATTTATCATTATGCTGTTTTATGCCTGATAATTTTCCTTGTATTGAAGTCTGTTTAAAGTTAATATAGCTGTTCCTGATCTTGGAGTCATTCTCTCACTAGTCCAAATTAGCCTGCAGAGATTCATTAACCACTTAAGCTTTTCTATCATTTTATGACTCAAGTGGCCTCTGCTCCGGGTAAGCACATCTCTATTATGATTTTCTGGATTTGTCTGTGTCTCCAGATTTTGGGGTGGTGGTTTGTCCCAAAAACTGTTTTCTGATGGGCCAAAAGTAGTTACTTGATTTTCAGTTTTTTCAGTTTGTTCCTGTAGAAATGGAAGTGATGACCTCTGTCCAAATTCTTTACAGAAAATCCATTTTGACTACTATAGTTTTTAACATACCGTGTGGCATATAATTTTATTTATTGTTTCTTGTCCTATGTCTTTGTTGCTAGGAGTTGGTTTTAGACTTAGCACATCATAAGCTGGTTCCTTAGGTCCTTTAGAATATTAATTTGCATACTACTTTAGAGTTGAGTTCAATGGGAATTTTATTATGATAAATTAAATAATAAATTTCAAATAATATTTCACAGCAGTTTTGGACTCTTATTTTTACATCGTATTTTCATATTTGTAGTAAAAGATAACTGATATTTCTTGAATAATTTACTATGGGACTTGTGCTATGCACAAGAGGTTTACTTGGATTGTTTAATTCACTTTACACAAAATCCATATAAGTATTTCTATCATTTCTACTTTATTCCTAAAGAAACAAATTCAGAAAGATTATGTAACTTGCTGACAGTCACAGAGCTAGTTAAGATGTAGCAGGATTATGAATTTAGACAGTCTGATTTCATTCCTCACTCTTAATGTCTACATAATATTGGCTCTCAATAGCCCTTTAGGCTTCACTATATGAGTTACTCTCTATAATGGCAAAATACAATATAATATATTCTTTTATATGTTGTGGTTATAAGGTGAACAGATGGTTGACTCTAGTACCTAGTACTACACCCCACCCCCTAAAAAATGACAGATATTTCTACACTAAAAGTAAAACATTTTGACTAACTTTAAATAGCAGATTAATTCTATTTATTTAATATATTCACATAGAGTAAAAATTTTACACCTAATTTGTATTAAATGTGTCATCATACTAGTTTAATTTAGATTTTTCTTTCAGGTGGTTTATTCAAAGTTTTAGAAGGTCATTGTGGGGAGTTTTTAAACTTCTTGCTTAATAATGTATTACATGATAAAAATTGTAAGACATTTCCATTCTTCTCTGTATTTCCATTCTTTTTGCGTATTACTTTGAAGCTTCTCCCTTTGTTTCTTTACTCTTGGGATTGGTTCATACCTGAGACTTGGTTTGCCCAATTGTATGTGATATGAGTGTCATTGCACCAATATCAAGTTTAGGACTAAAAAGACTTGCATGTTTCTGTTTTCTCCTTTAGAAACTTCCTGAGCCAGCATATGAAAAAGCTACCCTTTTGGATGATGAGCTACATATGGTTCAGTTAACCCTGGCCCACTCAATAACTGGCCAATCAGCAGACTTGTAATTAAGTCCATCTTAGATCAGCCAGACTCAGCTAACTTGCTGATGACCTAAAACACATGAGCAAGTCTAGCCCAGATCAGCCCAGCCTGGCTCAGATGGAAAGGACCACTTAGCTGACTTGTAGACTTAGTGGCAAAAATAAATGATTGTGGTTTTAAACGTCTAAGATTGGAGTAATTTGATGTGCAGAAAAATGTCCTGATAGAAATCATACCCTAGATCAAATATCTAACAAGTGTACTATATAAGAATTTTTGTTATTTTGGTGCAAGG
>NC_045438.1:68227359-68263701 GCF_002776525.5 Piliocolobus tephrosceles
AACTTTAAGGGGAAATATCTCAGACATCCTTGTAGTTATTTAGCTTTCCACATAGATTCAGAATTTAAAATAGTGATGGTAATAAGAATAATAATTAGAATCATAACACATTTATAGCATTTATTATATAGTAAATTATAAGATCTTTACTTACAATAACTATTTGATTCTCAAAATAATTGATGAAGTAGATATATTATTTTTTCCATTTAACTGTGTTCTCAGGCACAAATAATTTAAGAATTTGGGTCTATCTCAATGGTTTAATTCTTAGTCTTCTTTTCTTAACTATCTTCATGCCTTTCATAACTTTCATTATTCTACTTAGAAGGTTTTTGGTTTCTTAAGAAGGCTTTAAAAGTCTATAGTTATACACATAATTAGCAACAGAGCACCTGTACTTCATGCTCCTGCCAATGTTCATAACACCAGCCACTAATTTGCTGCCCTAAACACATTATAACTTGAGTTCTAAAAAGTAAACCAAATGACATATAAACTGCAAGATAAATAGTTCACCAACTTCCTTTTCTACATAGCTGGCCATTTGGGGTCAAGGATCCTGAAAAACATAATGGAAAGTATGAATTATCCCTCAAAAAATGTGAAAAATATCAAATGTGCATTGAATTTTAGAAATCCTTGATGCCTCTCTGAAGACCATCTTTAGGCCTCAAAATAAAACTGTTATTCTATATAAATAGAAAAATCTGTTTTTGTGTGAAACGAAAACCATCAGAGAGCTTTAGAGCTGTGTATTTAGAGGTCCACTACCACCTCCCATGAGAGCCTCTACGCTGCCCATCACAGGGTTTGAATTCAGTTTCCAGTGAGTTCTGCTGTTATGGCCTGTAAGAAACTCACAGGACACTGAGTATTGTATATTGTAGTTTGTCTGAGAATTGTTTCTACTTCATCAATTAATGACTGGACCTTCTGTTATTCTAGGGGAAACATGGTTCAATCTTCATCGTTAAGAAAACTAGTGCTTCATTTAAGCCAGTATTTTATCTTGTGGAAGAAGTGATTTTGTAATTGTTCTTTATTTCTTTTGTGTTGTTTCAACCATGTTTACCTATGCATTGTAACATGCGTTATCATGTACTTACTTTCCTCTATGTTATTTTACTATTGAACACAATTGTCCTTTTAGTTTAATTTATTTGCCCTCTTCTCTCTTCCCACTCCTTTTTATTGAATGATACTTAGTTGTGTATATCTCAAATCCTTTGTGGAATGAAGTGGAATATTGATTCATAAGTTAAAAAAGGGGAGCAGTAAATATCTTTTTTGAAATATTCAAATTGTAATGTGTTCTTATAATTTCCAGGGAATATGAATTTCACATAGGAATTCGTCAGTCTTCTCTAGGTTTTAAGTTTCTGTAAAGTAAATGTCTTTACACTGGGATTTTACAGTTTGATTTACATTTGTTTGTGTAACCTTATTTTGGAATAACATAATATCTCTATGATAATAGAATTTGAGTTTTCTTTATTCCCAACTCTGGTGCTGGTCTGTTTTTTGATAAGTTGCCAAATCCCTCTGCAGCTGTGTTGCTCTGTGTCTGAAAGTGGAGTAATAAAATATGCTAACACCCTTCCCCTTGAAAAGTCTGTCTTTCTATAGAAAAGATTTAAGATTCTTGAAACAAAATCCTTTGTGTCTAAAAGAACAGCATGGGCCATTATTTCCACTTCATGCTGTTTGCTTCCTCTATTATACTAACTTGAGTGTCCCTAGAGTGACAGCCATAAACATTCTGAGAATGCACCAAGAAAAGTTAAGTTGTTCATCATTCAATCAATGGACATGTTGTGGTTGTGACTTTTTGTAACTAGAACTCCTTAAAGTTACTAGAGCATCTGTATGAGGAACAACTTGTGGGCTCTCAGGGTCTGGTGAGACCAGTTTAGTAGGGCATGGCAATAGTGAAAACTTCCATCCCATCAGATTTACTCTGTGAAGTGTTTTTAGATTGCTCTTCACCTTCCAGCTGCCTCTTGGATCCTCATTATCTGTGTTCCAGAGGAGCAGGTGTTCTGTTCAACATTCCCAATGGCATAAAGTCTCAAAGAGTAGTTAACTGATGTTAGTATGTTAGAGGAATGGAAGTTGCTTGCTCATAAGCTCTTCAATGTTACAAGTTACTTGGTAAAAATACAGAAATACTAGGGAACCCATTTACCCATTTACGCAGGGTAAATGGACTAGAGCAAATGGCTAAGCACACATATGTAATGCATCTGTACACAAGAACATAACATGTTATTAAATAAGTGGAAGAAAATGTAGGTTTTTAGAATTTACTTTCCTCTCACAAATAAGAAAACTAAGGCACAGTAATTTCTCTAACATTATAAAGAAGTGGTGGAAGAGCAAGAAATAAATCTTGGGTTTCCTGACATCCTAATAAGTGCTCTTCCTGTGTCCTATAATGTATTTGTTTTTCTTATAAAAGCACTATTTTTGTATTCCAAGGCTTTGTGGTTTGAACCTTTCCATTCTAACATCTTTTATAATTCTTAGTGATGACACCTCTGCTCATGGAATCTAGTTAAAGAAGAAGTGTTGCTGATTTCTTTTCCGGTTACAAAACAACTTTTATTTCTGTTTTATAGCTACTTTAATATGTAATATACTCACATTTAAATCAACCAATAACTTGTGTGGGAAAATTTTGAAATACAGTATGTTTTGTCTTGCACAATGTAGAGCTTTGTAGATCATAAAAGTCGATAATTGTGTTTTTAATGAGTGAGTGGATAGTTATATGAAGAAAATGAGATTAAAATCAGAAATGAGGTTATTAGTCTTATTAGCAGTTTGATATAACAGTTTAAATTCAAATTTAGAATAAGTTTAAGAATATTCCAAACGACAATATTTAGATCATTAGATAGCATATGTATTTTACTGTAGTCTTATGTAATTTTAGTTTTTTTGTACAAACTAAAATTATTTTAGAGTTATTCATTACTTCAGAGAACCAAATTTTTCATGGAATTTATCTATTGCCAAACGACACATTTGTATATGTTATTTGTATGTGCAACTGTTTGTGTCTAGTGTTTTACAGCTGCATTCTTATTCTGTACTTACACATGCTGTTTATCATAGTATTCAACTTTTGGTTTTAAAATGCATACAATACTGAAAATTGGTATTTCCCTTAACTTTATTATAGTGAGGGAGCAATATATTTTTGTCATTTAATTAGTTTCTAATCTTTCTCTGTATGATGCTTAGAAAGCTAAAATTTTGGTATCACATATTTTTTACTATCTAGTTAGCTTGAATTTGTCCAAACTTTAATTAAATATTTTTATCATAATTGATACTTATTTTGGGATAGTCACATCTAAGCCTGTTGAGTAAAGAAATGAAAAGAAGGACTTTCCCCTTAATTTTTCATTCTCTTGGTATTTTCTGATGATTATCTGTGTGAGGTGACACTGTGTTAGTTTTACATCCAGAAATGATAAAGTAATTCCAAATTTAATTTTAAGATTTTTCTAGCTGGGGGTTTATTTTCAGTAGAATATATGTTTTACTACTACAGTAGTATCCCAAATAAAAATATCTTGAAATATATATCTCAGATTATAGGCTGAGTATAAGTAGTCCAGAGCTGACATGATAAGTTTATGCTGCCAGGGGACCCAGGTTTTCATAAAATTGTTTATTTACCACCCTCAAGGAAATACCCCCATCTAAGCCTCCTTTTGAGTAGGGTATAGAAAGGAGAAGAAGGGCTTTCCCCTTCGTTTTAAGAGTATGACCTAAAAACATCACACATACAATATCTCCTGCAATCTGATGACCCTAATTTGGCTGCATAGTTACTCCAACATGCAAAGTAGACTGGCAATTTAATCTTTAGCCAAGTATTCATATGTCTTATAATTTTGCCACTATGTCAGAAGAGAAGAAGTGATACTTAAGGAAAACTGCAATTTATGCCCAGGGTTAAGATTATTTGATATTACCCTATGTTTTGTTTTGTTTTTGTTTGTTTATTTGTTTTCCACTCATGTTTTTCTCTGTTTGGGGGTTTCAATTCGAATAATTTCTATTGACCTACTTTCAGGTTTGCTGATTCTGTCTACTGTTTTACCCTGTCTGCTGTTAAAGAAGTCTTCATTACTGATATCATACTTTTTAAATCTAACCTTTCCATTTGAGCACTTTTTATCGTTTCCATCTCTCTGTTGAAATTCCATGATGATTTTTCGTCCATGTTGTCCTGTTTTGTCATGTGATCCTTTCATATATTATAATTAATTTTAAGACTTTGGTTTTTCACTATGTCAGCACTGTGTCTGGTTCTGTTGTCTATTTTGTCTCTTGACAAAGACTTATTTTATTCCCCTGCTGTGAGTGTGTCATAATTTTTTTGTTGAATTCTAGAATTATGTGTGAAAGAACAGTAGAGACTAAGGTAAATAGTACCTATGCTTATAAGGGTGTGTGCCCCTTCTTCTGTCAGGCTATTACTGTGCAAAGCTGAGTCAAACTGGACAGTGGTTAGGCTTGGTTTGGTGTTATCATGGTTGTAGTTATCTTTAGTGCATCACAGGTTTCAAATTTCTTAACAGTGGGATACTAACACCTTTTGCTTAATATGGGGCTAGTATGTCAGTGAAATTTTATTTATATTCCTGCTCTATACTCAGATTTCAGTAGTCCCTACACACCTGCACCGTAGAGAGCATTTTTTCCATGTTGTTATCTCTCTTTCAATGGTGTTACTTTGCTTGTTTGAGGCATGCAGTAAGTGTAAGAATTGTCTCCTGAGTTTTTGTGTTCCAGCTTCAGTCTTAGTCAGATCCTCTCTATATACATCATGATGAAGGATCTTTATTAGCATTTCCGTTTTTTCTCATGACAGTCAAACTATGTCTTGTATCTGTGAGATTCTTGATTTGGAGAGACTGTACTGCCCCTCACCAACAGAAGTAGACCTCTTTTACAGAGCCAAGTTTGCTTCTATATTTCCATCAGTAACCTCGTACCTTTGCCTGGGACTGGTGAAAGAGGGTTTTCTAAACTTGTTGTGTGGGAGATTGCTGTTGCTTGTTCTTTGAGACAATGCTTGTGGTAGGAGAGGGTCCAATTTTGTGCCCCTTCCCAGTGGTCACACAATTTTGGTTTCTACTATTTACCCTTGCCTAGCAGTAGAGGCTAGAGTTTCCTGCCCTTCACCCAGTGGTTTATAGCTTTGATTCATATGAGAAAATGTTTAAGAGGTGGAAAGAGATTCATGCCTGTGCCCCCAAAAAGGTGGAACTCTCTCAGATATCCTTTTCTGATCCCAATCTTTCTCAGGAGTACAAGATGGAGGCTCATAGTAAAGAACTAGAGATTGATTGCAGAGTCACCTGTGCTTAAGGCTCCCAGGTAATTCTAAATTTTCACCTGAGCCCATTCTTGGTCTTTGAGAAAGCATTCATGTTTTAGCTGTTTTCCTTTATTTTTATGCTGGTCACTTCTTACTCTTGTGCTCTGTGAAGGTAAAACAGTTCATGTGTCTCTTCTTTCCTTAGAAGATTTTTCATCCCTTGGAATTTACTTTACCCTTCACCTTGGTTCTCTGATAGGTTTGAAATGCTGTGATTTTGTACTTTTTTTCCGGCCTTTTCTCGTGCGGAAAGAAGTGATATTTTCTTGTGGATTTATACCTCTTAAGTTGAATCCGAACCTGTCCCAGGATTTAAACAGATCTTGGAGAGTATTGTCTTTTACTAAAATAGTTTCTTGGCATTCATGGACTTAGAATTTATAGTATTTACTATGTGTGGTCTACTGAAAACAAAGTTCAGTAATTTCTAATTGGAATTTTAGTGTTAAAATAGTCTGATTTATATAGTGAATCTAGCCAAATCTTTACTAGTATGCAAAACTAGCTAAATCTTTTAAAGTCTGCATCCCAACCAGTCCTTATTGTTTTGCATTATTTTTCAAACATGCAATTTACAGGGGAGAGGGATGTTTGTGGTGCTGGAAATTATATGCTCTAGTGACATGAATAAATTTAACTATTTGCAAGGGTCACAGGTAGTATTATTAACAGATGTCAAGAGTCTATTCGATTCTTTTAGAATATATAGTAGACTACAAATATGTTCATATATATTCTGGAGCTTCTATCTAATCCTCAAATTCATCATGCTAGACATATTAGGGTAAGTGTGTGGTTTCTTTTAAATGGTATTTGAGATCACCATCATGTGTTTCGTATATATATCAAGCATGAGTTAACTTGATGCCTTTTTAACCTAAGAAAGTTCTTTTTATCACTACACTAGAATGATTATGGGTAGGACGCTAGATGTAAATGTTGTGTGGGAGTGAGTACATGTCCTTGTTAAGCAGCTTCCTCAGTCAGCTTTATAGCACATCTGATTCAAATTTGCACTTGAAAACAATAATCTATGTCACTGACAATCCATCAAAACAGTAAATATTAAACCTGTAAAGGACAAAGACCTATTGTATCATAACAATGAAGTTGTAAAATCATTACTGGGTTTTAGAATAAAAATAATTAATATTTAAAAACAGGCTCTAGCTTAAGGTACTAACATTTTACAAGATAAATGCCAGCTTTTCCTTTTTTACTTTCCATTTTAAAAATTGCTAAAATGCATATTTTACTTGAAGCTTAATAAACGTATTTAGTTGTAGCTTAATGAATACCTTACAGAAAAGATAAAGTCAGATTAATGATGTGTGCCCAATAGAAATAGTCTTACCAAACCATAAGAGCCATCTTTTCTCTGCAAGGAACTAATAATCTCCATAAGCTATAAGAATACCCATTTGACACACTTTATTAATTGTAATTAAAAGATTAACATCTACTTTCATGTGCTGTCACCTAATAGATTTTGATCAGGTTTCATATTTGTTCATGAGTGGTGGCTTGTGTATTGTGATTAAGACTCATTTTGAACCTTGATATTATGTCATTATTTGTGATAAACTCTGAGATCAGTCATTTGTGCTGTTTTTCCTTATGCAATTTTTTAAATCTGTCAATATAATGACATTTGAATACTTAGATTTATTTGGAAATAAATGCTTGACTACTCTAGTCATTTAATATTCACTGTCATACTGTTAATCATAATGGTCTTATATGGGGTTATTTGGAGGTAATTTCATTGTAAGACCATACAAAATCCCCTATTACTTGTCTGTATTTAGTCAAGTGTATCTGCCTTAGTGTATCTGGATTTGGCAAGATTCCAGTTCCTTTGAAACTTCTGTTAGAGGGATATTTGAAAAGTGGAAACCAGTGTGCAGGGAGGAACAAACCTACCCATCAGGCAGTTTAATTTAGATGCCCTTAATCTGGTTCAGGTTCAGTGGCTTGATTTTGAAAATGGGTTTCCTCTAGCTCTCCAAATTTTCTTCTCTATAACTTGGATAAGGTCAATTAGACCCAGAGAAGAAATGTCCACACCTAATGTGAAAATGCAAATGATTGGCTTGTTGTTTTTGTGAAAATGCCAGAAATTGCATGTGTTAGTATTATCTTACATTGTAGAAAAAGCCAATTTGATAATTGTGAACTGCTTTCTGCAGCTGTGAATGCCCCCTTTCAAACCAATAGAAAACAACAGGAGGCCCAACTGTGAACATTCTTTTGAAAATTCTATTTACAAAGTGTATCCATTAACAAACTACCCCACAGCTTCCTTGGGAATTAAACAAAGTCAGATCTGGTAAAGTAACAGTGCTACTCAATAGGGTTTGATCGTATTGGGTCTCTTGTATTCAAGTCCCAGCAGAGTGGAATTGGTAGGTTTCCTTGAATGTTTTAGAAAATTATTCTATTAACATGGATAAATGGCCTAACCAGTGTAATCACCAAAAGCCAAAAGTCCAAACATGGTTCATAATAAATATTTAAATGATACTATGTCTTAAAGAAGTACCTATATATTTGATTCCAAATATTTCATGGACTTGTTAAAATCACTGAAAACTTATTATTTGATCCCTAGTAATAATTGTACTTTCTTAATGTTTATTTCCTCCACCAAATTGTAAGCATTTTGAAGGCAGAGAAAATGCATTTTTTTTTTTTTATTTTTTGCATAGGCCTTATTACTTTGTGGGTTCTCTGTTGATTGTATAATTGAATATACAAATGTACTGATATTAGAAAATAAAACAAAATGTGTTGCAATGTATTGAAAAAAACTTAGTATTTCAAATCAAATATTTCTTTTTTGGACAGAAATTTCACTCATTTTTATAATTTTCAGAGTTTGTGGATGTGAAGTCTACCAACAAAATATACCATGTGTTTAGCTAGATTGGTCATTTTTAAACAAAATTAATGACACTAAAAATATATCCAAATCTGTAATTTAGCCAAAATTAAACTAATTTTTAGTTTTCAAAACATTTTTATTGTTTTGTAAACAGAGATTAACATTAGGAGGCATTTAGGAAAGGCAACATGGCTTCTAGCTCATCATAATCACCCCAGAAAAGCTACAAGTAAATAACCTGACAGTGGTTTTTGAGTGTTTCTGGTAATGAAGTTTACATTTTTTTTCTCTTTGTCTTCTGTTTTATTTAAATGAGATTAAAATATTTTTAAGCATTTTAATGGAATTTATTTTACTGTTTCAGAATATGAACCCTATTTCACAGTCTAAATATTTCTACATATATCCAAACTTGTCCCATTCCTATAAATTCATCTCAGATCTTATGTAATATAATAGATGAAGAAAATTTTTAAGTGAAAGAAATAGCAGAGCACACAGTCTTTAGGAAGGTGACATGTAATTCTTCCTGTCCAAAGAAACAGAAAAGACTGACTAGCTATAATCTGTGAATAATTGTTTTGAGTTTATTTCCCATCCCTCCCCAGCATACAAAATACATACAAATAATCAAAAACAGTTCCAAATTATGGATTCCCCTGATGGCAAAACAATACTATAAACAAGTGTTTTCAGAAACATGAAATATATATTGGTGATGATTTTAAAATATATAGCAAACCAGGACTAGGTGGCTAAAACACCCGTCTAATGCCGGTTGGCAGTGTGTTGTTATTTCATTAAGAAAATTGAATCACTGGTCAGGTCAAAATGGACTGAATAAAGGCCATCTCCTAGAAGATGGGACAGAAGCTTGAAGTCAGCTTTATGTTAGACGTTAAAAACTGCTATAATTTTCATGTCATTTGATCCTGGAGGAGAATATTTTAGATACCCGTACATTTGTTATAAATATTTATAAGGAGGAACTCCTATCTTAGAGGACTACATAGACCAGATTCTCCAAGGAGCAAGAGTAGAAGGGGTATGCCAGGAAATTTAATTCATATAAACCAGGATAGAAATCAGCCTTATTTAAGAATATTGTGAAATGGTGCTAACTGAATGCGGGCAAAAGAATTGTCCACTATCTCAAGATATTTATCAATAATTCAGGAAGTTTATGAAACAAGGAAACTGTTGGTTGAAAGTCACTGAACTTGAGCTTTGAAATAAGAACTGTTATTTTCATGATACATTAGTTTGATGGTGTACCCATGACATGGATAGAAATATCTATTCTTTTTCACATACAGCACATAGGAAGGTTAAAACTTTACTAAAATCTGCACTTAGTAGGGTTAAAAGATAAATCACTCACTTCTGGCCTGGTGTTTCATCTTGTATTATCTCATTCTCAGCTGTGGGTTTGATGTTATTTTTGCTTTATACAGACCTACCAGAAGCATAATCTTTTTTCAGTGATCAGTTTGCTAATTAGTAGTTGCAGAAAGTGCTCGGTATTTGCAGCTCAAAGTTTCCAAAGTTTACTTCCAGGATTAAGTATCTAATCCTACTTTCCTCCACTATGTTCAGCAAAATACCAATTGTTTTTAGGTAAAGCCATCTGTCTCTCAAATGTTTACCATATGCATTCTCTTTCTGTGTGTGTTGTATGTCTTTTCTTTGGTCAAAAATGACACATTAAAGAAACAAAAAAAAACCTTAAAGGTAAGAGTGCTTTTTAATGGGATTGCATTATGTCACTTCCTGTGTAACATCATTAAACAGCCCTAATGATTCTACTAGCTCAATCATTATTTATAAATTATGTTTCATTATTTGCAAGATGTGGGTTGTATTGGTACATGATTATATGTGAGCTTTGTATTCTTTTCTTTTCTTCTTCCTTTTTTATGTATCACTCTTTCTTATTCTCATCCTACAGACAAATTATAAATGGATAGTAATCATTCATGTATTGTTTTTCTTTTATATATTCCACAGTTTAGGGCATTATAAGCTATCAAAATGCACCTTATTCTTTAGCTGAAATTACTGATGTGACTATTTGAAAAGAGAGGTTCTATGTTATCCAAGGAAATTACTAAGGGAAGAAGCAAATGGTGAATTGTGTGGAAAATGTCCTATCAACCTGAATAATCCATTTATATAATGATAGCAGATTTGTCTCTTGAGGTACCTTATGCTTCTATCATTCTATAATTATGGATGTTCAAATTGGATCACTGCAATAATGATCGCTTTGAGCACTCTGAGATATTTTTATCTTAATAGCAGGGCACCTACCTCCCCAACTGCACCTCATGCTAATCTTTCCCTAGATCAGGGATTAGCAAACTTTTTCTGTAAATGGCCAGATAGCAAATATTTTAGGCTTTGTGAGGCATACAGTCCCCATTGTAACTAGTCAATTAGTCTTTTTTTCATAGTGTCTGACATTTGTTGAAAATAAGTAGACTTTTGTCCAGGTAGTCTTGAGTTGGGCAGAGTGCAGGAGTTATTTTGTTGACCAACAGGCACATAACTGAGAAAATGCTGTATATTCAGAAGGGAGCTGGAATCTGGGCAAAACTAACTGATTCAAAGGTGGAATAACTTGATTTGTCTGCCGAACACCCTGGGCCCTAGATGCCATATGGAAGGAGTACAAAAGATCCCTGTGAAGAGGACATGAATGAGCCTCATTGAAGGTGAAAGGCTGTTGCCTTCAGCAGGCTGGCTGTCCCAATCATTGTTCAGGAGCTGTGTTCAGTTCAGATACCTCCTACATGAGCCTGGACTGCTAAAGGTGGTGGTGTCTCAGTGGGACATAATACATGATAATGTCAGCGAAAAGCTCATGTCTCCTTGTAGATAGATCCAGGCCTAGTAGTTTTTTCTACAAGTCCTTTAACTCTGCTGTTGCAGCATGAAAGAACAATAGAGAATAGTACACCAACGGGTTGTGACTGTATTCTAATTTGATTGTTTATAAAAGCATAGATGGCATTTGAACTGAGGAACATAGTTTGCTGACCTTTGGTCTAAGTCAGTCTGCGCTGACCACATTAGCCATTTTTCATTCTTTAGGCAGAGAAAAATCTCAATTTCTATGCTGTTCTACCACTTAAAATACTCTTTTCCCTTATTTTCTACTTTATTGATTTCTATTCTTCTTCTTTTTTTTAAATCTCAGCTAAACTGAAACTATGTTCAAAGACAGAGTAACCATACATCCTGGTTATGTTCTGGTTAGCTTGAATTTACAACTGTTGTCCCAGTGTAATTGTTGATGTGTCACCTGTCACTTTCAAATGTGACACAGTGGAGATGAGAAGTTACTGGTGACTTTAATTGAAGAGAAATTCTCTGAATATTCTGTGTAATTAGGACACTATCAGATAATCTACTCTTTATATGAGAAACACTAGAATTTGCTTTTGTACATTTATTATTTACTGTATCCCTCTCCCTAGTGGAATGTGAACTGCATGGGGATGGAGTCAAGTCTGTCCTGTTTATGTTACATTTCCACTCTAAGTATACTATATGCAAGGTACACAGTATACTCAAAAAGTTAGATGAGTTAATATATTAAATATTTCTTAATTTCTTATCTGGGCAGGTGTTTTATATATATATATATATATATATATAAAATCTCCAATGAGGAAACACTTTTTCCTTACATTGATTGTTGACTGTTACATGTTTTCCTTCATCTTCAGCAGAGAGATGGGATGCAGGCTGAAAAAGTAAGGCCTGGATTTTTGCTTAATGGCTCCTCCTACACCTCCCACTAGGGATTTCTGGATGAAGGTGGTATGAGTAGCATTGTACTAAGACTTCCTTGGATAGTCAGACAATGGCAGTGTTCTTTAAATGAACCTAGTTTAATCTCAGCCATCCTCCTTTTCTCCAAGAAAATAGGACCTATTGTTCAGCTGACAATCTCTTAAAATCCCTGACATATGTACCTTTTTCCCTGATGCTTAATATTTCTGAAATGATAATTTTTTCTTAATATAAACAAATATAATTTTTCATTGTTTCCAGAATGCTTGATAAATATCTCATCTGTTCAATCTTATTAAAGGAATGTGGTGATGTTCACTGTAAATAAAGGAGTTTGTATAGGTATGTAAATTCTAAACAAGAATATAAAGTTTATATACAGCTTGAAATTATGGGAATGCATTTATGTCTGTAGCTGAAAACACTGTAATGTATTGTTTCTAATTAAAATGAATTTTTATCAGTCTTTGCTGCTTTGAAAAGCTGCAAAAAGAAATAAAAGTTTCTACATACTTCGGTGGGTACTTAAGCAACACAAAACAAAATTTAGTAGCAATCAAAGCTTTTATTTACTCCTAAATATAGGAACATATTAATGTTTTATCTCAGCATCCTCATCTTACTTTTTGAATATGTTAATTTCTGCTTAAAAAAATCTGTCTCCAAAGAAACAAATACTACCTCCATATTCAAGGTGGGAAATAATCAAGTTGCTATGCTCTTTTATTTTTTTTTTTAATAAATCTTCTTTTCTGTGAAAAGGAAGAAGCAAAGAGTGATTTTTGTTAAATAATTATTGATCTTATTTAACATTAATGTAATTTGGTAAATTATCAATAAGAGATGGCCATTTTGATAATACAGAGATAATTCAATGTTGAATCACTGAAAAAAATCAATGGCTTAATATTGGTTATACACAAAATTGCAAAAATAAAGGATATGTTTTCCTTATTATTAAGTAATGGAGTATAACTAAAAATAAAAAGAAAATTAGATGATGTCTTACTGCATTTTCTGCTGCTATAACCGAATACCACAAACTGTAATTTATAAAGACCAGAAGTTTATTTGACTCACAATTATGGAAGCTGAGAATTTTAAGAGCATGACACTCGCATCTGGCAAGGGTCATAATGTGATGGAAAGGGAAGTATGACAGAGAAAATGGGGGTCAAACATCCTTTTATCAGGAGCCCAGTCTTGAGATAAGGACATTAATCAATTCAAGAGACTGAAGCCCTCATGATCAAATCATCTCTTAAAGGCCCCCCTCTTAATACCATCACAATGGCAATTAAGTTTCTAACATATGAACTTTTGGTACCATATTAAAACCATAGCATATGGTGTTATGAGCTGAATGTTATAGTGTAATTACATATGTTGGAAGTCATAAGCCCCCAACATCTCAGAATGCGACCATATTTGGAGATAGGGTCTTTAGGAGTAATCATGTTAAAATGAAGTTATCAGGATGGAGCTAATCCAATATAACTAGTGTCCTTATAAGAAGACTAAGTGGTACACAGACATGTAGACAGCAAATACAAGGTGAAAACCTAGGGAGAAGATGGTGGTCTACAAGCCAAGGAGAGAGGCTTCAGGGAAACTAACTCTGCTGAGGCCTTCATCCAGGACTTCTAGCCTTCAGGACTGTGAGAAAATAAATTTCTGTTATTTAAGCCACCCAATTTGTGGTACATTGCTATGGCAGCAGCCCTAGAAGATTAATACAGATGGCAGAAAAGCATGCTGCATCTCTTGAGAATAGTGTGGTCTCTGGCTCCTGCATTACATTTCTGCATGCATTCACTTAAAGAAGCCCCCTATTATTGGGCTTTTCCCCCCACAGTCCAGTTGCTGCAAAATATCTTCTTTACTATAGAGATAAAATTAGAAAAAGAAAATTTCTGTAAAAATATCCATAAGTCTTTTAAAACTTAACATAACAGTCTAGTTTATCCAGCTATTTAATCATTCAAATAAACAGTAATTTTTGTTACATTACAATATTAAAATGCCTCCACATCCACTATTTTTCACAAATGCCATAATGTGAAGGGACAGGCAAATTTTATTTTCTGTTTGTATAGGTGAGAAACTAAGACTCCACTGGTGTTATAAATGAGAAAATATTGCTCTTAAGTTGATTGACTTACAGTAGCCCACAAAGTCAGTATACAGAACTGTACTTAATCAAGGTATTTTGATTTCAAATTCAGTTGATTTTCTTTTCTACTCCATTACCCAATCCTTTATCATAAAATCTTTAGGTCTTTAATAATATCTCTTAGTGCAATATTCTTGCAATATTCATTAGTCTCTCATGGTATTGATTTAATGTTTTGCTAATACCACCTAAAATGACATAAAATGGAACAGAATAGATCAAAGTATTCTATAAGAGTTAGGGTAAATATTCCATCTTGACATTTTGTTTCTGTTTTATTTGTGTGATTTTTGTATCTATGTAAATACTTGGTTGTAAAATAAAACCTAAATTTCTTACTGTAGGTTATAGGAAGAAAGTATCTTAAAACCATTCCCATGGTATATTTTCCTAAAAAGTGATTTTTAAAAGTACTTTCTAATATTTTGGGTTTTTGCATATGCTTTTTAAGCTTTATTGGCTTAATTAGAAGGCAAAGCTCTTGAGATGAAGACTGCTGCTTATTACTCCTCCCTCACAGAGTGTTGAACTTGAAGGAGTTCAGGGTACACCGCCCCAAAATATACCACTCAGAACATATATGCCACTGGCATATGAATCATTTTGAGCTAAAAGCACTTAAAAAACAGCAGGTGTAAGATCACTCTGACCTTCCTTCTGTTTCTTAAAAGTTGGAGATAAAATTCTCATGTGAAAAATGCCCTCCCTCTACTAGAAGGAAAGCAACATTCTTATTATTCAAAACTCAAAGTTAAAACTGAGAGAATTCTGCTCAGATCTTGTTAAAATAAGTCTTGGCCGGGCGCGGTGGCTCACGCCTGTAATCCCAGCACTTTGGGAGACCGAGGTGGGCAGATCACGAGGTCAGGAGATCAAGACCATCCTGGCTAACACGGTGAAACCCCGTTTCTACTAAAAATATATAAAAATTAGCCAGGCTTGGTGGCAGGCGCCTGTAGCCCCAGCTACTCGGGAGGCTGAGGCAGGAGAATGGCGTGAACCCGGGAGGTGGAGCTTGCAGTGAGCTGAGATCCGGCCACTGCACTCCAGCCTGGGCGACAGAGCGAGACTCCGTCTCAAAAAATAAAATAAAATAAAATAAAATAAAATAAAATAAAATAAAATAAAATAAAATAAAATAAGTCTTATCTTCTAGTTTCCCCACATAATTTAGTTGCTTCTTCACAACATATTATTTTTTCTCCAATTCAGTAAGTATTCAACCCTGAGTCTTTGGGTCAGTGTTTCCTTAATGGAGGAAAGAAGTCCTCTCTTAGGGAGAGAAGTCTCCTATGCCATGTAAAACTTGTATTAAATAAATTTGTAGGCTTTTTTTTTCTGTTGATCTATCTTATGGAAATCTATTTATCAGGCCCAGCCAAAAAAATCCCTAAGAGGCTCAAGGTAAAGTCTTGCCTGCCCTACACAGCGGTGTTAGTTAGACACATGAGTAATGGTGACTGAATGACTTGAATATGAGACAGTTGGCTGTGAAATTTATTAAAACTATTTTGATGTATTACTAATTTTGTTTCATGTATTTCCATACTGAAAGGTGGATGAACTCTACAGTGACAGTGTCCAGGTAGTAGTTTGTTATTTTGAATAATAAGCCCTTTTTCCTTTGGCCATGTTCCCCTATTTTTATATTGATCTAAAAATTTTATAAAACGTTCAAAGGAAAGAGTCTAAATATTTCTTCTGGTTATATAATAATAACCATATTTTCATAAATTGGTATGGGCTTTGCTTTTTATTCTCTTGTTTTCCATAGATTTGCAAGAAAATTTTAAAATAATACAGTATTAGTTTGCTAATATTGTCATAACAAAGGACCACAGACTGGGTAGCTTAAGTAACAAAAATTTACTTTCTCACAGTTCTGAAGACTTGAAGTATGAAATTAAGGAGGTGTCAGCAGAGTTGGTATCTTCTGAGGCCTCTCCCCTTGACTTGGAGATTATTTTCTTCTATCTGTTTTCACATGGTCTTTTCTTTGTACACAACTGTATACAAATTTCCTCTTCTTATAAAGACACCAGTTATATTGTATTAGGGGTCACACTCATCAATTAATTTTAACTTAATTAAAGACTCCATAAAGATTATTCCAAATACTGTCATATTCTGAAGCAGGATAGAATTAGAGCTTCAGCATATGTATTTTGGGGAAATTATAATTCAGCATATAACAGATACTGATAGCCTAAAATGTTAAGCTCTCATAAAGACAGAACTTTTAAAAAATTATTCTAATTTATAAATCACATTGAAAAATTTATATATTGATATAAATTAGTACTATTATCTATTTCATATATATTTACATATGTACATTTTAAAATAATCCTCTTATACTGTGATGATTAATTTTGTGTCAACTTTGCTAAGTTACAGTACCCAGATACTTGGTCAAACACTATTCTAGATGTTTCTGTGGAGGCATATTTTTAGATGGAATTACCATTCAAATCAGTAGACTTAAGCAAAGTTGGTTGCTCTTCATAATGTAGGTGGGCCTCATCCAATCAGTTGAAGACCTTAATAGGAAAATACTTGTCTCTCTCAGTGAAGAGGGAATTCTGCCAGCCGACTGCCTTTGGGCTAGAACTACAACTCCTCCTTGGGTGTTCAGCCTGCCAGCCTACCCTGCAGATTTTGTGTTTTTACACCCATAATCATGAGAGCCAATTCTTTGAAGTTACTCTCTCTCTCTCACATACACACACACATCTCCTATTGGTCTGTTTCTGTAGAGGACCCATACAATACACACACACACACACACAAACGTAGTCCATTTATAACTTAAAATTAATCCTGAAGGCAAAAACTTCTACAGAGACAAATTGAGAAAACTTACCATTAGAGAAATGCCAGACTAGAATGATTGGCTTTAGATTATGATCCAAATATCAATAAGGCACAGTTGTGTTACAGGAGAGGGAAAGAGGTTTGCCAGTCAATACCTGCCATTGGAGAAAGCTAGTTCAGGTATTTGATGATTCAATTATTAAATAAGTTAACTGGCTTTTCAATTAATATAAAAAGCATATTGCAAAGAGACAAGAGTGAAAAAGTATATATATGTATACTTATACATACATACCCGGGATGTAAATACTCTTATTAGTAGAAGCAATTTTAAAATTTATTTTAAAATATTAGAAAACTAGGGGAAACTTCAGAATTTCAACCAAAGAATTCCAACGTTGTTAAAAAAAAATTGTCCCATCAGAGAAAGATGACAGAATAGAAGTCTACACCATTTGTTCCCACTGCTGGAACACCAAATTTTAACAATTGTCTGCATATAGAAAAGCACCATCACAAGAACAAAAAATCAGGTGAGGGGAACAATAACAGTATCTGTTTTTAACTTCATATGATGGAAAGAGGCATTGAGGAGGTCAGGAGAGACAGTCTTGAATTGCTGACGCCACTCCTTTCCTGTCCTCCCCAGTGGCCATGCAGCACAGAGAGATAATTTGTACATTCTAGGGAGAGAGAGCACAGCAACTGAAGGACTTTATGTTGAGCATGGCACTACCCTGTTACAGCAGAGAATAAAGCTGTGTTGGGCTCGGCCAGTGCCCTTGCAGAGGGAGCATTTGGACCAGGCCTAGCCAGAGGGAAATTGCCCAACCCAGGAGTCAGCAATTGAGTTTCTTGGCAAGCTTCGCCACCGTGGACCAAAGTGCTCTTGGGTCATAGGTAAACTTGAATCCTAACCCTAGTCCTTGTCTAAAACAGAAGGACTTCAATTCCTAGACAATACCTCATGCTAGGCTGGGCTTAGAGCCAGTGAGCTTGTCTGCCAAGGTTAAGGGAGGGCTCGTATCATTCCTTCCCTAACCCCAAGCAGTGCAGCTTCGAGCAACAAAAATAACTCCTTCCTTCTGCTTAAAGAGAGGAGAGTGTAGATTATAGAATACTTTGTCTTGTTTCTTGGATACCAGCTCAGCCACGGTAGAATAGTGCATAGGGCAGAGTCATTATGCCCCCATTCCAGGCATTAACTCCCAGATGACATTTCTAGACACAACCTGGGCCAAAAGGAAACCTGCCTTTTGACACAAACTGCCTCGAGGGGAAGAACCCAGTCCTGGCAGCTTTTATCACCTGCTGACTAAAGAGCTCTTGGATCCTGAATAGACATCAGTGACACCTAGGGAGTACACCCTGGGCCTTGTGCTCTGAGATATTCTGGAGACCTAGAACATTCCCACCTATGATGGTTATAGTGAAAGACCCCTTCTGTTTGAGAAAAGTCAGGGGAAAAGTGGGACTTCTCTTGCATCCTAGGTACCAGCTTGGCCACAGTGGATTAGAGCAACAAGCAGGTTCATGGGGTTTTGGCTCCAGGCCTAGGCTCTTGGGCAGCATATCTGACCTACCTTGGGCCGAAAGGGAGCCCATTGTCCTAAAGGGTGAGTCCCAGGCCTGGCAGCATTCATCACAAGCTGCCAGAGGAGCCCCTGAGCTCTAAGCAAACATTAGAGGTGGCCTGATGGAACCCCCTGTGGACTGTTGGTGATGATGGTCACAGAAAAAGGCTCCTTTGCCTATGGAAAGGGGAGGAAACAGTGGGAGGGCCTTTGTATTGTGATTTAAGTGCCAGCTTAGCTGCAGTAGAATAAAACATCATCAGGTCAATTGCAAATTTTTGATCCAATTCCTGACTCCCAGATAGAAAATCTGGACATTCTTGAGGCCTGGGAGAATTTGCCCCCATGATAGGGAGGACCCTGAGCAAGACCCAATCCAGTGCTGTGTGTGCCTTATGTCTGATCCAGCACAGTCTCACTGGTGGTGGCCACAGGGCTGATTGCATCCATACCCAAAGTTCTAGGTGGCTCAGCCCAGAGAGGAAGAGACTCCAAATGTTTGTGAGAAAGTACAGTAAAAGAACAAGAGTCTCTGCTTGATAATCCAGAGAATTGTTCCAGATTTTGTGCAAGACCACTAACGCAGTACCTCTATTAATCTGCAAAAAACCAGAGTGTTATTGGTCTTAGAGTCCAAGTGCCTATGAGTACCTAGATAGCCTTCCAAAGAAGGACTGGCAAAACAAGCCTAGACTGTGAAGACTACAATAAATACCTAACTCTTCAATGCTCAGACGCTAAAGAGCATATACAAACATTAACACCATCCAGAAAAACATGATCTCACCAAACGAACTAAATAAAGCATGAGGGACAAATTCTAGAGAAACAGAGATATATAACCTCTATGACAGAGAATTAAAAATAGCTGATTTGAGAAAACTCAAAGTAACTCAAGATAACACAGAGAAGGAATTCAGAGTCCTAGCTGATAAATTTAATAAAGAGACTAAAATAATTTAAAAGAATCAAGAAGAAATTATGGAGATGAAAAATGCAACTGACATAACTGACATACTGAAGAATGCATCAGAGTCTCTTAATAATAGAATTGATCAAGAAGAAGAAAGGATTAGTGAGCTTGAAGATAGGCTACTTGAAAATGCACAGCCAGAAGAGACAAAAGAAACAAAAACAATGAAGCATGCGTACAAGATTTAGAAAATAGCCTCAAAAGGGCACATCTAAAAGTTATTGGCCTTCAAGAGGAGGTAGAGAAAGGGATAGGGGTGGAAAGTTTATTCAAAGGGATTTCAGAGAAATTCTCAAATCTAGATAAAATATCAATATTCAAGTACAAGAAGGTTAGAGAACACTGAGTAGATTTCAGCCAAAGAAGAATACCTCAAGGCATTTAGTAATCAAACTACCAAATGTCAAGGATAAAGAAATGATCCTAAAAGCGGCAAAGAAAAGAAACAAATAACATACAGTGGAGCACCAATACTCCATTCTTGCTGAAAAGTCTGATGGCAGACTTTTCAATAAAACCTTACAAGCCAGGACAAAGTAGCATGACATATTTAAAGTGCTGAAAGAAAAAGAAGAGTTTATCCTAGAATTGTGTACCCTTTAAGAATGAAGGAGAAATAAAGACCTTCTCAAACAAGCAAAAGCTGTGGGATTTCATCAACACCAGACATGTCATGCAAAGAAATGCTAAAGAAAGTTCTTTAATCTGAAAGAGGAAGTTAAAGAATAAGAAACAATGATCTGAAGATACAAAACTCACTGGTAATAGTAAGGTCACAGAAAAACACAGAATAGTATACCACTAATTGTGGTGTGTGTAAACTTCTTTTGACCCAAGTAGAAAGACTAAATGGTGAACCAATCAAAAATAATAACTGCAACAACTTTTCAAGACATAGACAGTATAGTGAGACATGAATAGAAACAACAAAAGGTTAAAAAACAGTGGGATGTAGTTAAAGTGTAGCGTTTTTATTAGTTTTCTTTTTGTATGCTTGCTTGCTTATTTACTCAATCAGTGTTAAATTGTCATCAGATTAAAATAATGAGATATTAGATAGTATTTGCACACCTTCTGGTAATCTCAAATAAAAAAACATACAATGGATACATACACACAAAGAAGGAAATTAAAGCATACCACCAGAGAAAATCACCTTCACTAATAGAAATACAGGAATGAAGGAAACAAGGAAGAGGAAACCACAAATCCATCAGAAAACAAATAACAAAATGGCAGGATTAAGTCCCGACTTCTCAATAATAACATTTAATGTGAATGGAATAAACTCTCCAACAAAATACATAGAGTGGCTGAAGGGATGAAAAAGCAAAACCTAATGATATGTTGCCTACAAGGAACACACATCACTTATAAAGATACACATAGACTGAAAATGAAGGCATAGAAAAATATTCATTTCCAATGGAAAATAAAAAAGAGCAGAACTAGCTATATTTATAGCTGTCAAAATATATTTCAGGACAAAAACTGTAGGAAGAGACAAACAAGGTCATTATATGATAATAAAGGGGTCAATTCAGCAACAGAATATAATGAATGTAAATATATATGCTCTCAATACTGCATCCCCCAGACACATAAAGCAAATAGTATTAGAGCTAAAAAGGGAGATAGACCTAATACAATAATAGCTGGAGACTTTGACATCCCACTTTCAGCATTTGACATATTTTCTAGACAGAAAATTAACAAAGAAACATTGAACTTAATCTTAACCATAATAAAATGTCTGCCAGCAAAGAAAAAGCCTAGGAACTGATGGCTTCATAGCTGAATTTTTATGAGCATTTATAAAACAACTAATACCAATCCCACTCTGACTATTCCAAAAAATAGAAGAGGTGGGAAACTCATTCAATGAGGTCAGTATTACCTTTATACTGAAGTCAAAGACACATCAAAAAAAGAAAAGGCCAATATCTATAGGCAAATATCCTGATGAATGTTGATGTAAAAATCCTCAACAAAATACTAGCAGACTAAATTCAACAATACATGAAAAAGATCATTCATCATGACCAACTGAGATTTATCTCAGGGATTTAAGGATGGCTCAACAAATGCAAATCAATCAATGTGATACATTGTATCAAAAGAATGAAAGATACAAACCATACGATCATTTCAGTTGATGCTGAAAAAGCATTTGATAAAATTTTACATCCCTTAGTGATAAAAACCATCAAAACATTGTGTATAGAAAAAACATACCTCTACATGATAAAAACCACATATGACAGACCCATGGTATCATGCTGAATGGGGAAACACTAAAAGATTTTCCTCTAAGATCTGTAAAAAGACAAGGATGCCCCCTTTCACCACTGTTGTTCAACATAGTACCAGTAGTCTTAGCTGGAGCAATCAGACAAGAGAAAGAAATAAAGAGAATCCAAATTGGAAAGGAAGAATTCAAATTCTCCTTGTTTGCAGATGATATAATCTTATATTTGAAAAAAACCTAAAGACTCTACATGAGAACCATTAGAACTGATAAACAAATTCAACAAAGTTGCAAAATACAACATCAACCTACAAAAACCAATAGCATTTCTTTATTTCAACAGTGAACAGTCTGAAAAAAGAAATCCAGAAAGTAATCCTGCTTATAAACTGCAAATAAAATTAAATAACTGGGAGCTAACTCAACCAAAGAAATGAAAGATCTCCATAGTAAAAACTATAAAATGCTGATGACAGAGATTGAAGACACAAAAAAATGGAAATATATTCCATGTTCATAGATTGAAAGAATTAATATTGTTAAAATGTTGATACTACCAAAAGCCGTATATAGATTCAATGCAATCCCTATCAAAATACCAAAGACATTCTTCACAGAAAATGAAAAAAAAAAAATCATAGCGTTTATGTGGAATTACAAACGACCCAGAATAGCCAAAGCTACCCTGAGCAAGAAGAACAAAACTGGATGAATCACATTACCTGACTTCAAACTATACCACTGAACTATAGTAGCCCAAACTGCGTGGTACTGGCATAAAAACAGACACATAGGCCAATGGAACAGAATAGAGAACCCAGAAACACATCCACACACCTACAGTAAACTCATTTTCAACAAAGATGCCAAGAACATACATTAGGGAAAATGCAGTCTCTTCTATAAATGGTGCTGGGAAAACTGGATATCCATATGCAGAAGAACTAAACTTCATCCCTGTCTCTCACCTTATACAAAAATCAAATTAAAATTCATAAAAGACTTACATCTGAGACCTCAGATTATGAAACTACTATAGTAAAACACTGCAGAGGACGTACAGACCCTCTGAAGGAAGTGGACTGCTCCTGCAGGACCCAGGAGACACCCCAAATACTGTGAGTGCCCCAATCACAGAAGCGGGAAAGGGAGACCCTCCTCTCCCGAGCACACACCCCTACTAGAGAAGCTGAAGGTCTGTTTGCCAGAGAAGCTCCCAATTTTACCTGGAGCCGAGTCAAGTTAGAGAGCTGAGCCAAGTGAAATACAGGCATGTAGGAGGCAGCAGGGAGGCCCTGGGAGCTCGCTGAATCCCTAGGCAGTCCATTCCTGCCTAGCACCAACAGGGATCCATCAGGAGAGAAGCCAGAGGGGCAGAGGGCAAAAATCCTGGGTTTAGATACTGATGGGACATTACACTGAATAACTTTCATGCTAAGGCATAATCCTTGTTACACATTAAGCAATATACATGTATGTGTGTGTGTTTATTTATTCAAGTCATAACTACCACTTGTTGAAAGTTTTTCATTGCCCCAGTCAATATGAACAATGTTAAGACATGCCTAGCACACAGTATGTTTGAAGTGGACAGACTTTAAAGTCACCTTCATGATCTCTAACTCCTTATTTAATCTCCTCCCTTTGCATGTGGAGAGGCGCTGTGACTTGCTTTTAACCACCAGATTATGGCAATAGTGATGGGATGTGACTCCCTTCACATTACAATATGAAGGACTCCATATTGCTGGTAGACTTCACTTGCTTTGAAGACTTTTTCCTTTGTTGGCTTTGAGGAAGTGAACTGCAATGTTAGTAGGCTTATATGGCAATAAGCTGTGGAAAAGTTGCTGAGAGCAGTCTCTAGCCAACAACCAGCTAGAAGTTGTGGTCCTCAGTTTTATGGCCACAAGGAAATAAATTCTGGCAATGGCATGAGTGAGCTGGAAGTGGGGCTTTTCTTCAGTTTGGCCTCCAGATGAGAACACAGCCTGGCAGAGAACCTAACAAATTTGTGTACAGACTCCTGATTACAGAAACTGTGAGATCATAAATATGTGTTGTTATAAGCCACTAAACTTGTGGTAATTTTATGTTGAATAGAAAACTAAAATAATGTATTAGGTAATTTTCAGGTTTTGTTTGTTTTTATTTTTTTTTCCCCCTCTACCAAGTTAGTTACCAGGGTTCTGGTCAAACCTCTGCTTTAGAGACCTAGGATAAGTCAATTATAGTGTTGAAACAGAAATGATAAAAACCGTTCAGAGGAAATATTTTCTTTAATCTCTTAAAAGGGAGTGGAACTTACATCCAGACTGTATCTTCTACCTGAAGACCTTCTTTGTCCTCACTCTCCTTTGCTAGAGGAGAATAAAGACTTTCAAATGGGGAGGAGTGAACAAAATTTTCTACAGAAGCATTTAGCCCAGGTCTCCTTTGACTTTTTCATGCCTTTGAGAATGATCTTGACTTGACCTTTGACTCTATGTTACTACTTCACTGACTTTCTGCAAGATCCCAAGGACAGGCACAACTGAAAAAATGCCCATGTAAGAAAGTATAAGAATATACACCTCTTATTTCACTCGGATTTCTCATACATTTTAAAAATCTCAATATCATCTCAGATAACTGACCACAACCAACAAAAATATTTACTTTGGTCAAGAAAGACAGAAGATTTCAGCAACTGTTCTAAATTATACATGGAAAACAAGAAGAAATAATTCTAGCCTATAAAACTAGGCTGAACTATTGGCATTTCCATGGATCTGTGGTAGAATTTGCCAAACAATTTTGGGAAAAATGTTAGTGTTTCATTTTTCAAACAGCATAGTTTCTTCTATAATTTTATGCTATATTATTGAATTTGTTTTGCTATTTGTTTTTTAAATAATCTTTATCAAAAGATGAGTTACATATAATAAAAGGTCCTCACATTAAAAGTACAGTTCTTGTATTATTTTAGCAAATGTATACAGCTCTATATCCATCACAATAATCAAGATTTGAAATATTTCATCACCTCCTAAAGTTCCCTCGTAGTTCTTTTAGTAAGTCCTCCCTATCAGTCAAATACCAGTCTGCCTGCTGTCTGTAACTACAGATTAACTTTGCCTGTTCTCGTATGTTATATAAATAAAATTGTACGGTATATCGTCTTTTGTGTCTTTTTTTCAGAAAAATGTTTTCAAAATTTATCTGTTATTACACTGCACTTTTATTGCTGATTAGTATTCTTTTGTTTTGTTATGTCACACTATTTATTTGTTTTGTTATATCACGCTGTTCAGGTAACTTACATCATTATTGGCTCCAGCTATGGTAACAAACTTGCTGTGAGCATTTACATAAAAATCTTTATTTAGATACGTGTTTTTACTTCTATTTGGTACGTACCTAGGAGTGGAACTGCAAGGTCAAAGCTAAAAGGATGGTTAATTTTATTAAAAACTACCAAACTATTTTGTAAAATGGTTGTATCATACATACAAGTCTTTGTCTAGACATATGTTTTATTTCTATTTGGTACATACCTAGGTACATACCTTTAACTGCAAGGCCAAAGCTAAAAATATGGTTACTTTTATAAGAAACTGTCAAAGTATTTTGTAAAACAGTTGTGTCATTCTATATTCTCACTAGCAATGTATGACAATTACACTTGTAAATGTAATTTATTTACATTTACTTGTAAATGTAATTATTTGTCAACACTTGGTAGTAGTCAGTCTTTAATTTTAGCCATGCTAGTGGCTATGTAGTGGCATCTTATTATAGTTTTAATTTTCATTTCATTGACAATTAATGATGCTGAGAATCTTTCTATGTGCTTATTGACCATACATGTATTTCTTTTCCTTTATTTTCCTTTCTTTCCTTTCCTTTCCTTTTCTTTTCTTTTCTTCTCTTTTCTTGTTTTCTTTTCTTTTCTTTTCCTTTTCTTTTCTTTTTTTCTTTTCTTTCTTTTTTTGAGACAGGGTCTTACTCTGTCACCCAGGCTGGAGCATAATGGGACAATCTCAGCTCACTGCACCCACCACCCACACCTCACTCAAGCGATCCTCCCACCTCAGTTTCCCTAGTAGGTGAGACTGCAGGTACGTGCCACCAGGCCCAGCTAATTTTGTTTGTTTGTGTTTTTCTTGGTATTTTTTGTAGAGATGGGGTCTCACCATGTTGCCCAGGTTGTTCTCAAACTCCTGAGCTCAAGTGATCCACCCACCTTGGCCTCTCAAAGTCCCAGGATTACAGGTGTGATCCTGGCCATACATGTATTTTTTTTACTGTGAAGCACCCTTTAAAATATTTTGTACATTTTAAATTGTCTTCTAGTTATTAAAAAGTTGTGCATTTTATATACAAGTCGTTTGTCAGATTGTGCTATTAAGAGTATTTTCTCCTTGGCTTTTTTTAATGATGTGTTCTAAAGAGCATAAGTTCTTATTTTTAATGAAGTACGATTTATCAAGTTTGTACAGTTAATCTTTTGTTTCGTAAGATACATTTGCATATTCCAAAGTTATTAATATTTATTATGTTTCCTTCTAGAAATTTTTATTGATCTTTTGTCCTCTGTTTCTTATTAGCAATTTTAGTATTCAAAGATCTACAATAAGCATTTACCAAAGATTGTTTCTTCATAGTCAAATAATGGTGATTTGATTAGATGATTAACCTATATTTATGAATAAATTCAATCTTTTCCATTCTAACATATAACAGAAAACTACTTCGTGAATTTCTAATAATTATTTTACTTTTAAATGGTGCTTTGTATTGTAATCTATACTCAATCTATACTCAAGTAACTTACATCATCATAAAACTTCTAAGAAAACAGTCCTCAAATAAAGCTGCATTATAACCAGCTTCATTTATTGGCGAATGAAACTAAGCCTAGTGAGTATTCTGTACCTCAATCTAACTTAAAGTTCTAGAAAGCTCTTTTAATGCCATATATGATAAATATGTTGCAAAATCTATTGTACTTAATAGAAAAGAACAAAATTATAAATTATAATCCAATAATGAGTTATATAATTCTTCATTAATCAATTATGTTAGTATATTTTTGTTGACAACAATAGCCATCCATATTTCACTTGGCATGAGAAGGGGAGGAGAAGATTAGTTACAAAAGCTTCAAAACATACGTTCATTTCCTACCTATCTGAAAATATAGAAAACATATATTCCTGATGGTTGGGAAGACATGCTGAAATTTTTGCTCAGGCACTTAGCAAAGGTCTTGGATATCACATTTATTTGACAATTACCATATATAGAATATACATTATTGTTCAATGGTATCTTCATTCATGTTTTCTCATTTTAAAACAATCCTATGAGATCAGTGCTTACTCCATGTTTGTTAAGTCAAGTAATTCTAGAGAACAATTTTAATACATTTTGTCAGTAGATAATATTTTGATATTTATGTATAATAACAAAGAGAACACAAAGCAAAAGAAAGGTCTCTATAAAATGGTATTAATCAGGTTGAATAGGCAGCATGATATGTATATCTATTGATATCCATTAAAATTGAATTGATAATTCCACTAGCCCATGGAAGTGAAGTCCTATAATATTTTTAAAAAGCATAATGACTAAATTCATTGCTTTTTATTCATACTTATATTTCGTTTTGCTACATGGAAATGACTTTAAATTTGTCATCAAGTTTTCTTTGATATTTATTTCAAATAATTTATAAATATAGATAATAGCAGTTTTCCTCAAAATAACTTTTTATATCACAGATTTTCATTTATTGTTATGTAAAGGCATGGTGTCTTCAACGTTTACATTTGAGAATATAAAATTACAAAATTTAACTACCTACGGTCTCGTTGTGAGTAACCCTGGCCCCTGAGTCTCACAATCTCTTCAATTATCATTTTGATTTTATTCCACTGAATCTAAAAACTCTGCAATATGTCTCAAGGTGCTCTTATGAGGAAGGTAAATGTGTAAATATTATTTTTCCCACAATACATATGAAAAAGAAGTTCAGCAAAATAAAATGACTTATTCCAAGGCATAGAGTTCAGTCCATATGAGAACTGGTATTTAGTGTTATTTCTGCATTAGCTAACCTATCTCTTCTCTCATTCACCATGACCAAATAAAACTATCATAATATTAATGACAGATTCCTGATGTATAGGACAGGTCATATTTCAGCTGAAGCAACCATTTTTAGCTCTTATTTGGTTTTATATTCCAAATTATTCTATTTTCTTTCTCAAGGTTGAATACTAGCCAGAAATTTTATACATTGTCTTTTTCACTTTTGTATCATTGCTATGCTAAAACAAAATTGAACGAAGAGTAAGTATCCACTAAATTTTTGTTGAATAAATGCATTATGTACCAAGTAAAAGGAAACATCGTAATCTTCTCTTCTACTAGTCATAGCACCTCCCTTTTTACCCATCAGGTTGTCCCCAGTCTATTCCTCTAATGATTACGTACTTTCTTCCATACATGTCAGAGCCTTTTTCCCCTGAAGATGCTGAAAGGGAACTGGTGGCATAAATAAATTTTCAAGGAAAAAATTAATCAAATTGAATATAACATTTAAGTTTATTACTAAAATAATTTCACTACATTTACAAGCATGTTTCAATTAAAAGTGAAACATCTTATTAATTTGGAAATTTTAACACAATTCCTGGCTAAGTAGGTGCTTAATACATTTTATTCACTTCTTATTCTTCTTATCTTCCATTTAGAGTAATTCTGTCATATAATCCATAGTATCCATTTATAACCTTTATTTCTATTATTACAGTTTTTACAATTGTTCTCATATGGTTCAATATTCAAAGTGTGGCATCCCTGAAAAAGTTAAATTTTCTTTAAAATTCTGTACATTGAATGTCAATTTCTCCCCAGTATTTATTATATACACCATACCGTTATTCATTCAAATTCAAAATAATTTTTATTCTGTAAGTTAAATAGCAAACAAATAATAAACTGCAAAACCAAAGTCAACTTGAATGTTATGCTTAGGGCCATTTCTTTCTGTATTTTTTTTTCTTTTAATCTGTAGTGGGCAGTTCAAAGGCTAACAGTATGTTGGAAAAATTCTGAATTTGAAGGACATGTCAACATTAATATGTATGTGAAGAAGTAAATAGATTTCCAGTCATCAGGATACTGAATGGACACACAGACACACACACACTCACTCACAATCTTTCTCTCTTTCTCTCTCTAGCCAGCCTTAGGAGGACTGACATCATGAAACGATTTATAATTTTTCTGTAGCCTTTGACTAACTTCCCCATTGGCCTTTCCTTGTGATGATGTCAATAGTACTTACAGCAGTATCTAAAAAGAGAAGTATGTTTGGCAAGCATCTGTTGATGGTGATGTCATAATGACATAACTATAAGATGTTCAACACCACAGAAACAAAGATTAAACTGTATCAGTCCATATTCATTCTTAATGTATTGAATTAATGGGTTCATTATTAAAGGTTAAACGTCTGCCATCAGAAGGCTTAAGATTGATCTATTGTCTGCCCAAACCTTAGAATATAGTTTGCAAAATTCTGGCCTATAAAGTTTCACAAAGTTCTTAAGTTCTGTTCTGGCTTATAGTCCTATCTTGATGCCCCAGAGGCTACAGCATAACCAGAACTCAATCTATTGGTAGAAAAACTGGGAGAGGGAAGTAATGATTAGTCTGTATCTTAGTTTGTCCTCTTCAAACTTTCTTTTTACTATCTTATGCATTGTTATTATGCATTTTTTCATGATCACACCATGCTGAAAATACTTAAATTGAATAAATGAAAACCAACATAGAAAGAAACTGGGATAGATACATAGCTTTTTTCAAGAGAGACTAGAAAAACAATCTCTAACAAGATACCACCATTTATTAGTACTCTGAAAATGTAAATAATAGTATTTCAGTTTTCCAAAACTAAATAAATTTTCAGAGATTCTGTATTCCTGAGATCGCCAAAATAAGAATGCTTTATTTCCTAATTTTCCAGAGACCTAATAAGTGCAATGACCCAGTAATATATTTTATCTTTCTTTTGTGCCATTAAAATCAGATTGTTTTGAAATATTTTCCAATTATTTGCTATTTATAAAAATAAAAATTCTATATGTATTACATTTGTGTTTTGTGACCTTGCTAAATTATTACTTTCATTAGTTACTTTGTGGATTCCCTCCTTTTTTTTTAAGATCATGTCATCTAAAACTGGAAATAATTTCTGTCCTTTCCTTCCTTTTCTCCCTTCCCTTCCCTTCCTTTCCCTTCCCTTCCCTTCCCTTCCCTTCCCTTCCGTCCCTTCCTCCCCCTCCCCCTACTCCTCCCCTCCCCTCCCTTCCCTTCCCTTCCCTTGCTTTCCCTTCCCTTCCCTTCTCTTCCCCTCCCCTCCCCTCCCCTTTCCTCCCCTCCCTTCCCTTCCCTTCCTCTGTCTCTCTTTCTTTCTCTCTCTCTCCCTCTTCCTCTATTTTTTGGCTTCATTGTAATAATTGGGAATGCTAGCGTAACATTAATTGAAATGAGAAATACTATAATTTTTTCCTTATTCCTGATTTTAGGAGATCAAAACTTCACTGTTAAGTATAATATTAGCTTTAGGGTTTGTGTAGAAACACCTTATCAGATTGAAAGCTTCATCAGATTGAATAAATTTCCTTTTATTTCATGATTTACTGAGAAGTTTTAATTGTGAATGAATTTTGAATTAAAATGAAATTCTTGTTTTAATATGTTTTAATGGATGTTGCATTAAAATGCTTTTCTGCATCTACTGAAATAGCTTACTTTATTCTATTAATATGTTGTGTTTAGTAGAATTCTAATGTGGCTTCCAAATGTCCTAGCCCCTGGTACTTATATGCCTTATACTAATTATTCAATTAAATGCTAATGTTAGGGTTGCTGTAAAGGGATTCTGTAGATGTAATTAAGATACCAAATCAACTGAACTTAAAACAGGGAAATTATCTGGGTGGGCCTGACCAAATCAAATAAGCCCTTTAAATCTGAGAGAGAAGTCAGAATTATTCAAAGAGTGATTAGGATTTGACAAAAGTTCTCAGTGCTGGTGTGGAAGAGGTGGAGGTCTTGTCATAAGGAACCTGGGCAGTCCCCAGCTACTAAAGCCAGTTTGTGGCTGCTAGCTAGCAAGGAAAGGGGACCTCAGTCTTAAGACTGTAAGAAATTATATTTTGCTAACAATCTTAGTAAGCTTGGAAATCTTTTTTTTTTCTTCTGAATCTCCAGATGAGAACTCAGTCTGGTGAAAGCCTTGATTTTTGACTTTGAAGTCCCTAACAGAAAATCCAGCTAAGCCATGTCTGGGCTGCCAACATACAGAACTGTGAGCTAATACATGGGTAGTTTTAAGTTAGTAGTTTGTTGTAAACATTTATGAAGCGATGGAAAATTAGTATATATATACTGAATTACACTGAATAGTTTTCTGGCATTGAATCAATTTTTTGTTCCCAAAATAAATCTCTCAGTCATAATTTGTTACCTTTTTTTTTTTTTTTTTTTTTTTTTTTTTAATATGTTGTTGGATTAGATCAGCCATCCCCAACATTTTGGTACCAAGAACTGGTTTCATAGAAGACATTTTTTTCCATGGCACCGGGCTCGGGATTTGGAGGTTTTGGGGATGATTAAAGTTAATTACATTTATCATTAGATTCTCATAAGGAGCGCACAATCTAGATCCCTGGCATGCACCATTCACAATAGGGTTCAGCCTCTTATGAGAATCTAATGCCACAGCTGATCTGACAAGAGGCGGGGCTTAGCTTAGCTCCCTCCTGCTCACCTCCTGCTGTGTGGCCTGGTTCCACTGTGCCCGGAGTTGGGGATCCCTGAATTAGATTAGCTAGAATTTCTTTCACAATTTTGTGGCAGCACTTACAAGGGATGCTAATTTGCAGTTGTCTCTCCTTCCGATTCTTTTGAGTTTGATCTAAAGGTAATTCTGATCTCATAAAATGAGGTGGGGAGTATTTCCTACTTTTCTGTTTTCTAAAGGAATTTTGTAGGTTTTGCTATTTCTTTGAATGTTGGCAGAGTTCACCAGTGAACATACATGGGTCTAGAATTTTCCTGTGGGAGTGTTTACATGAGAAATTTCGTGTCTTAATAGAGATAGTGTTATTTGGGTTTTTGTTTCAACTTGAGTCAATTTTACTAATTATGTTTCAATAATTTTTCCACCTATATTGTCACATTTCTTTGCATAAAATTGTTCATAATATTATCTTATTATGATTTTAGTATCTCTAGGATTTGATACTGTTGATTCATGCTGTCTGTTAATTTTTATATTGATTAGTCTTGGGATTAATCAGTTTTGTGTATATTTTAAGGCATTTCCCGTCTCCTTTTCCTCTTGTTTACCTCTCTCCTTTTTTTTAACCCTGCCTCTCCTTCTTTTCCTTTTAATTATTATTAGTAGTAGTATTTTTACCTTTGTTACTTTTTTCTACTTTATTGTTAAGCTGGAACCTTATGTGATTAATTTTAATACCTGTAGGCATAATTTTTGTCTTCAAGAACTACTTTAACTTTATTGCAAAATATGTCAAATGTATTTTATATTTTAGTTCTAAACATTTATAACTTCCCTTGCAAATCCTTGGTTAACCTATTGATTATTGAGGCTATGTTTCTAAATTTTTCAGTATTAAGTTTTATAGGTTATCTCATAACTTTTTGGTTTTAATTTAGTTCCCTTATAATCCAAATGGTATCAGTGTTTTAAAAATCATTATGACCTGTTTAATGTCCTAATGTATTGTCTACCTTGGTGAATGTATCATATACTTATGAAAAAAATGTATTATCTAGTTGGTTATAGTTTTCCATGAATGTAAATTAATCAAAATGATTATGTTGTGTAAGTTATCTGTATCTGTTATAATTTGGTTGTTGTTATACATTGTTTTATCAACTGGTAAGAGGGAGATTTAAAATCTCATATATTCTCCTGGCCAACATGGTGAAACCCCATCTCTATTAAAATACAAAAAACAAAACAAAACAAAAAAACAAAAAACAAAAAATTAGCCAGGTGTGGTTAATTAGCCATGCCTCTAATGCTAGCTACTTGGGAGGTGGAGGCAGGGGAATGGCTCAAACCCAGGAAGCAGAGGTTGCAGTGAGCCAAGATTGTGCCACTGCCCTCCAGTCTGGTGACAGAGTGAGACTGTCAAAAAAAAAACCAAAAAGGACAACAACAAAAAACTCATATATTCTTGTTTTTGTTTCCCAATCAATTGTTCTCAAAAGAAAGAATCTTTCTTTGAGCACACTTAATGTTTAAAATAAAATCTAAACTTTTCTATTATCTTTTTGCATTACATTCACAGTTAATATTTTAACATCAAAGTTAATACTTTATAAATTAAAACAGAGATCTGACATATCAACATCTCTGGAATGCAGTAAAAGTAGTGTTAAGAGGAAAGTTTGTAAAGCCCTATATACCTACCTCAAAATGTTAGAGAAATCTCAAATTAATGATTTATTTTTTAATTTTTTTTTATTATACTTTAAGTTCTAGGGTACATGTGCATAACGTGCAGGTTACATATGTATACATGTGCCATGTTGGTGTGCTGCACCCATCAACTCGTCAGCACCAATCAATTCATCATTTAAATCAGGTATAACTCCCCAATGCAATCCCTCCCCCCTCCCCCCTCCCCATGATAGGCCCCAGTGTGTGATGTTCCCCTTCCCGAGTCCAAGTGAGCTCATTGTTCAGTTCCCACCTATGAGTGAGAACATGCGGTGTTTGGTTTTCTCTTCTTGTGATAGTTTGCTAAGAATGATGGTTTCCAGCTGCATCCATGTCCCTACAAAGGACGCAAACTCATCCTTTTTTATGGCTGCATAGTATTCCATGGTGTATATGTGCCACATTTTCTTAATCCAGTCTGTCACTGATGGACATTTGGGTTGATTCCAAGTCTTTGCTATTGTGAATAGTGCCGCAATAAACATACGTGTGCATGTGTCTTTGTAGTAGCATAATTTATAATCCTTTGGGTATATACCCAGTAGTGGGATGGCTGGGTCATATGGTACATCTAGTTCTAGATCCTTGAGGAATCGCCATACTGTTTTCCATAATGGTTGAACTAGTTTACAATCCCACCAACAGTGTAAAAGTGTTCCTATTTCTCCACATCCTCTCCAACACCTATTGTTTCCTGATTTTTTAATGATTGCCATTCTAACTGGTGTGAGATGGTATCTCATTGTGGTTTTGATTTGCATTTCTCTGATGGCCAGTGATGATGAGCATTTTTTCATGTGTCTGTTGGCTGTATGAATGTCTTCTTTTGAGAAATGTCTGTTCATATCCTTTCCCCACTTTTTGATGGGGTTGTTTGTTTTTTTCTTGTATATTTGCTTGAGTTCTTTGTAGATTCTGGAAATGAGCCCTTTGTCAGATGAGTAGATTGCAAAAATTTTCTCCCATTCTGTAGGTTGCCTGTTCACTCTGATGGTAGTTTCTTTTGCTGTGCAGAAGCTCTTTAGTTTAATTAGATCCCATTTGTCAATTCTAATCCCACTACTTGGAACAGCACAAGCACAAGGTAAACAATAAATATATGTTGGCTCAATATGTTGCAATTATTATTTGTCTTTTACAAATGATAGGTACAGTGAAGTTCTAGCACTACCTTGTTTTTTAGGTATAGAAGCAAATGAGGTAATTTTTAATATGTGCAAAGTGAAATGGAGAAGTAAGGGCAAGAACTCAATGACCTAAATTCTCTAGATCAATGCAATAACGTACGATTTACATGAATAAACTAGACTATTTATTTATTTAACAACATAACTTCATACAGGTAGACGATTTTGGATTTAGTGACACACGTACCAATTCCTGCTTCACTTGATAAAAGATATCATTGCTCTTTCATTTCTTAATTACAAAAAAATCACTCATATGATTGGGTGTTCCCCCATTTGCTTCTTTTCAATGCTATTTCCATCTATTTCAGATACTTGATATTTAAAATTCTAAATTTAAATACTTGAAATTGTTCCCTAGAGTTAAATAGTGGACTGAAACTGCTGCGAATGTCCTAATTTGGAGAAATTCATTCTACCTAGGTGAAACCCTCATTTAATTTTATTGTGTAGAATAGGGATTAGAAAACTACTGCCCCTGGGCCAAATCTGGCAGTAGCTATTATTGCATGTCCCACTAGCTAAGAACGTTTTTCTAAGTGGTTGAAAAAAATAAAAACATGACAAATGAAAATCACAGAAAATTCAAATTACAGTGTTCATAAATAAAGTTTTATGAAATACAGCCTCACTCATTTGTTTATGCGTTGTCTATGGCAGCTTTCACATGACAAGGACAGAGCTGAGTAACAACAAAGAACACACATGGCCTAAAATGTTCACTATTTAGCCCTTTATGGAAGAGGTTTGTCACCTCCTGGTGTAGAGCATTTATCTCTACTTTCTATCAACATTACAGTATTGGTGTCCCTTTAGTAGTTGCCTTTGTTCAAACTGATGTAATTTGTGTCATGTTCAGCAAGATTAGAAGATAGGTCCCACTGCTGCAATTACAATGACTCCCCTATATTTGTATCTCACCATTAAAAAATTCTAAAGAATAATATTTCACAGATTTTTAACACTATTTGCTCTTTGTGATCAATTTCTGTAATGCCAAATATAGGGACCTATCTCTAGCCTAGCAATTTCCCCAATACCAGTCTGTTAAAGGCTTAAAGGCACTATGTCATCATTGATTTAAATATTTTTTGACACATATTGGCTGGGTACTGCATCTCATGCCTATAATCCCAGCACTTTGGGAGGCTGAGGCAGGTGGATCACCTTAGGTCAGGAGTTCAAGACAGCCTGGCCAACATGATGAAACCCCGTCTCTACTAAAAATACAAAAATTAGCTGGGTATGGCAGCTGGCACTGTACTCCCAGCTACTTGGGAGGGTGAGGCAGAAGAATTACTTGAACCTGGGAGACAGAGGTTGCAGTGAGCTGAGATTGCACCACTGCACTCCAGCCTGAACAGCAGGGCAAGGCTCCATCTCAAAAAATAAATAAATAAATAAATAAATAAATAAATAAATAAATAAATAACAAATCGAATTACTATGCTTGCTCATAAGCCAAATATATAATTAGAGAATTTTCTCAGTGGACTTGCCTAGTGAACTGCATTGTTCTAAATTGTAAAAATGATCATAAGTCCAGTTCTGTAAATGTCACTGTGGAAAAGAGGAAAACTCTGGACCAGTATGAGATATTTATATTTCTTACTGAATATAGTTAATAACAATGTATTTTATATTTTAAAAGTACAGGAAGGGTAGATTTTAAATGTTCTCACTGTCTACCTATCAACAGTGGATTGGATAAAGAAAATGTGGTACATATACACCATGGAATACTACACAGCTACAAA
>NC_045438.1:68273701-68281960 GCF_002776525.5 Piliocolobus tephrosceles
GTTGTTCCTTTCCATGTTTAGGGCTTCCTTCAGGGTCTCTTGTAAGGCAGGCCTGGTGGTGACAAAATCTCTAAGCATTTGCTTATCTGTAAAGGATTTTATTTCTCCTTCACTTATGAAACTTAGTTTGGCTGGATATGAAATTCTTGGTTTAAAATTCTTTTCTTTAAGAACGTTGAATATTGGCCCCCACTCTCTTCTGGCTTGTAGAGTTTCTGCCGAGAGATCTGCTGTCAGTCTGATGGGCTTCCCTTTGTGGGTAACCCGACCTTTCTCTCTGGCTGCCCTTAAGATTTTTTCCTTCATTTCAACTTTGGTGAATCTGGCAATTATGTGTCTTGGAGTTGCTCTTCTGGAGGAGTATCTTTGTGGCGTTCTCTGTATTTCCTGAATTTGAATGTTGGCCTGGCCTGCTAGGTTGGGGAAGTTCTCCTGGATGATATCCTGTAGGGTGTTTTCCAATTTGGTTCCATTTTCCCCCTCACTTTCAGGCACCCCAATCAGACGTAGATTTGGTCTTTTGACATAATCCCATACTTCTTGCAGGCTTTGTTCATTTCTTTTTCTTCTTTTTTCTTTTGGTTTCTCTTCTCGCTTCATTTCATTCATTTGATCCTCAATCGCTGATACTCTTTCTTCCAGTTGATCGAGTCGGTTACTGAAGCTTGTGCATTTGTCACGTATTTCTCGTGTCATGGTTTTCACCTCTGTCATTTCGTTTATGACCTTCTCTGCATTAATTAGTCTAGCTGTCAATTCTTCCACTTTTTTTTCAAGATTTTTAGTTTCTTTGCGCTGGGTACGTAATTCCTCCTTTAGCTCTGAGAGGTTTGATGGACTGAAGCCTTCTTCTCTCATCTCATCAAAATCATTCTCTGACCAGCTTTGATCCGTTGCTGGCGATGGGCTGTGCTCCTTTGCAGGAGGAGATGCGCTCTTATATTTTGAATTTCCAGCTTTTCTGCCCTGCTTTTTCCCCATCTTTGTGGTTTTATCTGTCACTGGTCTTTGATGATGGTGACGTACTGATGGGGTTTTGATATAGGTGTCCTTCCTGTTTGATAGGTTTCCTTCTGACTGTCAGGACCCTCAGCTATAAGTCTGTTGGAGATTGCTTGAGGTCCACTCCAGACCCTGTTTGCCTGGGTATCAGCAGCAGAGGTTGCAGAAGATAGAATATTGCTGAACAGCGAGTGCACCTGTCTGATTCTTGCTTTGGAAGCTTCCTCTCAGGGGTGTACTCCACCCTGTGAGGTGTGGGGTGTCAGACTGCCCCTAGTGGGGGATGTCTCCCAGTTAGGCTACTCAGGGGTCAGTGACCCACTTGAGCAGGCAGACTGCCCCTTCTCAGATCTCAACCTCCGTGTTGGGAGATCCACTGCTCTCTTCAAAGCTGTCAGACAGAGTCGTTCACGTTTCACAGGCTTCTACTCCTTTAGCTGAGCCCTGTCCCCAGAGGTGCAGTCTACAGAGACAGGCAGGTTTCCTTGAGCTGCTGTGAGCTCCACCCAGTTCCAGCTTCCCAGCGGCTTTAGTTACCTACTTAAGCCTCAGCGATGGCGAGCGCCCCTCCCCCAGCCTCGCTGCTGCCTTGCGGTTAGATTGCCGCAGACTGCTGTGTTAGCAAGGAGAGAGGCTCCGTGGGCGTGGGACCCTCCCGGCCAGGTGTGGGATACAATCTCCGGTGTGCTGGTGTTACAGCACAGTATTGGGGTGGGAGTTACCCGATTTTCCAGGTGTTGTGTGTCTCAGTTCCCCTGGCTAGGAAAAGGGACTCCCTTCCCCGTCGCGCTTCCCAGGTGAGGCGATGCCTCGCCCTGCTTCAGCTCTCGCTGGTCGGGCTGCAGCAGCTGACCAGCACCGATTGTCCGGCACTCCCGAGTGAGATGACCCCAGTACCTCAGTTGAAAATGCAGAAATCGCCGGTCTTCTGTGTCGCTCGCGCTGGGAGATGGAGACTGAAGCTGTTCCTATTCGGCCATCTTGCTCCGCCCCCGCAAATTAATGATTTAACATCACAACTAGAGGTTCTAGAAAAATAAGAACAAACTCCAAAGCTAGCAGAATAAATGAAATAAGTAAAATTAGAGCAGAATTGATGAAATTAAGATTCAAAAATTCATAGAAAGAATTAATAAAACCAGGAGTTGACTCTTTGAAAAAATAAAGAAGATCAAAAGACAGCTAGCTAGATTAACAAAGTAAAAAAGAGAGAAAATCCAAATAAGCACAATCATAAGTTAGAAAGGCAACATTATAATTAATACCACAGAAATACAAAAAAATCTCCAGAGACTGTTATGAACAGTTCTATGCACACCAACTAGAAAATCTAGAAGAAATTGATAAATTCCTGGGAAAAAATCACTTTCCCAATATTTAACAGGAAGTGATTGAATCCCTGAACAGATCAATATCAAGTACTGAAATTGAATAAGTAATAAAAAACATACCAACCAAAAAAGACCCAGATTCATATCTGAATTCCATCAGGCATACAAAGAAGAGCTGGTTCCAATTCTACTGCAACTATTCCAAAAAATCAAGGAAAGGGGACTCTTGTATAACTCATTCTACGAAGCCATCATCACCCTGAAACCAAAACCTGGCAAAGATAAAACAAAACAAAACAAAAAAACTGCAAGAACAGAGATATAAAAATCAACAAAATATTAGCAAATCAAATCCAGCAACACATCAAAAAGTTTATTCACCACAATCGAGTAGGCTTTATTCCTAGGATGCAAGTTTAGTTCAACATATGCAAATCAATAAGTATGATTTACCACATGAATAGAATTAAGTAATAGAATTAAAAGTAAAAAACATATGATCATCTCAATAGATGCAGAAAAACTGTTCAATAAAATACAACATCTCTTTATGATAAAAAGCCTCAACAGACTAGGCATAAAGGAACATATCTCTATGACAAACCCACAGCCAATATCATACTGAATGAGCAAAATCTAGAAGCACTCCCCTTGATAACTAGAATAAGACAAGAATGTCCACTCTTACCACTCCTATTAAACCCAGTATTGGAAGTCTTAGCCAGAGCAATAAAGAAAAAGAAAAACATAAAGGACATCCAAATAGGGAAAAAAGTCAAACTATCTCTCTTCACTGATGATATGGTTCTATATCTAGAAAATTCTAAAGACTCTGCTGAAGGGCTCCTGTAACAGATAAACAACTTCAGTAAAAATTTAGGATACAAGATGAATGTATGTAAATTGGCAGCATTTCTATATACCAATAATGTTCAAACTGAGAACCAACTCAAGAATGCAATCCCATTTGCAATAGCCGCCGCCCCCACCACCACATAAACAAAATACCTATAAATACCTTAACTAGTAGGGTAAAGATCACTATAAGAAGAACTACAGACCACTGTTGAAAAAATCATAGATGACACAAAGAAATAGAAAAACATTACATGATTGTGTATTGGAAGAATCTATACTGTTAAAATAGTCATATTGCCCAAAGCAATCTATAGATTCAATACTATTCCTATTGAACTACCAAAGTCATTTTTATAGAATTAGAAAAAAAAAATTCCACGAGTTGTATGGAATAACAACAACAAAAATCCCAAATAGCCAAAGCATTCCAAAGCAAAAAGAACAAAGCTGGCCGAGTTCAAACTATGCTTTAAGGCAATAGTAACCCAAACAGCATAGGACTGATATAAAAACAGACACGTGACACGTAGATGAATGGAACGGAATAGAGAACCCAGAAATAAAGCCGCACAAATGTAGCCGTCTGATCTTCAATAAATTTAAGAAAACTAGGCTGTGGGGAAAGGGCTTCCAATTTAATAAATGGTGCTGAGATAGCTGATTAGCCCTATGCAGAAGAATGAAACTGGATGACTTTCTTTCCCCATATCCAAAAATTAACTCACATGGATTAAAGATTTAAGTGTAAGACCTCAAAGTATAAGAATCTTAGAATAAAACCTATGAAACACCATTCTGGACATTGGCCTTGGGAAATAATTTATGACTAAGTCCTCAAAAGCAATTGCAACAAAAACAAAATTTGACGAGTGCAACATAATTAAACTAAAGATATTCTGCCCAGCAAAAGAAACTATCAATAAACTGAAATCTCACAGGATGGGTGTCAGAATATTCTCAAACTATGCATTTGACAAGGGTCTCATATCCAGAATCTATAAGAAGCTTAAACAATTCAACAAGCAGAAACCAAACAATGTCATTAGCAAGTAGACAAAATACATGAACAGACACTTCTCAAAAGAAGACATACAAGTGGCCAATAAACATGAAAAAATGCTCACCATCACAAATCATCAGAGAAATGCAAATGAAAATCACAATGAAATGCCATTTCGCATCAGTCAGAATGGTTATTACTAAAATGTCAAAAAACAACAGTTGCTGGCAAGGTTGTGGAAAAGGGAAGGCTTATACACTATTGGTGGGAATAGAAATCAGCTCAGCCACTGTGGAAAGCAGTTTGGAGACTTCTCAAAGAACTATAGAAGGAACTACTATTTGACCTAGCAATCCCCTTACTTAATACATATTCAAAAGAAAATTAATTATTCTATAAAATAGGCACATGCACTCATATGTTCATTGTAGCACTATTCTCAGTACTAAAGTCATTGAATCAACCTAGGTGTCCATCAACATTGAACTGGATAAAGAAAATATGGCCCATATGCACTATGGTATACAATGCAGCTATGAAAAAGAATGAAATCATGTTTTTTGCAGCAACATGGATGAGATGAAGCTGGAGGCCATTATCCAAGTGAGTAACGCAAAAATAGAAAACCAAATACCAAATACCATAAAGATGACAATTATGGATACTGGGGACTAGTAGAATGGGGAGGGTGGAAGAGGGTAAAGGGTTAAAAAGCTAATGTTGTGTACTATGTTCATTATCTGAGTGTTGAATCATTTGTATCCCTAACCTCAGTGTCACACAATATGTCCCTTAATAAACCTGCACATATATCCCTGATTCTAAAATAAAAGTTGAAATTGTAAAAAAAAGTAGCTAGTTTATCCAATGGAATCAAATGGGAAACCATTCTCATGTCTATGTTCTAAAAATGGACTAACTTAGCTTTAAATTAATTTTTCCTCTTACTTAAAATAAAAGCATTTGACCAAATCTAAAACTCATTCATGATAAAATATATATATATATATCAGTCAGAAAACTAGGAATACGGGGTTCTTCCTCAACTTGATGAAGAACATTTATAAAAGCCTTCTTGATAATGGTGGGAAATTAAATGCTTTTCTTTAAAAATTGGGGACAATTTGAAGATGTCCTTTCTCACCACCCTTTTCAGCATTGTACTGGAAATCCTATTGAATTCAAATAAATAAGAAAAGGAAATAAAAGATATACAGATAGGAGAAAAAGAAGTAAAACTGTCTTTGTATGCAAGTGATATGTTTGTCTTTGTTGAAAATTTCAAGGAATCAAAAACAACAAAACTCTCATGGAATTAATAAGCAAATACAATAAGGATAAAAGATTAATATACAAAAGTCAATTGCTTTCTTATATATTAGCAATAAAGAGTTGTGATTTAAAACTAAAAGCATAACACCATTTACATCAGCACTCCCTCAAAATAAAATCTAAGGTACAAACATAACAAAATGTGTATGAGTTATATAATAGGAAAACTATAAAACCTTGATGTAAAATTCAAAGATTTACATAATTGAAGAGTAATACATGTTCATGGATATGAAAACTCAATATTGTTAAAATATCGGTTCTTCCCAGCTTGATCTATAGAGTCAATGCAATGCCAATCAAAATGCCAGCAGTTACTTTGTGACTATTGACAAAACAGATTCTACAGTTTCCATGGAAAAGTAAAATACCACAAATAGCTAACGCCACACAGAAAAAAGTCAGAGGCCACTCACTAGTCAACTTCAAGACTTACTATAAAGCTACTTTAATCAAAATACAAAAATTAGCGGGGCATGGTGGCATGTGCCTGTGGTCCCAGTTACTCAGAAGATTGGGGTGGAAGCATCCCCATAGCCCGGGAGGTTGAGGCTACAGTAAGCCATGATTGCACTACTCCACTCCACCCAGAGTGACAGATCGAGACTGTCTCAACAAAACAAAACAAAACAAAACAAAAACAAAACAAAACAAAACACATGAATATGATACTAGTGAAAGAATACACGAATGGGTCAATGGAGCACATTGAACCCCAGATATATGCCCATGCAAATATGGTCAACTGATCCTTGGCAAAGGAGCAGATGCAATTCAATAAAGAAAGGATTATCTTTTTAATACATAGTGTTGGAACAACTGGGCATTCACATGCCAAAAAATAATGAATTTAGACCCAGACTTTATACCTCTCACAAAAGTTAACTCAAAATGAATCATATACCTAAATGTAAAGAACAAAAGTATAAAACTTTTAGAAGGTAATATAGGAGAAAATCTAAGTGGCTTGAGTTTGGTGATGACTCTTCTGATACAGCAGCAAAAACATGATTCGTGAAATAAAAGATTGATAAGTTGGAATTCATTAAAATTTAAAACTTCTGCTCTTCAAAAGCTAGTGTTAAGGGAGTGAAAATTCAAGACACATGCTGGGAGAAAATATTCGCAAAGCCCACATCTGATGAAGGACTGAAAAAAAACCAAAACCCAAACTAAAATTAAAAACACACCCAAAAAACCTCTTAAAACTCAAGAATAAGGAAACAGCCAAATATAAAAATGGGCAAAAGATGCAAACAAACACCTAATCCAAGTAGACATACAGATGGCAAACAAGGATAAGAAACAATGCTCAACAGTATAGGTCACTAGGAAATTGCAAATTAAAGCAAAAATGAAATAGCACTACACACCTCTTGACATGGATAAAATCTAAAATCCTGTCAACACCAAATACTGACAAAGATATGGAGCAATAGGAACTCTCATTCAGTGCTGATGGGAATGCAAAATGGTATAGCCACTTTGGAAGACAGTCTGCTAGCTTCTTACAAGGCTATAAACATAGGCTTACAATGTGATCTGGCAGTCATGCTCCTAGATATTTACCCAAATGAATTGAAGATGTATATCCACACAAAAACTTACACAAGAACATTTACAGCAGTATTTATTATTCATAAGTTCCAATTGAAAGCAAGCAAGATTTCCTTCAATAAGTAAATGGATAAACTGTGATACATTAGTACATTGGAATGTTATTCAGTAATTTTTAAAGGGCTGAGCTGTATGTGGGAAATCTCTGAATTTTTTACTAAATTTTGCTGTAAACCAAAAACTGCTCTAAAAATAGTCTATTTTAAAAAATGAACTATTGAGCCACCAAAAGATTTTGGGGTACACTAAGTGCATTTTGCTAAATCAAAGAAGTCAGCTGAAAAATCTTTATGTTCTGTATGATTTCAACTCTATTATACTCGGAAAACCCAAAACTATAAGACGGTAAAAAGATCATTAGTTTCAAAATTTCAGGGGGAAGGAGAAAAGATGAATAGGTGGAGCACTGTGGATTTTTAGGACAGTGAAACTATTGTGTATGACACTATAAATGTAAACATATGATGTTATGCATATGTCAAAATCTGGAGAACTGTGTAACACAAAGAGTGAACTCTAATGAAAACTATGGACTTTGGGTAATAATAATTTATCAATATTGGTTCATCAGTTGTGGCACAAGAACCACACTAAAGTGAGATGTTAATAATAAGAGAAACTCTGTGCATGTGATGGGACAGACAGTTTAGGGAACCCAGCACAATTTTTCTCTGAACCTAAATCTGCTCTAAAAGATTAGATCTATTTAAAAAATAATAATAAATAATTTGAAAGGTTAAAAAACAAACTTAATACTTTACTTTAGAAATCAATAATTTACTTCTTAAGCTCATGTTTACTTTACATAAATGTAAAAACCTTGCACCTTAATGATTCATTTACTACTTCTATCACCGCCGATAATGTAAATGCTGTGCATACTACGTCTGCATACATTATAAATTCCATAAGATGATCCTACAAATTTTGTTTCAACACACGTATGTATTTTAAATAAATTAAGAGGAAATATATTGTTTATATTTATTCACAAATCAAAATTTTCCAATAATCTGTATTAGTGTTTCAAGGACTGAATTTCACTCTGCTCTCATTTTCAGGTAACTAACTCATTTATTTATTTATTTATTTATTTATTTATTTATTTATTTATTTATT
>NC_045438.1:68281970-68363983 GCF_002776525.5 Piliocolobus tephrosceles
ATTTATTTATTTATTTATTTATTTATTTATTTATTTATTTATTTATTTAGAGACGGAGTCTTACTCTTTTCGCCCAGGCTGCTGTGCAGTGGCGCGATCTCGCCTCGCTGCAAGCTCCGCCTTCCGAGTTCAAGGAATTCTGCCTCAGCCTCCTGAGTAGCTGGGACTACCAGCGCACACCACCACACTCGGCTAATTTTTTGTAGTTTTAGTAGAGAAAGGGTTTCACCATGTTAGCCAGGATGGTCTGGATCTCCTGACCTCGTGATCCGCCACCCTCGGCCTCCCAAAGTGCTGGAATTACAGGCCTGAGCCATGGTGCCCGGCAACTTTTATTTTTTAATAGCATTTCCTACAGCATAGTGTAATGGAAAATTTTCTTAATTTGTATTTATCTGAAAATATTTATATTTCACCTTTATTCTAGAAGGATAATTTAGCTAGACACAAGATTTTGGATTTCCATTGTTCTTTTTCTTTCTTTTCTTTTTTTGTTTTTACCAGCACTTTAGAGATATTTACCATAGTCTTCTGGCCTCAATACTTTTTGAGAAATCTTTATTCATTCAAATATTTATTCCCTTGATGCAGTATTTCATTTTCTTTGACTACTTTGAAAATTTTCCCTTTCTCATTGGTTTTCAGTAATTTAGCTTGGATACATCTATGTGTCGTTCTTATTTATTCTGCTTCTGATGTTCTGAATTTATTGAATCTGTGTATTTATGTCATTAACCAAATTTAAGAAGTGTTCAGGCATTATTTTTTAAACATTTTTTTCTGCCTCATTCTCTCTCTTCTTCTGCCTCATTCTTCCTCTTCTTCTGCACCTTCAATTATGTTTACGTCAGACCTTTCAATATTGTGTCACAGTTATCTAAGGCTCTGTCCATGTTTTCTTCATTTTTTTTTCACCTACTCAGGTGGATAAACTCTATTAATCCATCGTGAATTTCACTGTCTTTCTCTGTCATCACCATTCTGTTATTCTACAATTGGGCTTATCCGGTGTTATTTGTGTGTTTTGAGATGTACTTTTCAGTTCTAAATTTACTTTGGTTCTTTTTAATGTTTTCTATTTCTCTGTTAAAATGTAGTCACTTTTGATTCAATATTAATGAAGTTTCTCTTGCCTAATTTGCATGGTCATAATAGCTACCCTAAAGTTTTTCTCTAAAAACGTCAATACCTGCTATCATCTTGGGATTACCATTTCTTGATTTTATTTCTGTTGAGAGTAGGTCAATTTTCCTGGTTCTTCATATGTTGAGTAATTTTGTATTTTGTACATTGTGACGTTTTGTTGTGAGGATTCTGGATTCTACTACAGTCCCCTGAAGAGTGTAGATGTTTTTGATTTAGCAGGCAATTACATTGGATAGACTCCAATTATAAACTCTTTCTCAACTTAGGGTACATGGTAATTAAAGCCTCACTTCAGACTGCATGAAGTCTGACGGGTAAATGTGTAATCGAGGAACAGAAACACACGGGTCAAATATATACTTGACTCAATTTTTTTTAGTCATTTGACTCCCTTTGTTGGCTCGTTATTTGTTTGTTTGTTTGTTTTTCTTTTTCTGAGTTTCCCTCTTCATACCCATATCCACAACTACTCCCCAACAGTGCTGGTTGCTACAGGCTTCTTTCCCATGTTCTTTAACCTAGGAAGATATCTGGCTTATTCCTGAGGCTGTAGCCTCTCTGCACCCTCCTGCAAATGTTGCTGCCTTCAGAGCAAAGATGAAAAGTAAAAAAAAAATAAAATAAAATATGCTTTGTTGGTTGCTTTCTACAAGTTTGGACTTGTTTCTGGAATCTGCCTACTTGTTGAAAATATTAATAACCTATGATATTAGAAATTAATGGTTAGTTTTATATATTGCAGAAAATATTTAATTATGCTGATTTTTCCTAATATATTTTTATGTTTACAATATTTGACTTAGTAAAGGAAGAAAACAAAGTAGCAGAATAATGACATATACCTTGCAAGTTTGTTATAAAGCATAAATAAGATAATGCATATAAAATGCTTAGTAGAACATTATACATAAAATAGGTTTTCAGTAGATGGTGAATCCTTATCTTTTGCCTTAAGTTGATGCCAATATTGTCATTATTTGTTCATTTTTATCATAAATCCAAGAAAGAACATTGTTGGCTCTACTGGCATTGGAATATGAAGGGGTGACTTCATATTCACTCTCATATTAGAGAAAGCTTATTAAAATTTTAAATGTCTATTCAAGTCTTCCAGACTGATGAAGTCTTGGAAAGAAATCTGAATGGAAACTGTTCCACTGAAGAGACTCAACAGGCCTCTAGTTCTGGAATAGCCTTTTGACTTTCTTAGAATTCTCAATGTGAATAGCAACTTTCTCGTTGACTTTTTTGTGTTTCAACATTTTTTCTTTTCTGAGACAGAGTCTCCTTCTGTTGCCCAGGCTCCACTGCTGTGGCATGATCTTAGCTCATTGCAGACTCTGCCTCCTGGGTTCAAGCAATTCTCCTTCCTCAGCCTTCCCAGTAGCTGGGATTAAAAGTGCCCACCACCACACCTGGCTAATTTTTGTATTTTTAGTGGAGACAGAGTTTAATCACGTTGGCCAGGCTGATCTCGAATGAACTCCTGACCTCAAGTGATCTGTCCACCTCGGTCTCCCAAAGTGCTGGGATTATAGGCGTGAGCCACTGTGCCCAGCCAAGTGTTACGAAGATTTTTACCTGTATCTTCAGCTCTGATTAATAAACATTGCACACTTGGCTGTATTGTTATATAGTCAAAATTCTTATGCCCTTGTTAATTTGTTTTGCTTTCAGTTAGTAAAGTTTGATTTGGCTACTCACCAAGGGAACAGACTCAATTGCAAAAATTCCTGTATTTCTCTGATGCATTTATAGCTTGCAAATATAAATAGTTTGTGGGTGTATGTGTCCCTATGTGTATGCTTCTGCATGCTAGCTAACTGATACCTCTTTAAAGAATATTTGATCCATACATTCCAAGTAATTGATTTTAGCTCAATGACTTGGAATGTATAGATCAAATATTATTTGAAGTCCTAATCTGTAAGGAAAATGTCTAATTACCTGTGGGTAATGAGAAATAAAATTACACCATTCTATATTGCTCTGAGAAATACTTGCTATAAAGTTTTATCTAAATCAATGTATTTCAAACCTAATGCATTGTAGTCAAAGCAAAACTCCACATGGTTGAGATTATAGAAATACCCTTGTTCCATAAAGCCCTGAAATGGTCTTGGGACATGAAGCAGATTTGCTTCAGCAGAGTTCAGAAGTTAGCCAGGAAACATAAATTGCTAAGAGGTTGTAAAAAGCACATTGGAGTTGGGCCAGATATTACCCCTTGAATTAAAAGAGTAATTTGAAAATCAGGACACTACTTTATTTTTTAACCAATAGCTAACATTGGGATTTCAGATAGGGAGAAATATATTTTGATTAATTCTGCCCTTTTCAGAGGGAACCTGGCAGCTTTGTCCTTCACCAGCTGGAGTTTATGTAAGGCCTTATGGAACAAGTCAGCCAACAGGGAGTTACAATAATCTAATCTTCGTGGCCTGGATACTGCCTTGCGTGAGCAGCTTGCATAAGTAAAGCATTTTTCAGTTTCCTGCTATGGAGTTGAGAACACAAAGGTATTGCACTGGTTTCCCTTGTCTGACTAGACTTCTCTGAGAAAGACGAGATCCTCATTTCCTTTGTCTGATTAACTGACTTGAATATTCTGGGTAGAGAGAAAAGCAATAGAAGCTATTAAGATTAATGATACCTCTCTAATTATGCAATAAACCAGCCATGACCTTCTAAATTTAGGAGAGTTAAGGTTAGCAGTTTTCCACTGAGTTTGATTCATCCTGATTGGCACAATTTATAACAAAATGTAAATAACCAGGTTCATACTGTTTTTTTGGGATTTTGCCTTAATTGTTTTAATTTTTATGCATCTGCCTTGCTTAACATATTTGCTTAGCTAGCAATTTAGTTATTATTTACGTCTAGGGCTGGTTACCTTCTGGGAATAACACATAAATATATAGGTTCTTTCATCTGGGATAGCCTTTACAGTTGAGTCAATACTAAGTTTACTTCCATTCACCATCTTTGCCTCATGGATGGTTTCCAGAACAGTACCTATCATGGTGTACCTTATCCAAAATATTTATTGATCAGATGAAAATGTTCTTATAGAGGAGAAATATTTTTGTTGCATGGTGCATACTATGTAACAAAAATATACGAACGCTTAACTCTAACTTATGACATGGATCATTTGCTCCTCTAAAGATATAAGATGAATTTCTGACAAGTATACTCTTTGAAATATTTCATACCAAAATGCAGTAACACGTTAAGCAGCAATGGTATATAAAGTCACTTTGATTAGAATACATTTGCTTTTTGCCCTCTTCTAGGAGAAGGACTCAGTTTTTTCCCATTCTCTATTTAGGGCTTATTCTAATTATTCTACTTAATCTGTTATAAATGTGGATAATATTGACATATATGGTTTTTATACCATTATATTCAATCGAGTAGTTTGTATTTACCATGCAGACATTTTCTCTTGAAAAGGAGAAAAAAATAAATAAATCAGGCTCTTTGCTTTGGATTTTAAACATCACTTTCCTATACAGTAATAAGATATATTTGGGTTCAGCCAATAAGACATTGTTCTATTTTTGTTATACCTGTATAACCTAATAAGAAAACACTGAGATGCTAGATGATCTCAAGTTCTAATTCAAAAGATTCTTTTCTTCTTTCTAATGCCTTTACTCCCTGGGTTCACTACTACTTTGATTATCTTTATCTGAAAAACACTCGATTCACAAGTGTTTATTTTTGTTCCTCAGTTAATGTTGTAGAATTAGAAGAAGCTTTTAAAATAAAGTGATTGCATGCAGACAGGGGACTCAGGAATACCTTGATTACGTTTTCTGGAGGAACATCTTCTCCTCCCACACTTCTCATGGGAAAGATAAAAACTGGGAGGAAGTAGCAATTTATTGTTAACTGGGGTTATGATCTGAATCAGTTCTGAAATTCAGAATTTGCCATGACAAAGAACTAACCACCAGCAAACGAAAACAAAACACCTGCGCGGGGAAAATCGTATAAGAGAAATGATAGCAACATGCCTTAGCAACTCCAGGCAACTTTACTACCTTTATATTACCTTATAGCTTGCCTCCAGGTCCCAGCTATGACAACCTCAACTACTGTTCAACTACTTGCTCCCATGGGCCACACTCCAGCTCCTCTGATCAATTGAAATCTCCACCAAAGTAGTGCTTTCACAGAACTGCTCTCTGAAGACAACCTCATCTAGTTTCCACGCTTTCCCTGTTTCCCTCTGTACACTTGGCTTTCAATGTCAATCTTCTGGCGCTTAAATATTCCCTTTTCTCATAACTTTAGCTGTCTTCTATCTTCATTTTCTTCTTCCGGATCCAGTACCACCATCTATCACTTCAGTGACCTTTGGCAATTATCTTCAACTTCCTCAAACTTTCTCATATCCAGTGATGTGACTTTCTCATGTAAACAATTTTATGACTCTTCTTGCCTTAAGATGAAGTTTCAACCTGTATACAGGTTTCAGAAGGCCCTCCTGATCTGGTCCTTTCTACTTCCCTCCTCTTCTCTTACTATTCCCGTTGTCACACAAACTCCTCCAGCCAAAATAACCCAATTTTATTCCCATTTCCTCTATTGTGTCCTTCTCAGGAGGGAAGAACCTCTTGGCTTTGTTTGTTTGTTTTTTGTTTTTGAGATGGAGTCTTGCTCTGTCACCCAGACTGGAGTGCAGTGGTGCGATCTTGGTTCACTGCAGGCTCCACCTCCTGGGTTCACGCCTTTCTCCTGCCTCAGCCTCCAAAGTAGCTGGGACTACAGGCACCTGCCACCACGTCCGGCTAATTTTTTTTGTATTTTTGATAGAGACGGGGTTTCACCATGTTAGCCAGGATAGTCTCGATCTCCAGACCTCGTGATTAGCCCTCCTAAGCCTCCCAAAGTGTTGGGTTTACAAGCATGAGCCAGCGCCCGGCTTGAACCTCTTGGCTTTTATGAAAGTTCTTCCTCTGCCAAATTATTGTTGGTTTCTGTCCTTTCCTCATGTAGCTAACTTCTACATACCACCTGTTCAGTTCTAGGAGGCGTTTCCTGACTTCCACCTCTCCAGTACAGTTAGGTGTTTTCCTACAGTACCCATTATTTATCTTATACTGGTATTTAGTAAGCTACATTGTAATTGACTCTTACATTGACTGTCTCCCTCAATAACAGTAAACATTGTGATACATCACTGTGTTCTCTGAGCTTAGCACCATGGTCTATACATAATGGGCACTCAATAAATATAGTTGAATATATCAATAAATTTCAGATCCCAACAGGTTATGTAACTGGTCCAACATCATTCTACTATACTGGACTGACACATACTTTTAAAATTTAGTCCTCAAGTCAACCCTTCTTTAGTTACAGCTGATGCACACCGACACTTTCAAAAACCAACTAAATTACATAATGTTCTAACTCCAGTTCTTCTGAACACCAAAGTAAAATCTTAGATTTCATAACATTTTATGTTAGTTGTATTAGATAAAAATCAAATTTCTCTGTAATTAAAATATCACATGAAGAAGATAAGCTATTTATTCATGGGGATATAAGGAATTTTTGCCCTCTGTATAAAACAGAAATATAAAAATGCAGTGTTTCCTTTTTATAATGCTACTTTGAGAAAATCACATGATACAATTAATCTTAAACAGCAGAAGAGCATAAGGCCTGTACTGACACTCCTAGGAGACTTACCAAACTTGTTTGGTACTTTCAAGGTCAGAAAATATGACTTATTCTGTGTTTGCCTCCTACACAGAAGAGACACTTTGCTTCATTAATTTTATTGAAGGGGAAATCAGCATAAATGCCACAGATTAACAATAGTCTGTAAATTTGCTCTGATGAACAGTGTGTTTACTATACAATATAATTTCCATATATTTTTATTTTTCCACTTGCCTTAAATATGTTGAGGAAATATATGACTACTTTTCCTTATGAAAACTTCAGAGGTAACATTTCAGTAATCACAGGTACTATGGCTATTAAACGACTCAGTAGGAAAGTTAAGCCTTTCACTTTATGTTTGTAGCATTTTGAGATCTAAGTGTTCCAAGTAAAATAATTTCAACTAACAAAAGCCTGTATTTCTATTAGATTGTTTACAAGATATTATCCATATGTGTATATATATATTTCCCTATATATAGACAAATACATATTTTTATTTATCATATATATTCTTATATATTATTTTTATATATTTATTCATACATATATGCTCATATATTTATATATTATTTATATATTATATATATTCTTATATATGTATACATATATATTCTTTTTTATATATATATTTATTTTACCCACTACCTTGCATTATAGCTATGCTTCCAAGCAGATACATATAAGTCTAGTTACAGTAATGAATTGCTTAAGTTCAGGTAGAAGTTTCTGCAGTTGTTGAAAAATATTGGTACCTAAGCCATTCGCAGAAATTTTCAGTGCTTTATCAAAGTGTTATGCAATAACTATATCTTTATCTTCCTCTATGTCTGTATCTGTATCTATATTTGTATGTATACCATCTATTTCTCTATCTCTATGTCTGTTTCTATCGACATCTTTATACTGCTAAGAGTGGCAAATCTGCCAAAAGCATGCCTTCATATGGGGGAATGTGACCTTGTTTGTTCTGATGATACCACTGTATATTTTTTGAGCCCTCTTTTCCTCTAGACATCAATGCCTTTCTAGTCAGTGAGTCTTATAAATAACTCTCCCAACTCAACCTCCAAAATGTTTCTTGATCCATCTTTCACCTTAATCCCTCTAAACTTAGATGAGACTTATCTCTTACCATGATTACTGCAAAAGCCTTTTAACTAAAGTCCCTTCTCTGAATAGCACACATAAAGAAGCACATTTCACATTCCTCTGGGAGTTATTTTTCTAAAACCTAGGTATGATGGTATTATTCCTGTGTTTTAGAACCTTTAATGCCTTCTCCTTGCCTCAGGAATATGAAATCATCACCCTACTAGGGACTTTAACAAGTTGGCCTCAGTCCAACTATTTAGCATTAAGTGCAGCCAGCATTTCTTTAATGAGTATGCACTTTCCATGATTTGTAACTGTATTTATACAATTACCTCCACTTTAAGCCCTAGCACAAATTTAACCTCCTCGGTGATGTCTTATTCAGTCTCTCAAAGTAGAATTCGGCATTCTCTTTTCTACCTTGTGATAGCGTTGTGTTCAAAGTTTACTTATAATATTCATTCTGTTGTACTATGCTTGTTAGTTTGCCTAACTTGTCCTCACAATTCAATTGCAATTTCCTTTTTATCTTTCCAATTTCTAGAACTGAGCCTATTTTTCATATACTATGTGAGAGCTGGCTGAATTGAACAGAATAAAAGATCAAGTATTTTTGTCTAACGCTTTTTCTGCATTATGTATTGCCTTAAAAAGAATTACAATGAAAAAATAAATCCTTTAAGAAATTATTATAGCCTCTGCCTTATTTTAAAAAGAAACAAATCATGAATCAGAAGCCATAGAGTGACAGTACGGGAAGGAGACATCATAATCACATAGGGATATCAAGCGGCTTATGCACATGTGCTTGGGAAACAGGAGGATGCAGAGGCAGAAGCATTTGGAAGTAGGTGCATTGGGGGGGGTCCTTATTATTTCAACTAAGAGAAACTGGCTTATTTAAGGTAAATGTCATAGGTGTTACATGAAAACCAAGAGCAAGGATGCACCCAGATCTCAGAAAAAAATTAGTGAGAAATAAAAATAAAATCTGAAGTCTCCTAACTGACTGCATAAACCCTCTCTTGGCCAAGGGACCCCAGAGAAACCTTAAGACTGAATTCCCAGCCTCACAGGTCAGGAGGTTAACACACCTCCTCATACTTTCTGCCTTGCTCACTGCCATCAGACTTTCTTGCCCAAGGGTTAAAAACACAGTCCTTTCGAAAGACTCACTCTACCACTGATTTCAGCCAACTGCCAGACTGCTGCACCTCGTTTTTGTCTCCATAGAGCAACTGACCAGCGTTCCTTCCTGATAAGAGACCACCAATGACAGGGTGCTTCTGGCCAGTCTGTGAAGGATGCACAGTTGCGCACAGAGGGTTTTCATGTCCTCTGCTTCACCTTTCAGTGTTAGAGTGTCCCAAACTCTGCCCTTAGATTATGCTAACGCTGCCTTTCTCTGAACATGCCACCCATGAAAGGGCATGAATCTCAGTTGTATGTGTGCATGTTTCTCCCTTTATAAATATTCATTTCCTTTTTAACCTATTAAATATGTATATTTGGCCACCGTGCTCAGTATAAATTCTCATTCCGTTTACCCCTTCCCTCAGGTGTTTAATCTCGAGTTCTGCCAGAGCTATGATTCTCAGCCTATGAAATGGCCAGACTGCAGTTTGTAACCCTTTATGAGAAATAAAGCTTTCCATTTCAAATTGATGAACCTTGTGATTCTTCAGTTGACATTAGATAAAGATCTGGAATGCCTTCTCCATCTACTCATCTCTGTATCTACTTTATTCTTTCTCAATACAGATTAAATATTCCTGTTGTAATATGGTGACTAGCACCTCCCTTTTAAGATTAGAACCAGATTAAGTCTGACATCAAGTTTTAATTTTCAGTTTTTATGGGGAGCAAATTTCGTCCAGCTTGAACAAGACACCAATTGTTGAATCGATTATGTCCAAGAATGAAGAATGGGTCATGTTTGGCTCAGTGATGGCTAACTCTCCCTCTCTAACATGTGGCATTGCTGGGTGGCTACAAACTGAGCTTAAGAGGGGTTATGGACCAAAGACTGGCTCATTAAGATTATAATAAAGCCTTACTTTTTTTCAACACAGATAAATAAACCCTATGTCTTTGTTTTAGGGTTAAATCAATTAACAAAATATGAGTCTCTAAAATGTAATCATACTAAGGGGACTAATTGCTGCTCTGGTTTAAAAATACACGTATCCCTCTAACCCTCTCTTGCTTCTTAAGCAGTGTTAGGGCTGGGCGCGGTGGCTCGTGTCTGTAATCCTAGCACTTTGGGAGGTCGAGGCAGGTGGATCACGATGTCAAGAAATCAAGACCAGTCTGGCCGACATGGTGAAAACACATCTCTACTAAAAGTACACAAATTATCTGGGTGCAGTGGCACAAGCCTGTAGTCCCAGCTACTAGGGAAGCTGAGGCAGAAGAATCGCTTGAACCCAGGAGGCGGAGGTTGCAGTGAGCCAAGATTGCGCCACTGCACTCCAGCCTGGGCGACAGAGTGAGGCTCCGGAAAAAAACAAAACAAAACAAAACAAAAAACAGAGACGTGTTAGAACTCTTCTACTCTTTCCTCCTATTTCCATGAAAGAATTTTCACTAACTTTCTTAGGAGAGGAGGAGATATTGAGAAAGTAATCTGACTTCTTTTCTTTTGGGCAAACAAATAATTTGCTCATTTAACTGATATTGAGAGAAAGGCACTGCTCTCCAATTTATCCACATGTACAAGGCAGTAACCTTCTTTTGCTCCTGTTCTGATGGGCTCTAATCAGTGATTCTATGGGGAATGGTTCAGGATCATGTAGAGGCAGGGTAGGAGCATAGCTTTTTTGGTTCCAGTTCTTGATGCTTAACAGATATGAGGAAGATTCCACCTCCAGTGGATTTGGGAAGAGGGGGGTGTGTGTGTGTTAGAATTTCTATTTTCCGTGTGAATCTAGGTTGCATTTTCTATTCCAGCTTTGTCACATCAGTATTAAAACTATTGTTTCCCATTTGATTTCAAATCATATATCTGAATAGAAGTCTGATTTATTAGCATCTGTAAAACCCAGAAGAAGGTGCATGAACTAGATAACCTTTTGAAATGGACCCAAGCCTTCACTTAGCAAATAAATTAAAAAGTTTAATGCATTTGATTTAGATCAACGTTTTCCAGTTACAGAAGTGGAAGCCATTGTTCACTGGTGATGGATTTATTTTTCGTTCAGCACAGGCTTGGGTGCCATGAATGGCGCTTTGCTGATGACTGATGGAAGCAGCATGGTTGAGGGAGGAATTAGGTCACTAAGAAAGGGAAAGCTCTCAGTTCCAGTAAAGCCTCTTGTCACTAAAAGCATAGCTTCTGCTTTTGTTTGTTTTGCTTTAAAAGAAAGGCTCTCAAGTTTTGTTAGGTAAACCTAACCATTGTTAGATAAACCATTTTGGTGCCCGCTAATGCAGTGTTTCTAGTGGGGTTCCCAGCCCAAAATATCACCATCCTCACGGGACTTGTTCAAAATGTAAATTTTCTGGTTCAATCCTCAGAGGTTTCAATTCAGTGGGTCTAAAGTGGTGGGGCTCGAGAATTTGGGGAAAATTGCTTCTTTTATTTTTATATGTATGTATGTATGTATGTATGTATGCATGTATGTATGTATTTATTTGAGACTGCGTCTCACTCCGTTGCCCAGGCTGGAGTGCAGTGGTGTGATCTCGACTTACTACAACCTCTGCCTCCTGGGTCCAAACAATTCTCCTGCCTCAGCCTCCCCAGTAGCTGCAATTACAGGTGCACGCCTCCACACCCGGCTAATTTTTGTATTTTTAGTAGAGACGGGGTTTCACCATGTTGGCCAGGCTGGTCTCGAATTCCTGACCTCAGGTGATCTGTCTTCCTTGGCTTCCCAAAGTGCTGGGATTATAGGCATGAGCCACCACGTCTGGCTGGAAATTCCTTTATCTTTAATGTTAACTTTGTAATTCAGGATTTACTTTGATCTTTACGAGGAAAAGTGATCTAATCTTTGAATTTTAATTTTTCCTTAAAAATTAAAGGATGGAAGGTTAATATTGAAATTTGGGACATATTGCTATTACTATTATTGTATTTTTGGATATTATTACTATTGTGTCTTTACAATAATATATAGACTCAATACATTATCTTGGGTGAGCTGTGTTTGCAAAGTGGCTGAGTTTAACTTAAGGTGGAAAATAGGTTGGGGAGGAGGCTGAGCCTCACACATGGTTGGACCGATTTCATTCATGAACTGCTCTGGTCTGGGTCCAGAAGCATGTTGAGGCAAAGGGCAATGCTCACCAGCAGTGCCAGTGCATATAACAGGGCAGTGGTTGGTGCTGGAGGTGGCCCTCAGGGTGCCTATCTCACTGTTTGCCTCCACCCCTGAGAGACTAGTAATATCAGTGAATTGTTGGGCCTATGAGTCGAGAACCCTGTTCTCCTAAGCCTTATATTTCTAAAGTGTTTCCGTTTCATTCCCCAAGTGGTAACAGTGTTGGGAAGATAAGTTCTGCCCCTCTCCCGAGCCCTGTTGACCTGTTCATTTGCAGAGAAGAAGTGAAGCATGTATTCAGTAGAGGATGTTTTGCCTGGCCTGTGTGGTTCTACCTTGTCCCTAGCTCTCTTGGGCTTGCCCACAATCTATATAAAAGGTTTGCTGAGCTCCTGCTACTAGGGAGGAAGCATGACTCCATGTAAAATGTGATTTGTCTTCCTCGTTAGTATAGTGGTGAATATCCCCACCTGTCAAACACAGTTTGTGGATGAGCATCAATACCATCATCTGTAAGTTTCTTAGAAATCAGAATCTTAGGGTGCTGGGATGGTGGCTCACGCCTGCAATCCCAACAACTGAGGAGATTGAGGCAGAAGAATCACTTGAGCCCACGAGTTCGAGACCAGCCTGTGCAACATTTTGAGACTGCAATTACAGGAAAAGAAGAAATCAGAATTTCAGGACTGATCCTAGACCTATTGAATCAGTACCTACTTTTTAACAAAACCCTTAGGTGGTTCATATACCATTAACATTTCAGAAGCACTAATTTATTCTTTCCAAACTCCAAAGATAATAACAACGATGTGGAGTGATTTTTAAAATGCAAATTTTCAAGATCCATCTTACTGTTTCAGAATCTCTAAGGAAGGGTCCTGAGAATATTTGGGAAACACTGGAAGCCCATCTCTCACCATCTGGAGCAGCACTTCTCACACTTTAATGTATATTCATATCCCCCACGAACTTTGCTGACACACGGGCTCTGATTCAGTAGGTCTTGGTTGGGGTCAGAAGTTGATGTTCATGCTGCTTAATGACAGGCAACATTTAGTAGCAAGGCTACAATATCAGGGCTAGTGGGGATGAAGCATTGAAAAAATTCACAAATGTATCTGATCTATCTTTTGAACTCTCTTGGATGTGGTGTCCTAAGGTCTAGATTTATAGACAGCATGTTAGTAAGTCTGTTTCTGAACACAGCTACAGTGTTCTCCAACTCAGCTTTATAAATAATAAAGCTGTTATTTGGATCTCCATATGTTTGACTCCTATGTCTATTCCTGATAGAGTTTGTCTATGTGTGTGTGTGTCTGTGTCTGTGTCAGTTTAAGCCCAAGCAAGGTATAATAATCACTATGTTTCTGTATGAGACTAGTTTCAAAATCTCATCTCCACAGATAGTAGGATAGATATTAAACTCCTACTCCAACATCTCTTCCCAATACAGGGTTTAAAAATAAAGGTATATCCACAGAAGCGAATATTTCTGCTAGATGCTTCTGAGGCCAGCTTTAATGTCATCAATGTCTTTCTCTGCTTGAATCAGAGGAGATAAATAAACATTTAATAACACTTTATAATTCATTTAAGGTATGAGAGATTCCATCAAAAGAGAAATTCTGTAGCACTTAGAAGGGGAGGCATGTGTGTTACTAAGTCGTGGATTTCCGGGGCTCAATTCATCCATGCTAGTGGCACAGACTGGGGGAATCCTAATATTCAGGGAAAAACCAGAGAACTTTGGCGAGATTTTTGTTTATAAGAATTTGCTGGGCACTGGCATGATCTATACCTGAATGCTTAAGGAAAGGAGACAATTTGGAGGAAAGCAGACTGTTTTTTTTTGGAACAAAGAGAAAGTGTATTCTCTCCCTTTTTCAGAGAGGAACTTATTTGAAATAAACATTTGGATGAAGGGTAGAGCTTTCTACAATTAGCTGCACCTTTCAGAAAATTCTATGAGGCGAAAGGTCTTAGAGAAAAATTGAGTCATGACCTGGGGGATTTAAATCATACAATAGAGTCTTTTTTTTTTTTTTTTTTTAAAGTAGCATTTGTATTTGGGAGGATTTATCAAGGATAAATATTCCTCAGTTATCTTCCAAATTAATTTTTATTGTTTTTGTCATTGTTTTATTCAGGTATCTTTTTTGTCTTGACAGTTAAGAGACATATAGAGACTGAAACTCAAAAACAATTACTAAAGTATGACCTTTGCAGAGAGAAAATAATTCAAATAAAATATAGGAAAGTGAAGATTCAATAGGAACAGGAGGGTTAAGGAGTATTTAAGCAGTTGATAATAGAGCAAAGCAGAGAATTAAGTGACTAAGAAAGCAAAAATGAGTGTAACCAAGAGTTGAGAAACTTTCTAAGCTAGGTCCTCGCATGAAATAAAGTCAGTATTCATACTCTTAGACTTGGGCTGAGTTTCATAAAAATTGTTTTACATTTTGTATCTAGAATTTTTTATTTTTTACTAAACAAAAATATGAGTGTGATGTCATTTGTTAAAATCCAATGTTATCAAAATTATTAAATGCATGATTTCTTATGAAGTCACAAATGGATATACAGAAAACAAATATTTGTTGGGCATTGTTAAGGTGATTTGACATTTTTTAGTTGTGCAGAATCCATTATCTCTTCCTGATTGTATTGAGAGGTGAAGCCAGCTAGACTTCCTGGGTTGAGTGGGGACTTGAAGAACTTTTCTGGCTGGCTAGAGGATTGTAGATGCACCAATCAGTGCTCTGTGTCTAGCTAAAAGATTGTAAATGCACCAATCAGCATTCTGTAAAATGGATCAATTAGCAGGACATGGGCGGGACCAAATAAGGGAATAAAAGCTGACCACCTGAGCCAGAAGCGGAAACTTGCTCAGGTCCCCTTTCACACTGTGGGAGATTTATTCTTTGGCTCTTCCTAATAAATCTTGCTGCTGCTCACCCTTTGAGTCCACACCACCTTTAAGAGCTGTAACACTCACTGCCAGGGTCTGCCACTTCACTCCTGAAGTCAGCAAGACCACGAACCCACCGGGAGGAACAAACTCCAGGCGCATCACTTTTAAGAGCTGTAACACGCACTCTGAGGTCTGCGGCTTCATTCTTGAAGGCAGTGAGACCAAGAAGGAATTCCACCAGAAGGAATAAATTCTGGACACAGCTTCTCGTTTCCTAGTGGGCAAATAACTATTCCTTACTGTGTGTAGTCTTTCTAGGATGGTAATTCAACAGGCCATCTTCCATCATGGAAGATTAATCAGGAGCTCTTTTCCAGGTATTTGGATGTCAAGCAGTTGCTGCAAGTCTGAGAATGATTGGTTGGCAATTGTCCCCTTCCCCTTCCTCCAACCTCCCCTTTAGGCTTTCAGACAGGGAGACACTTGCTGGGATCCTTAATGCCCATATGTGTCTTAGATGCCCAGTCCTGCTTAGTTCCAAGCCTGATCCTCCAGTTTTCTGTCAATTCAGGGTCTTGGGGCACCTCTCTGCCCCAAATATTTTTCCAACAAATTCCCTTTTGCACAAATTATCCACTTTATACTGCTTGTTAATAAGAACTTGTTTTGTATAACACAAGACAAAATAAAACCCTGCTTTTATCATATCCAATAAAAAATGCAGTTTTAGATCCCCAGAGATTAAATAAATCATGTTCTATAGAAATTATGTAATAAATCATTTTGGAACATTAAGTATTATTTATATGTTTGCAATATATTTATTGTGCTTCACATTATCTCCTAATAGAAAAAACTCCAAAGTAAAGAATCAACTGAAATTTATGAAAGATGAGTCACAAAATAATAATGGCATTTAGCTCAGTGCAAATGTGAGATATCAGATAACTCATGCTGTTTCCTGTACTTAGATGTATATATTACTTACCATTTCATAATGTGTATGTATCATTTCTATAACCAGAAAAATAAGCTATTTTGTTGAAAAAAGTATACATTATCAAAAGTAATTTCACTAATATACAAGTTAGATATTAGTTTCCTGATGTATAATTATGTATCTGCCAATATTTACTCTACATTGTTATTCAGAAATTATAATTCTTACCTCTATTTTCCATTAGTTCTCACCTCTATTTGTTGTTCTCTCAGTTTGTTTAAAGCATACTACAATAAACTATTGGGATGTGATAACTATAATTATTAGAAAACAAATGCCAGTAAACTGTTATGCAGGAGATTGAAACTGGACTTCTTCCTTACACAATATACAATAATTAACTCAAGATGGATAAAGATAAAATATAAGACATAAAACTATAAGAAGTCTAGAAGAAAACCTAGGAAATACCATTCTGGATATTGGCCTTGGTAAATAACTTATGTAAGTCCCTGAAGGCAATTGAAACAAATACAAAAATTGATAAGTATAACCTAATTAAACTGAAGAGCTTCTACACAGCAAAAGAAACTATCAAAAGAGTAAATAGGCAACTTACAGAATGGGAAAAAATTTGCAAACTGTGTATCTCACAAAGGTCTAATATCTGCAATCTATAGGGAAATTTCATAATTCAACAAAGAAGAAAACAACCCCGTTAAAAATGGGCAAAGGACATGAACAGACTCTTCCCAAAAGATATGGCCAACAAATATATGAAAAAATGCTAAATGTTGCGAATCATTAGATAAATGCAAATCAAAGCCACAATAAGATATTGCTGCAGAATTTTGCTCCTTAGTTCAGCTAAAACCTAGGTTCTTGTCACATGCAGGAAAACTTAGGCACATGAACACATTGAAGGGTGAATAGAGCAGGATTTTAGTGGGTGAACAAATAGAAAAACTCTCAGTAAAGTAAGAAAGTTTCCTGCTAACAGGCTCCCAGCCTCACATACTGAATCCCAGGCCACCACACAGGAACAGAAGAGAGCAGGCGCCCCTCCTGCATAAGGTGCAAATTCCCCGCGGCTCGACCCACTTCCCCCAGTGCACAAGTCAGGCTCCAGTCTGCTGTAGGCATAACCAGACAAGCCCTGGGCAGGTTCCCTCATCTGCACAAAAGCATCTGATGTAAACACTTTTGGGGTAGGTCAAAGATTCTCCAGGTACCCCTTATCTTCCTAGGCATTTGGTCATCTCATTCTCAGCTCTAAAGAAGTACATCTTTCTGCTGTTAGGATAAGTTTAAGGATAAGGACAAGGACAAGGACAAAGATCAATACCAATCTTAACTGCTTCCTACTGACAGGGGGCGCTGTTTTGGGAAAATGGACGTCAGATCTTCAGGGGCCTAAGTGTATCCAGCAAAAGGGGCCATGGTCTGAGGCTCCGGCTGCATGATCATTTGGAGTTTGATGGTCTGAAGGCAAGAAGAGACAAACCAGGTTATTAGATATCATGTATTAGAGTGAAACAAGCAGGGAAAAAGACAGCTCAAAAATCCTGAGGCGTTTTACCAGTTTGCACAGGGAGAAGGAGGCCAAAAGCATGACAAAAGGGTAAAAAAGCTTTTACTCTTTTGCCGACATGCCAGTCTTCTGGCTTCCCTTCCCCTGAGCCCAATCCTAAGCCAATCAATCTAAACTTTGGGAAATTAACTTTTCCCAGTTTGGAGGACGCATTCAAGGGGAGTGTCTTGTAGTACAGAGACATGATTACCTACCAGTGAAGTGAGGAAAGAGGAGGAAAAAAGAAAAAAGAAGGCATTTTTTTTCAGAGGAATCCCAAGGGTTCAGAATGCATTCTTAAGGGGTGCAGGCTGAAGGTAAATGGCTACTCATCTAGAAAGAGGGAAGCAGGTGCCCCTGGTTCCTTTCTCTTCCTAGCAAATACCCAGGATAAGTGAGGGAGAGAAAGTGAGGCATTGCTCTATCTTCCGTCCTTGTATCCCCGAGTCCTGGTGACTGTGACGGGGTGCCGCCCATGGGTGTCAAAGTGGCTTTTACCCATGTTAACAGGGGACCTAGCGGGTGGGAGTATCCACTCTTACCCATGTGCACCCTATCTCCTCTGCTTTCAGTAGTCTTTGAATTCCCTAGAACTTATTTATTGCCATGGATGCCAGTGTGATGTTTATCCATGAAATGGGAAACTCAGCTTAATTGGTAGGAATTAGTCCTGCTCACCTGCGCTGTGCCTTTTAACTTCCATTATCATCTGCTTCTGGATCCCTCAGATGCAATTTTTTTTTACCTAAGAATTTGACCTGAAGCTTGGAATTGCGTTTGGGTCAAAACTGTGTCTTCCAGGGGGGTTGCATGGATTCCTTATCATAAGCCAAATGCTAAGGCGAAGCTGTAGGATTTATTTGTCCTCCACCAAAGGAGAGGAAAAGATGTCTTGCGACACACCCAAGACATCCTTGGTGGCATAACTTGGTAGCTATAGTTATGCTTGCTAAGATTTGGGCGATGAGGCTTGGCTTTTGTTAGCGCCATTGGTCTTACTTTCCCAAAGAGGAAACCTCCAGGTAATGGGCACCCTATTTATTCCCATCGCCTGGCAGGATTTGCAGGATAATATTGATCCAGATTTTTACATCACGTATCCACTTTCACTCCTTCTGAGCTGCACCTGGAGATTGCTGGTTGGTTCACAGGAACAAACAGGGTTAATCTAAAATGTAGGCAAAAACTTAAAAACAACTAATGAGTGTAGATTCTAATGATGATAAGTTTTGAAACATAATTTCTCTCTAGTGCTCATTTCTGTTAAAAACAATTCATGATAGGACTGTGTTTTTTGCAAAATAGACTTTATTCTTATACTTGGTCTGATTATTTGCATAAAGTGGCAGCAAGAATAATTATTTCGACATAAGCCTTTTAGATTGGTGTTGATGGAACTCTATTCCACAAAAAATCTCAAATAAGAACTTTTGAAGCTGAGCCCACCCAGAGATGCCAAAATATTGCAGAATTTTGCTCCTTAGTTTAGCTAAAATCCAGGTCCTTATCACGCAAGCAGGAAAACTTAGGCACGTAGATACATTGAAGGGTGAGTAGGGCAGCGTTTTATTGGGTGGAAAAAAAAGAAAAACTCTCAGCAAAGTGAGAGGCTAACAGGCCTCCAACCTCACAGATTGAATCTGAGGCCACCATACAGGAACAGAAGAGAGCAGGCGCCTCTCCTGCATAAGATGTGAATTCCCCATGGCTTCACCCATTTCCCCCCAGTGCACATGTCTGGCACCAGTCTGCTGTGGGCATGGCTAGCTCTGGGCAGATTCCCTTATCTGCACAAAAGCATCTGATTTTAAAACTTGTGGGGTGTGTTGGAGATTCTCTGAGGACCTGTTTTTATCTGCCTAGGCATTTGGGTGACTCATAACCATCTCAAACCAGTCAAAATATATATTATTAAAAAGTAAAAAAAAAAAAAAAAAAAAAAAAAAAAACAGATATTGTTGAGGTTGCAGAGAAAAGGGAACACTTACATACTTCTGATGAGAATGTAAATTAGCTCAACCACTGTGGAAAACTGTACAGATTTTCCAAAGATTCTGAAACAGAACTACCATGCAACTCAGCAATCCCACTACTGGGTATATACCCAAAGGAAAATAAAGCGTTCTACCAAAAAGATACGTGCACATGTATGTTCATTGCAGCACTATTTGCAATAGCAAAGACATGGAAGCAACCTAGATACACATCAATGATGAACTAGATAAAGAAAATATGGTACATATACACCATGGAATACTACACAGCCATAAAAATGAATGAAATCATATCGTTTGCAGCAACATGGATGTGGCTAGAGGCAATTAACGGAAGGGAAAAACAGAAAGAGAAAAACAAATACCGTATGTTCTAACTTATAAGGAGGAGCTAAATATTGAGTACATGTGGGCACAAAGATGGCAACAATAGACACTGGGACTACTTGACATGGGAGGGTGGGAGATGGGGATGGGTTGAAAAACTACCTATCAGCTATTCTGCTGATGACCTGGGTGACAAAATTATCTGTACACCAACCCCCCCATGACTTGTAATTTATCTATGTAACAAATCTGCACATGTACCCCCTGAGCCTAAAATAAGTTGGAATAAAAACTGTGTGTTAGAAAAAAGGTAGTATGTATAGCTACAGATGTTAATGTAAGTTGAGAGTTCCTAATCTTTTAAGGATCTGCTACATTTAGTGTCGAATCACATGTATTATAAAAGCAAATGCAAATCAAAAATAAAAAGGCTTAATTATCCCCAATGAAAATAAGGGAAGAGACCCTTGCCACCTGCCCCAGCTTTTTCTTAAGGTATTTACTTCAGAATACTTGCAAACTCTTTCTTGTCACTTTGAAGTGCTTTTTATATGTGTTTGAATGTCTCATAATGCTCTTTTGATAGCTAAATAAACCTCTTGCAAACTTCGAGACACTGGAATGTCTTTGTTAAGAACCTGGGAATCATCTCTTTGAAATAGAATCTTCGAGGAGGATGGTGCCCCTGTCTCCCAGCTTCTGTGGGAGGGTAGAAATCTAACTTATGTGGATGCCTTGCTCCAAGTTGCTAAATTACCTCCTGTTATAGAGACCTGAGAAGTTTCTTTTTCCTTTGGATAAAGCTATTTAGCTACCACAGATGATCATCCCAGCTACTGTAGGGATGAAGAGGAAAAGTTTTCCTTTCCTCCGCTAAAGGTTCCTGAAAATGAACTTACAAAAGGCAGAATTACTGGGAGAAAAAGTATGCATTTTTTAAAAGTGTGTATAAGTGCAGGAGAATGATTATCCAATAATCCAACGAGGCCTAGATTTGTCTAGATTCTTCATAGGCGAAAGGGTGCTGGGGGTTGTAGGAGTAGATGATTTTCGGGAAAATGAGTGAGCCCAAAGAACAATGGCCTGTGGCAAAGTTCCTGTGAGCTCTGGTAAAGGGAAGCTGAGAGGCAAAACTTAACTGTGAACAAAATTTGTCTTACTATGCAGATAAAACCTATTTTGGAGCTAGCCTCAGAAGAATAAAGGAAATTATCTGGGTGTGGTGATAATTCTCCCAGTCTCTTCTCGTCTCAGGTGGTTGATCTTTTTTGTTTTTTTCGTTTTGCCTTTTTTTTTTTTTTTTACTTTTTTTAGAGTCAGAGTTTTGCTTTGTTGCCCAGCCTGAAGTACAGTGATATGATCATAGCTCACTGCAGCCTTGAATTCCTGTCCTCAAGCAATCCTTTTATTTTTTTTCTAAAGACAGGATTTTATTATATTGCCCCTGCTGATCTTGAGCTCCTGGCCTCAAAGGATCCTCCTGCCTCAGCCTCCCAAAGTGCTGGGATTAAAGGTGTGAGCCACCATACTGATTTCCCAGTTATTCTGTGAGATTCCTAGGGAGAGGGTCTTAAGACAATTGTATTTGTTCTGGAAAGAAACTCTTAGTCAGATAAGGATATTTGGTGCTTCAGAAAAGAGACAGGGGGCCAAGGAAAGATAAGAGAGATCTTGGTTCTGAGGCTAATATTGGAGTCCATTCAATTTTTCTTAATTCAAAATGTTACTGGACAGGGTTCCAAGAGTGGATTCTTAGATCTCATGGAAGAAAGAACTCGGGGCGAGTCCATAGAATAAAGCAAAAGCAAGTTTATTAGGAAAGTAAAAGGAATAAAAAATGGCTGCTCCATAAGCAGAGAAGCAGTGTGGGCTGCTCAAGTAATTATACTTACAGTTATTTCTTGGTTATACGCTAGACAAAAGGTTAATTATTCCTGATTTTTCTGGGAAAGGAGTGGGCAATTCCCAGAACTGAAAAAGTTCCTCCCCATTTTAGACTGTGTAGGGTAACTTCCTGAAGTTGCCATGGCTATTGTAAACTGTCATGGCACTGGTGGGCGTGTCTTTTAGCATGCTAAGGCATTATAATTAGTGTATAAAGAGCAGTAAGGATGATCAGAGGAGACCATCTTGGTTTTGGTGGGATTTGGCCAGCTTCTTTACCACATGCTGTTTTATAAGCAAGGTCTTTGTGACCTGTATCTTGTGCAGACCTCCTATCTCATCCTGTGACTTAGAATGCTTAGCCTCCTGGGAATGCAGCCTAGCAGGTCCCAGCCTCATTTTACCCAGCCCCTGTTCAAGATGGAGTCACTCTGGTTTGACTGCCTCTGATAAAAATGTTCAGTATACCAAAGTGCCGTATTTTTGGCTATCATTTTCTGTGCCCCAACACTACTAAGTAAATTTAGGATGAACTATGTATGACAAATGGTGCTGTCAGGTTCTCTTACTTGAGGACTAGCAATTGTTTAATCTTGAAAACATGTATGTTATGGATTGTATCTGCTTGGCTACTTAAAAGAGTGAGATTTTTTTTCTGTCTTTGCAAATCTCTTAGCAGATTGCTTGTGATATACGTTCTGGTTGAATATTGAGTAATAAAAATTCTTTCTTTTCTGTCTGTGGATAGGTTTTCTGTGTTGGGAGGTAATTTTGCTTTTAATTATATTTCTCCAACTATGTGAAATAGACAATCGTATTTCTAAAGATTCAGGATATTGTTAATTATATGGGATATATTAAAAGAAAAAGAAATCCAAGAGGTTTCAAGATCATTTAAAAAATTTTCTTACACAGGAGGCAGAGGTTGCAGTGAGTCAAAATCGCACCAACCATTGCACTCCAGCCTAGCAACAGAGTGAGACTCCATCTAAAACAAACAAACAAAAAAATTCTTTAATAGCCCCTTTTTAAAAATGAAATAATTTTAATATAGTGTGTGTGTGTGTGTGTGTGTGTGTGTGTGTTCTGGTATGTACTATTAATTGCATGCTCTCTGAGAAGAGGATCTGTGCTTAGACTTTAATAAATAGATCTAGTTCCTACAAGCTTGTTTATTCCACTTAGTACCCTAAATCCTTCTTTATGTATTGGGTATTTATTATCTAATAAATTCCAATAAACATTTTCAGAATAGTCTAATTATTTTAGTGTTTATTGTTCGCTTCCATACCTTGTTTGTATTTTTCTGGGATAAATTTATGCTAAAAATAATCTTTACAGTATATGCTGTAATTTAGCTCCAGGAACAGATGTGGTTTCTAAATTTGGGATGTAGTGTTCCTCAGGCTATCCCTCTGTGTGGTCTTTGAGACTTTAGTAGTAGCAGTAATCATAGTTCATCTGGCTCTGATAGTTTTTGTGTTTTTATATAGTCCCAAATGTATTACATGACCTATTTGATGGCAGGAATGTTTTCTACTTAGTAATATGAGTATAAAATAACAATGACAAAAAAATTAACAGAAAATAAAAATTAAATAGTGGTAAGTTAACTTACTGAGGTTTTGTATTTATTCTTATTCTGAAATAATGCAACTTTCTTTCCCTAAAATAAATATAAATAAGTCAAATCTCTTTGGCTTGATATTGTTACTATGGGGAAGCATTGATAAAGACTGGAATAATTCGAAATGAACTGTTCTGAAATTTATATTCAGGGACAACAGAAGTCAACAAAGGGAAGATAATGTGCAAGTACATGTATATATAAAGGATACAGATTAAATACAATAACTATTCTCTATAAGACCATTAACTAATGTTTAGTCCTTACAGTAAGCAACAGTGAATACTATATTTACCAGGTAAAAATAGAGAGCAGTGAATTAATAAATTTAAACAAATTAAAGGAAGCAACTTCTTTTAATGTATTGTAGAGGTAAGATCTCTGATTTGTCTGGATTAATTTCTGAAGTTTTGGTGGCCTGTGTACTGTCTATGGGGATGTAATACTTTTCCTTCCTCAGGCAAAATTTCATAAAAACAAAGACATTTCTAAACAGCTGCCTGATTTTGGACTGCTGCTGACCAATATTAGGAAAGAGCTGTTGTTCCTAATCAGAACAGACATTGGTCTCTTTCTCATGCAAATTTTTACTTCTAACAGCACTTTGAGTCATAATTCAGCTAAGGATTTGTCCTGATTGTATGGGGTTGCTAGGAAACACCCTTCTATGAATGTAGGTTTAAAGATACTTTTACACAGTGCACAGTTTTTACAGTGATGGATATTAAATTTATGATGATGTATGAATTAAACAGTTTCATAAAATTGAAGATAAAAGGTTTTGGTTTCTCAGAAAACATAGTTGTATAAATAATTTCTGGCTTAATTTTTAAATTAAAATTTCTACACTTCAATATTGAATAAATGACATTTCCTCTATACGGCAGTGTGTTGCTGTGTATCCACAAATGTGAAAGGATATTAATTAGCATGTTGTTAGAGTGTAAGAGACTTTAATAGCCTAACTGGAAGGGTGCCCACATGTCCCTGGAAAATTACAAGCTGCAACTCACAAGCTATAACTGATAACCAGATGGATAAGTATTGAGTTAATGTTATTTCTTCTGGGACCAGAATGTCAAAATGAATACCTAATTAGGCTACTGAATAACTTTTAGGAACACACAACAAAAATAAATCAAGGAGCAGTTTTAAGAACAATAAGAATAGGCTAAAGCTATCTTAAAATAAAAAGTCAAAGAAGTGAAGCTTTGGAATTATTGAATATAGAGCAAATATACTATTGACTACTATACTTATTTAAATAGATTAGGTGAAATTTATTTAGCTGTCATTTGATTTTTTAAGCTGATTTACAAATTGGTGAAATAGTATGGCTACAAATTATATAAAGATAAAAGAATCTTTAGAGAAGCTAGAACAATTGACTAAACAGAAAGTCATTTTTTTGTTTTAGAAAAATATACTTTTGATGTTTCTTTGAATTCTATAAAAGAAAAGCATTTATTTGAAATTATATCAATAAATATTTATTACTTGCTGTAGGGATAGAGGTGAACAAAATCTCTCTGTGCTCAAAAATCATAAAAATATTGTTGATAGTTGGAGTAACTTGTAGAATTAATGTCTAGAGGCCTCTAATTTTGTACAATAATTTTAGGAATTTCAGGTGCTTGTGTGTGTATGTTCATAAAGTAAGCGAAGTATTATTTTTCAAGAGATTTATTTTTTATTCATCTCTTGATTTTAATTGTCTTTGAGGCTAAAGATAAAAATTGGTCAATAGCACAAATGTCTGTTACCAGTTTTAACTAACCAATTGAAGAATCTCAAGACAATAAACAAGTATGTTTTATCGTTTCGATGCACAAGTTGTACCATCACTTCTTGTTTAATGGAGAGCTTCGGGTACAGACACACAAATATACACCTATATAGGTAGATGTTTTTTAAATGAATAATTATCTCCAAAAAGGAATTTTTCAGATGGAAAAGAGGATAATGAGATTTTACTTGAGACTTCCAAAAGAGATGGTCTGAACATTTGGTTGGAAGCCAGTATACTATTGTGGCTAATTGCTTGGACTTTAGAATTATTCAAAACTGGGTTTAAATCCATGATCCATTAATTCATGTTGTTATGCCTTTGCGAAAATATATATCTCTCAAATAATCGGTTACCTCATCAGCAAATTGGGTAAATAGTATCTCTGCCATAGAGATCCCATAAAAGTTAAATGAAAAATGAACATAAATTACTTAGGAAATTGCTTATTTCCTGGTAAGCATGCCATGACTGCCAATTATTGTGATTTGGCTTACATAAGTGTGAGCTAAAGCCGAAAATATCCAGGAAGTTGGGTAATCTGCATTGTTGTCATGGCATGCTTTCTTCAAAGCGTTATTGTTTCCTTACTCTTTATAATCTGTACTTTGATTCTTTTTACTTCTGTTGTCTTTCTGTCAATTTCTTTTTCATATTCTTAAATATTAAGTTAGCCTTACTGTGGAAAATAACTAGCTGCAAAAACTGAGCATTGCTGCTTTGAAAGCCATATTTGAAACAAGCTAGAATCCAAGTGAGTGGGAAGAGTTTCAGACAGAGATGCAGTTCTCAGAAGGGCTCAGCCAAGCTGAAGAGAAATTCTGAGAAAAGTTTACGTTAGAGGAGCCCCACACTGGGTTGGGTGGGAATGGCCTGACTCTGAAAGCACTGCCATGCTCAGTTGTCCTCTAACAGCAACCCAAAGGAAGTGTGGCCTGACAAAACCTGCAAGTTGAAGGCTCTCAGCAAGAGGTGAAGGATGATCTGAGTCTTGGTAAGCCACCATGAGAAGCCTTCTACTTAAAGTCTTCCTAACTTTCATCACAGAATAGCAATAACAAACCAATAATATATACTTCAGCATTCCTGACCAGTTTTGACAGGGAAGCAAAACTTCAAACTCACCACAAGTCATTTTTATACCAATATTCCAAGTGATAGGAATTTTCTCAAGTATTTGCAATTGATCCCTTTCTCTGGATCAATATTTAAAAAACATATATGGCTTTATGCCAGAACTCTCCCTTGCTGGCTGATATCCAAAATGATCATTTCTTTTTCTTTTTGGTAAACCTAGATATGACTGTTGAGTTCTTCTCAATATAGGACATCCGTTAGATTAGATTACCAGTTGGATCTGTTGTATGTGATGAAACCTATCAGCTATTGTCGCAGGAGATACTCTAAAATATAGTCCTTAAATCAAACAAGTGAAGAGCTGTACACCTGACCCTTACACTTTTCCTTATTGATTGATTGCTGCATGAATGGGTGGGTGGATTGATGGATGGATAAATGAATTTATATATTGATGATAAAAATTTGTATGACTATGGTAACTCACAGTTTAGCAGAGAATAAAGACTAGCAAACTGGTCAGGGCAATACAGGGTGAAAGATATCATGCTATTCAAGTAAAACAGAATCTGTAAATAAATAAAAGAGGCAACTAACTCAAATTATGGCATCCTGGGGAGATTTCCAGGAGAAAATGACATCTAAAATAAATATTAAAGTGAAGTTTAGTCAGACAAAGCTATAGGTGGGGTCAGGGATATTTCAAGCAGAAGAAACTTCAAGTGTAGTGACTCAAGTGAAAATGAGTAAGACAGACTACTGCTTGCTTATTGGAATATATTTTTGAAAGCCTTGTTATACTCTGTGTAAACCGATATCATGCATAATTGAATGATTACCACAAGAAAAACATCATATAGCAAAAAGCACAGAAATTTTTTTTCCAAATATTTACAAATTCATACAATGATAAAATGGCAAAAACTGCAGTAGTGGAGCTACAGTCCTCTGTGGAACTCCATTTTAATATAAGAGAACAAGAGTTGAGGTTAAAAACCTAGACTTGGGCTGGGCATGGTGGCTCACGCCTGTAATCCCAGCACTTTGGAAGGCCAAGCTGGGTGGATCATTTGAGGTCAGGAGTTGGTGACCAGCCTGATTAATACAGGGAAACCCTGTCTCTACCAAAAATACAAAATTCAGCCAGGTATGGTGGCATGCACATGTAGTCCCAACTACTTGGGAGACTGAGACAGAAGAATTGCTTGAACCCAGGAGGTGGAGGTTGCAGTGAGCTAAGATTGCGCCACTGCACTCCGACCTGGGCGGAAAACAACCAACCAGCCAACCAACCTACATTTGCCTATGAGCTCTGCTGCTTATTGAGTACCAGATCATTCACTCTCTCTGAACCTCTGCTTCATCACTGATTATCTCACCCTGTTACTAAGAAAATTGTGAAAGTTTACATGAAGCATCTTATGAGCTCTTAGCTTTATACAGATCAGCTTTCACTTTTGTTATCATTTTGTCAAATGTCTTTTGTTGCAAAAGTTTCAGAATATATAAAATATTGGAATGCTAGGAGTAGAACAGATTTAGCAAATTAATACAAAATGTCATGCAATATTTGGGATATACTTAAAATATTAATCATTGTTTATCTGAAATTCAAATTTAACTGGGTATCTTGTATTTCATTAAGAAATCCTCATTAGAGGGTAAATAGTAGTGCAGAGGGGGAGATGACAACACAATGATAGAGATGTGTTCAAAATGGACAGTGGCAGCTATATTACTCCATGTACTTTTTGCTTCCCTCTTTTTACCCCCTTAACAATTAATGCATGCTTATTAGAAAACCTAGAAATATAAATATAAGCAGAAAGAAATAAATTCCCTAATTATCAAATATCAGATAATATTTTTATGTATTAAGTAAATATATGTGTATATCTGTATAAATACGTAACAAATGGAATCATGCTATACATACGTTCATATAAACTAATTGCTTTACTTAATGATATAGCTTACATGTTTGTCTATGTCAACAAACCCCAGTGTGCATCATGTTTTTGTAGCCTGCAATTTATCCCATTGTGTAGATTTAATTGAGTGAACAATAATTGTACAGATGATTTCATTGACTTAAATACTAAAGTTGAAAATTTAGTTTGATGATTCCTTTAAAACATAGAATCAGCAATGACAAGTATATTTCTTGGAAAATCATTGTAGGCACATTCTTATGTAGGGGAGGAAAAATTTCACCTCTCTTCTCCTAGAGTCCACCCCGCTACCCCGTCCACCCTGGCCCTGAGAATTAAATTTACATATTACAGATCAATGGGAGAAAGGCACACACACTTACTTAATACAAGTGTTACATGGCACGGGAGCCTTCATAAGGAAATGACCCAGAGAAGCTGTTAGAGCCATATATTTAAACACTGAATTGGACAAAGTGTAGTAAATTGTGAAAATGTTATAAGGCAAAGAGACCTGGGCTAGTATAGTTAATTGGGTAGAGAAATGCCTACAAAGATAAGGGTTGTTTGCATAGATTTCCGTGGTCCTCAGCTTCCTGTCTTTAACGTCAGAAAGTTATTTCCCTTTTTGGTATAAGGAAGACGTCTTTCACATGGGAATTTCATGTCTTGCTTTTAAGAAACAGAAGGAAGGTCAGAGTGATATTCTTGCACCTGCTGTTTGTTTGTTTCCCAGTGTCTTTAGCTCAAAATAATCCTTATGCCAATGTAGCATATTTTGAGATGGGGTATTCTGAACTCCTTCATTTGTGTTTTATGTTTTCCATACAATAAATTCTTTAAAGTGAATATATTTGATTAAATAAACAATTATTTGGCTAGATTTTGACACAAATGACTATTTTTTTTTTTAATTTCTACCTAATTAAATTTTCAGAAATAGTATATGGACATATTTCTCCCTATTCTGGCAAAAACTAGGTATTATGGTGCTTTTGACAATTTCATAAAGAAAAAAGGTGTTTGATTGTCAATACATTTTTTAAGTACTGGTCACATTTTATTTTTTGATGTATTTTAGCCATTTATTTTGACATGACAGATTGGCTCGCATAGCATTACCTCATTTCTCTCTTCCAATTAGCTTTTCTTAAGATATAGGCTGGCAAATTACTACTTATTTCCCAAACACAGCAGTGGGAGTCTGTCCAACTCCTCTGTCAAACAGTCATGTGCTTAGGTTTTTCAATAAGTTTGTTTGTTTTTCATTCATTTCCTCTGCTGCAACAATATTTGAGAGTTGTATTGTCAGATCCCTGGCTTCCTAGATGTCTGAGGACAGTGGTAGGGAACAGCAGGAACCACATTTCTATTGGAGCAGTCCCTTGCTGGGCATTACTCCTGGCTGAATCATTTCCATGCTTGTTCCTTTGCTTCTCCTGGAAACTCTACAAATTTATTCATATGCTAATTAATTCCTTTCCATTTATTCCAGTTAAGGCAAACACTGTAATTGCAAACTCTGAACAGTACACTTTCTTATGTCCATTAACCATTTTTTTTCCTGGGATTCATATTTTATTATTAATTTGCAATAGCACTTTACATATTAAAGGTTGCAATAGTCCACATCATACATATTAAATATATTCTCAGTATGTTGTTGTCCTTTTAAACATATCTATTTCGCTTCTAATAATTCATTACAAACCAAACCAGAAACTTTAGACCCTTTTCTTAATGTACGTGAAAGTATGCACTCAAAGCATCACATAAATGTAACATTTTTTATAATATTTAGGTTTATTGAATAATAATATTTACGATTAATTTAGATAATACAGTGAGTTTGACATACAACTAATTTAGAGGCCTGTTTTCTGATCTTCTTTTCTTCTGCACCATGTTCCATTAAATCTTTGCCTTCAACCTGGAGTCTGTTAGACTAAGACTTGATTCTACCAGAAAGAGAAATGGAATACATCATTTTCTTCTCATGGGAATTTCATCAGGATGATAAAGGATAGGATAGGTGTAAGGTACATGGATGTTCTTTGGTCAAGGAACAGGCCAAGATGACATCTGTGCCAGAGTGACTCAGCGAGTTTAGGACACAGGCGCATACTCCACTAGTTATATAATCTGTTTGTATAAGCGTATACATGGCTCGGGGTCACTGTTGTTTGAAAAAGGTATAACTGCCCTGCTGAAGCTGTGCACTGGGCTTGACATGGCTCGCTCACACCCAGAGACGGAATAACACTACTGACCCCCGTAAAGGAAAGCCGGTCACCTTGAAGGTGGCCCAGGGGGAGCCAGGAGCCAGCTTGTGCCCAGAGAAAAAGAGTTAAGCTGCTGTCCCTGAAGGAACAGCCAGCCATGCAGCTGTGCAGGGGAGCGGCTGGACCAAGCAGCCAAGACAGAGCAAACGGTATGAGAGAGCTGCTGATGAGAGAGCTGCTGAATAAAACCATATTCACCTGCCTATGGCCTGATGACTGTTCGTTCAGCTATCCATCGCCTATCCACCCACTCCCCTCGGACCTCAGCTGGGGCTCAAACCTGACCCTGGGTATGATATTTGGTGTAGTGGTGAACCTGACAATTGCCATGGAGTAAAATTTATAGATCTTAGAGAAGGTGAGATGTTAGATATCTAAAGAAGCATGCTGAAGGTAAAAGACTTTAACACTCAATAATAGTATTGAGACTGATATGGTTCGGTTCTGTGTCCCCACCCAAATCTCATCTTGAATTGTAATCCCCACCTGTTAAGGGAGGGACCTGTAATCCCCCACCATGTGTGGAGGGAGGGAGGTGATTGCATCATGGGGTAGTTTCCTCCCTGCTATTCTTGTGACAGTGAGTGAGTTCTCACGAGATCTGATGATTTTATATAAGTGTTTGAAAGATCCTACTTCACACACTCTCTCTCCAACTGCCTTGTGAAGAAGGTACCTGCTTCCCCTTCTGCCATGATTGTAAGTTTCCTGAGGTCTTTCCAGCCATGTGGAACTGTGAGTCAATTAAGTCTTTTTTCTTTATAAATTACATAGTCTCAGATGTGTCTTTATAGCAGTGTGAAAACAGACTAATACAGAGACTTTGGCTCAAAGGCTCCTTTTATTTCCCTGCTCACATCTAGGATATATTCTATTGAAGTACCCTTGCAGGCTTGGCAAATATGCATTACATTAACAGGATTGTTAATTAACGCTCTTCAGCTGAGCTGTCCTTGGATTCAGCAGATGTTATCTTTACCCCATCTGATCTAACTCTGTATACCTTAGGTATTGGCTTACCTACGCTTAGTTTTCCTAAAGACTGTCACAATTCATTTGGCACAGGGAGACTTAGTATTTATTTTATCACCCATAGAAAAGACTTGGAGGTAACCAAGTTCTGAGCAAGTTGCCTTTCCATTTGGGGGGCCACTATAGGTGCCGAAAATAGTGGCCCCATTGCAGAGGCTGCACAGACCCACAGGTATTTCCATGACAGCAAGAGCGGACGTGAGACCTCCTCATCTAGGGAACCACACTGAATGCTCACCAGCATGAGGTTGAGCACAAGCCACACCAGCAAGATTGGCAGTGCCTAGGAAGACACAGGATATTGCAGTGGATACCAGAAGGACCAAACACCATATGTTCTCATTTATAAGTGGGAGCTAAGCTGTGAAGATGCAAAGTCATAAGAATGATACAGTGGACTTTGGGGACTCGGGGGAAAGGGTGGCAGAGGGGTGAGGGATAAAGGACTACAAATTTGATTCAGTTTATACTGCTTGGTTGATGGGTGCACCAAAATCTCACAGATCACCACTAAAGAACTTACTCATAACCAGATAGCACTTGTTTCCCAAAAACCTATAGAAATAATTTTTTTTTTAAAAGAGTCCTTCACATGTCAACAGCCTTGTTCATAGAGACAATATCTTGAGAAAAAAAAGAATAGAAGGGAAAATATTTTAGTTCTTGAGATTTGTCTCAATAATATTGTTTGAATTTTGGAATCAGTTACTGGGTTAAGCTAAGTCAGTTTTTCTTTTTTCCTCTCCTTTTTCCATACTGTGATAGAGGCTGAGAAGCAGATCAGAGCAGTTTTGGTGAATAAAGAAAGTACATTTTCTCATGATATTTGACTTCATTGTGAATAATTTCACAGCCTTTCCATACTAATCAGAAAGAGCGTATACTGTTGTGGCTAAGAATGGTACACTGACTTTTAAAACCAGATAGTCATAAAGTTAGAATGTACTTGAAGTCTAGATTTATACTGTAATTTAAGAAATCATCATGTGAATAGCAGAACAGGAAACTATATTCTCTAATTCTTCTCTATCTAAAGGATTCACTTTCTTCTGTATAATTCTGAGGAGATTAATTATAGTTTTTTAAGAATTTCATTTTCTTCAAGGAAATAAAACAACATATAGATATCTGTCATTGTTAAAATGACAGTCATTAAAAGTCTTAAAAACAGATTATATACATTAAAATTTAGGGTTATATTAAAAATCTGGAATATATAAAAATTGTAGAAGCATTAGAACAGAAAACAAACATTGTTATATAATTAAGATCTTTCCTCCTCATACAAACAAAAGAGAAACTTTTATCAATTAAAGAAGAAAAAAGACTGCTAGGTCGAAATTAAGCTAAAAGATTACAAAGTCACTAAAATATATGAATAGAAAATTACTGGCAAAAATACATCAGAAAAAAATGCAAATAACTATACAGCCTAATTGATAATCATGCAGACAAGAGTTAACAGGCCTGACTACTCTCTGCGAGGGCTGCTTAACAAGGTTGGCCCTTGGCTGGCATTTGGAAGTTGGATTTTAAGAGGGCTCCTGCCAATCTTGATAAATTGTCTCATTATACCTAAATTGTTTGTACAAACAATGTGGTTTATGCTGAATATCTGCTGTCCTTTTGAGAGCCTGAGTTTTGGTCCATACCAGGCAGAGAGTGAACTCTGGACTCTGGACCAGAAGACCCTGAACTCTGAGTCTTTAATGAGCTTCCCTGGTTCGCAACATTTCACATCTGCTGTCCCAATTTGTTGTTGGGGGAATGAATTATATCTTGTGTAACTCTCTGGGAGAGGACTCTGGAAGCTTGTGCCTGGTTTTCCCTAGACGTTGTCCCGTGTGCCTTTTCCCTTTGATGATTTTACTTTGTACCCTTATTCTATAATACAGGATGGCTGTGAATATGACTGAGTTCTGTGAGTCCTTCTAGCAAATTGTTGAACATGGGTATGGTCTTCAGGACCTCGTCTCAATAGTAATATCATATGAAATTTGATACATTTGTTTACATAAGAAAAAGGACATATGAAAAAAGATGGCATCTAAAATAAAAAAGCATTGTGTGCCAAATAATATAATATCAATATATAAAAAGATGTAAATATATAAAAATATAAATATATGAATATATTTAAAAATAAGGTAATAGGTAAGAAAATTAATACAAAAGAAGCAATATAAAAGAAGGCAAATAAAAATATGCTATTTTTAATTGTAATAGTTATTATTCTTATTTATTGTTAGAAATTTTTAATGTATTTTGGATTCAATGCTTTGTGATTTCTTTACGTTGCAAATATCTTATTTTTTATATATTTTATAAAAGTATGTAAGAAAGATATAAATCAGAAACTGTAGGACCCACAAAAAGACATAAATAAAAATATAACTCTAAAGGATGATTTTAATTAATCTCTTTCAGGTCACAAAATCAAGCAGATTAAAAGGAAATATGTAAAAGTTTTAATTGCAAATTTCAAAGTTTAATCATATTCCATACTATTTTACATACATATATTGTCTCCATTTCATCAGTTTGTCTATCCTTGTGCAGTTATCACACTTTTTAAATTACTATGAACTTTATAATGTTTTCATGTTACATTTTTTTTCTTAAAATGATTTTTGGTATTTTTGACTGTGTGCTCTTCTGTATTAATTGAGAATCACTTGGCCAGTTTCCATGAAAATTCTGGTTGGTTGGTTTTATCAGAATATAATAAAAAGTATAAATTAAGATGACATCTTTATTATACTACAACTTTCTGTCTGTAAACATGGTTTATATCTCTGTGTATTTAGATGTAAATTATGCCTCTAAAATTTTTTAAAAACAATATTGATTTTGTAGACTGATCTTTTAAAAAATTAACTTAGAAATATACTGCACAAGCAGAAGAATGCTAAAAATTAAGTGACTTGACAGCTAAATGATTTATTAGAAATCAAGTACCCACTGAACCTGTAACCAGGTCAAGAAATAGAACATTACCATACCCCACTAGCTGTACTGTGCTAACTCCCAATTACTTCCCAAATGAAACCACACTCCTTATTTATACAGCAATCATTCCCTTGCTTTACCTTATAAAATAACCACTAAAGCATACATCATTAATCACTATATTTTAGTCTTGAAAGGATATGCTATTTTTTATTGTAATAGTCATTATTTTTCTTACTTATTGCTAGAAATTTTTTATGTATTTTGGATTCAATGCTTTGTGATTTCTTTACATTGCAAATATCTTATTCTGTCATTTATCTTTTCACTCATTCAGTGTGAAGGCTTTAATAAACCCATGATAATAATTTTAACTTAATCCAAATTATAAATTTATTCTTTTAAATTTAGTACTTTTATATCCCATTTAACAAGTATTTCCCTACTCAGAGGTCATGAAGCTATTCTCTGACACTATCTTCTAGAAACATTATTATTTTTATTTATCCAGCCAAATTTATTTCTTTCTTTGAAAGGAACATTAGCCCATTACACTTAATGTGTATTGCTAATATATTTGAGTTTAAATCTATTAGGTTTCTAAGTGTTTTTTATTTGGCCTCCTTTCGATGTTACTTTGTATTTTTTTGCCTTCTTTTATATTGCTTCTTTTGTATTAATTTTCTCACCTGTTATTCACTATTAGAAATTATTCACTATTTTATTACACTTATTGTTGTTACACTTGACCAATGAATGATTAAACACATGTTCTTGACACTGAAAGAGCTAATGTTAATTGGACCTTTTACACCTTTCCAGACAGCGGAAGGCATTTGCTATTGCTCACAACACAGTACACAGGTTACAGATATTTTCAGTCTCTGTTACTAGACAAAAGGCACTGCTGTGAGGTGCGTTTTTTCACTCAGTAAGCCATGCTCTGGTACCATGCTCTCATTCCACTCCTGGCTAGAAACTGTTTCCCGTCACGACCAGGAACTTGTGGTTTTTGAAATATTTGAATGTATATTTGAAATCTATTTTATATATACATATACTTTTGTATGTATTCTAAGTGAAGTAATGATAGGGAGTGCATATAGAAATTCTGTTTGAATTAACCCACCATCTTGCCCAGAATCCCAGGGAATTTATTCTTGATTTTTTGTTATCTGAGGTGATTCTTCAATATATCTAATTTTATAACCCAAAATGATATAGAGTGTTCTGAAAAGTAATTACGTAGTTATGTTACATGAAGCTTAAAAAGATTCAAGAAATGACTGATATATAGAATTGCATTTTAAGAAGCTTAGGCTAATTTAATAAGAAAATAATAGCGAGAAAATGGAAAAAATACCTTTTATAAAACTGAGTAAATATTTGAAGCTATAGCAGACAATATGGAACTATACTTTTGATGATGACTATTTCTGGGGTTTGTGCATTTTATATGTGACATATTTACACATATTTCACCATATGTGGTTCGTTATTCTGAGAGGGAGACAATAGTATTGAACACAACATTATTTCAAGCTCCAATTAAAAAATATTGCATTCTTTGTCATCAAAAGACTAATATTAACTTTATGAATAAAGTATTATTATTTTTATAGCAACTAGACTAGCTGTTTTATTTTTCTGCCTTTCATTTATTTTTAAATGATTATTTCATGAAAGACAGTGAATTTTTTTGACACTAAATGTTTTATTCAACTGTTGATTAACAAAAAGATACAGCTTTAAATGGAACATTTAGCCTTTTATCAGAACTTTTAAAAAATCAGCTGCTATTTTTGGGTTATAGCTTATAACTCAAAAACAATAGCCTCTTTTACTTCATAGTTTATACTTCTCTTATTCTTTGGTCTTTAATTTCATATTTCTTTTTGGTTCTATTAATTTGGTATTTTTTCCAAAGTTCATATTGTTGTAAACAAAAGACGTGACTGGAGTAAATCTTGGTTCTTCTTCTGACAGCCTATTTTCAGAGATGCTGCTCTCCAAATGCTGTTGATTTGGCTGTCACAATTGTACACCAAAAAAGAACTGCTAGGATATGTGTTTGATCCATTGTATTATTCTGCACAGTAATCAATTGCCTTATTATTTTTATGGAAATTTCTTTCTTGGCTATTTTTAGGTATGCTCTACTTCCTTTTGCCTCCAACTATCCATACTTTGTATTCATTTTAAGAGTTTAATAAATTAAACTCCAACACACACACATTAGCTACTGAAAACATTAATATACTAACAGTGACAATCAAAACCATTCCTGTAAACCATATTAGGAAATGCTGATTGCAGGGAACTTAATGGAAGTGTCCTACTTTCTGGAGTAATTTGTTTTGATGAGAGCCTGAGTGTAAATCCTGTGCAAAACACAGACAGCTATTACGCAGTTAATTATGCACAAAGTAAACATGTACAACTGCAAACAGCAAAATGCCACCTAATAATGGATAACCCCAGATTTATGGTATGCATGCCCAATCTGTAAAGGCTTCTACTCATGAATCTAAAATGAATGGAACATTACCTAAATGATCCAGAATGAAGGATTTAATACATTGCTCTACCCTTATTGCTACTTATTTCTTGTCAGCAGATTTTTCATTTTGCTTTAATTTATTGTACATAAACACTATGCAAATGTTTGGGTCATATTTAAAAACATATGGCTTGTTCTTATGATTACTGGTTAGGCATTTTATTACAGATTACTTGTTAGGCAAATCATTTTCTTAATTATACAGGTCAACATGTAATCACTGTTCCCACATGTACTTGTTAGACAAAGCTCCACTAAATAAACATACTGTGCATAGTTTAGGGAATATGCTTATGTAATGTCCCTAACATGTGTGTCATTGCCTTCTGATTATTTTTATCAATGCAAATCCATTTCTTTTATAATGAGCACTTCAAATTTTGTATTTATGCTAGTAATGAGATTTTTTCTGGAGTTTCATACTAAATAAAATGTACCACTGGTTAGTTTTATCTGTTCCCCAAATGAAAATGATAATTGAAGAGCTACTAGGTAAATTCTACTATAATTATATTTTTATCAATTTATATAATTCATTTGTTTTTATGCCCTTTGGTTCCAAGAAGTTAAAATGACTTACAAAAATACCAAAAAATGCAGCATTTTAAGGATGGACTAAAGGAATATCTCAGGAGAGAACAGAAAAAGGTAGAAGAAATAAGATGTAGCAGGAATGAAGTTAATTGACAAAATATATGCTGAGAAACTTTTGAGATCTGTACAAACAATTTAGCTTCAAATATTTTATTAGTCAAAACAGACACAGAAAAATAAATGGTTAATGATATGCTATGGCAATCCAATACAGTGCTTCAGAGAAACACATTTATTCTTAGTTCTGAAATTACAGAAATCTATCCTGTACATCCTTTCAGATAGAATGCTCTTTTAAAACAAATTCCAGTATATCAATATAAGCTCACTTATTGTAATGAATGTATCTCTCTGGTATAGGATGCTCATTGTAGGGGAGGTTATGGGTGTGTGGGACAGGGTATACTTAGAAGTCTGTATTTTCCTCTCAATTTGGCTTCGAACATAAGACTTCTGTAAAATGCATTTATTTATTAATTTTAAAAATCCCCAATAATCTCATAATTAGTTACCATAACAGGTTGTATGCTGTTCCACATTCAATTCTTCTACGTAAAAGGATAGCAAAATATCAGGCACGATTGAGTAAAAGCTGTCTCCTGACAGTGATAAGAAAGGTGTTGGATATATAGTGATTCAAAATGATACAGTTTTGTTATGAAGCATTAGAGAATGCCTCTTTTAAATGATTTCAGTAAATTGATATATATTCCAGATTTGAGGTACCCTTGTGGAGTATTGACCTGAGTCTTAACTCAGGCCACCCATACATAAAGAATGATTTTACAACAGAAAAAAAAAAAAAAATAACTTGAGAATCTGTCTTTGAGAGCAACTTGTAGGTAAAGCATACACAGATAGACAAGATCAAAAGAAACAAAAGAGTTAGCAATGATGGGGGAGGGACCTGTTTGATGAGGGAAAACAGACTGCTTTACTTGGCTAGCATACATTCTTGTGCACCAGGGCATTTGTAGAATTGCAGTAAACCCAGGGCTAAGTGCTTGATTTACTTTGAGAAAAATATTTAGGCACTAGGAAATTTCAGCTCACTATGTTTTAGAACAAATTCTTTAAGCTGTAGCTATATATCACCTTTATTTCTTTCTAAAAAGTTCACAGGATCATTTTACAAAGAGGAAAAAAATCTAAGAAGATCTAAGTTATTGTTTAAATTACTATTGTCATTTTTGTTTTGTTAGTTTGTGTTATGAAACTGGAATAGATGGAATGCCAATGCATGGGAGGTCAAAATATGAAATCAATTCCCACATTTGTGCAGTTCCAATATCTATGCAAAGCATATGGCTTTTCTCTTTTTCTTGCTTAGATAATTATTCCTTTGCCATTTCCCATTGCTATCACTATCAGTTTTCTTTTCATACCATTCTCTTTTGTGGGATATAGAGGGATGTCATATTATCTACTATAAAAATATTCTTCTGGCTTGATTGCACTGCATATCTGCTTATTTTAAAAATCAATAAGTGTTTTCCAAAAGGAAGTGTGATCACAAAGTGAAAAATATGATAAATGTGCCAGAAACTTAACACAAAGATGACTACATGCTCTATTTACTGTATTCAATTAAACAAAAAAGAATCTCACTATTGGTTAAAATTGTAGAATTTTCAGTATAGAAAAAAGAAACAAAGAAAATAGTGATTAAAATTATAAAACTTTTAATAGCTGCAAAATTCAAGAGAATAGATCAAGATTATCTCTCCAGATTATTTATATTGTAAAAAAGCATCAAATTTTCTGTGGTGATCATGTAAATACTTTCATAGGAGTTATCTAAGTCTTATAAAAATTTGCAATTAATAGAATGTTCTTTGAATATAAACCATGGCCTATGCCTTCATAGGGGTGACCTAAACTTGACAGTGCTCATTTATGAAAAAGTGATCCTGTATACCTTTGTATAGAACATGCAGTTGTAATAAAATATTTGTTCTGTTGTTCTAATAGGAAATTCCACTTTCCATTCAATATGATTATTTTCATATTCCTAAATGCATTTTAATTACATTTTATCTGAATTTAATTCACAAAAGAAATGACTTTAGTGTCATAAAAAATATGTAGGTAACTTTGTAAAATTACACAGTTATGTGGGTATATTAATCATCATAGTCCTCCACCTGGTAAAGTAATTCTAATAACAACTAATAAAGCAGTTAAAGAATTACATTTCAGGATCTTTCCTCTCCTTAGTACAAATCAATAGAAAGCACCTTTCAGAAAAAATTATTGGAATTAATAGGGACAGAAGTAAACAATGCAAATAATAAATCAGAATATTAATGACATAATAAACTTCTCAAGGCCCTAAGAAACAGAAAAAGAAGCAATGGATGATAAAAGAGGCAAGAAAAATTTGAAGGTTATTAGAAAGGAACACCTAGCAGCTGAATGAAGAAATTCAAATAAAATGAAAAATTTCAATAGTGTGAAAATCATCTGACTTATTTACCCACATATAAGCAATTTTTTGGTAACATTATATACATTCTATTGCTGGTGCTCTGCAGTTCTTTTTTTGGATACACATTTCCATCTGAAATTTTCTTCTCCCTGAAGGACTTCCTAAAGTATTTTTTATACTGTGCATCTACTGGTGATGAAAACTTTCAGCTCTTGTATGTCTGAAAAAGTTGTAATTTAGCTTTGGTTTTTCAATATATTTTTATTAAAAATAGGATTCTAGCCCTTTGTCAGATGAGTAGATTGCAAAACCTCTCTCCCATTCTGTAGGTTGTCTGTTCACTGTGATGGTAGTTTCTTTTGCTGTGCAGAAGCTCTTCAATTTAATTAGATGCCATTTGTCAATTTTGGCTTTTGTTGCATTTCCTTTTGGTGTTTTAGATATGAAGTCCTTGCCCATGCCTATGTCCTGAATGGTATTGCCTAGGTTTTCTTCTAGGGTTTTTACGGTTTTAGGTCTAACATTTAAATCTCTAATCCATCTTGAATTAATTTTTGTATAAGGAGTAAGGAAAGGATCCACTTTCAGCTTTCTTTTTATGACTAGCCAGTTATCCCAGCACCATTTATTAAATAGGGAATCCTTTCCCCATTTCTTGTTTTTGTCAGATTTGTCAAAGACCAGATGGTTGTAGATTTGTGGTATTATTTCTGAGGACTCTGTTCTGTTCCATTGGTCTATATCTCTGTTTTGGTACCAGTACCATGTTGTTTTGGTTACTGTAGCCTTGTAGTATAGTTTGAAGTCAGGTAGCGTGATGCCTCCAGCTTTGTTCTTTTGACTTAGGATTGTCTTGGCAATGCGGGCTCTTTTTTGGTTCCATATGAACTTTAAAGCAGTTTTTTCCAATTTTGTGAAGAAACTCATTGGTAGCTTGATGGGGATGGCATTGAATCTATAAATAACCTTGGGCAGTATGGCCATTTTCACGATATTGATTTTTCCTATCCATGAGCATGATATGTTCTTCCATTTGTTTGTGTCCTCTTTTATTTCACTGAGCAGTGGTTTGTAGTTCTCCTTGAGGAGGTCCTTCACATTCCCTGTAAGTTGGATTCCTAGGTATTTTATTCTCTTTGAAGCAATTGTGAATGGAAGTTCATTCATGATTTGGCTCTCTGTCTGTTACTGGTGTATAAGAATGCTTGTGATTTTTGCACATTAATTTTGTATCCTGAGACTTTGCTGAAGTTGCTTATCAGATTAAGGAGATTTGGGGCTGAGACAATGGGGTTTTCTAAATATACAATCATGTCATCTGCAAACAGGGACAATTTGACTTCTTTTCCTAACTGAATACCCTTGATTTCTTTCTCTTTCCTGATTGCCCTAGCCAGAACTTCCAACACTATGTTGAATAGGAGTGGTGAGAGAGGGCATCCCTGTCTTGTGCCAGTTTTCAAAGGGAATTTTTCCACTTTTTGCCCATTCAGTATGATATTGGCTGTGGGTTTGTCATAAATAGCTCTTATTATTTTGAGGTACGTTCCATCAATACCAACTTTATTGAGTGTTTTTAGCGTGAAGGGCTGTTGAATTTTGTCAAAGCCTTTTCTGCATCTATTGAGATAATCATGTGGTTCTTGTCTTTGGTTCTGTTTATATGCTGGATTACGTTTATTGATTTGCGAATGTTGAACCAGCCTTGCATCCCAGGGATGAAGCCCAGTTGATCATGGTGGATAAGCTTTTTGATGAGATGCTGAATCCGGTTTGCCAGTATTTTCTTGAGGATTTTTGCATCGATGTTCATCAGGGATATTGGTCTAAAATTTTCTTTTTTTGTTGTGTCTCTGCCAGGCTTTGGTATCAGGATGATGTTGGCCTCATAAAATGAGTTAGGGAGGATTCCCTCTTTTTCTATTGATTGGAATAGTTTCAGGAGGAATGGTACCAGCTCCTTCTTGTACCTCTGGTAGAATTCAGCTGTGAATCCATCTGGTCCTGGACTTTTTTTGGTTGGTAGGCTATTAATTATTGCCTCAATTTCAGAGCCTGCTATTGGTCTATTCAGGGATTCAACTTCTTCCTGGTTTAGTCTTGGAAGAGTGTAAATGTCCAGGAAATTATCCATTTCTTCTAGATTTTCTAGTTTATTTGTGTAGAGGTGTTTATAGTATTCTCTGATGGTAGTTTGTATTTCTGTGGGGTCGGTGGTGATATCCCCTTCATCATTTTTTATTGCGTCTCTTTGATTCTTCTCTCTTTTCTTCTTTATTAGTCTTGCTAGCGGTCTGTCAATTTTGTTGATTTTTTCAAAAAACCAACTCCTGGATTCTTTCATTTTTTGGAGGGCTTTTTGTGTCTCTATCTCCTTCAGTTCTGCTCTGATCTTGGTTATTTCTTGTCTTCTGCTAGCATTTGAATGTGTTTGCTCTTGCTTCTCCAGTTCTTTTAATTGTGATGTTAGAGTGTCAATTTTAGATCTTTCCAGCTTTCTCTTGTGGGCATTTAGTGCTATAAATTTCCCTCTACACACTGCTTTAAATGTGTCCCAGAGATTCTGGTATGTTGTATCTTTGTTCTCATTGGTTTCAAAGAACATCTTTATTTCTGCCTTCATTTCGTTATGTACCCAGTAGTCATTCAGGAGCAGGTTGTTCAGTTTCCATGTAGTTGAGCGGTTTTGATTGAGTTTCTTAGTCCTGAGTTCCAGTTTGATTGCACTGTGGTCTGAGAGATAGTTTGTCATAATTTCTGTTCTTTTACATTTGCTGAGGAGTGCTTTACTTCCAATTATGTGGTCAGTTTTGGAATAAGTGTGATGTGGTGCTGAGAAGAATGTATATTCTGTTGATTTGGGGTGGAGAGTTCTATAGATGTCTATTAGGTCCATTTGGTGCAGAGATGAGTTCAATTCCTGGATATCCTTGTTAACTTTCTGTCTCGTTGATCTGTCTAATGTTGACAGTGGAGTGTTGAAGTCTCCCATTATTATTGTATGGGAGTCTAAGTCTCTTTGTAAGTCTCTAAGGACTTGCTTTATGAATCTGGGTGCTCCTGTATTGGGTGCATATATATTTAGGATAGTTAGCGCTTCCTGTTGAATTGATCCCTTTACCATTATGTAATGGCCTTCTTTGTCTCTTTTGATCTTTGATGGTTTAAAGTCTATTTTATCAGAGACTAGTATTGCAACCTCTGCTTTCTTTTGTTCTACATTTGCTTGGTAGATCTTCCTCCATCCCTTTATTTTGAGCCTATGTATGTCTCTGCATGTGAGATGGGTCTCCTGAATACAGCAGACTGATGGGTCTTGACTCTTTATCCAGTTTGCCAGTCTGTGTCTTTTAATTGGAGCATTTAGTCCATTAACATTTAAGGTTAATATTGTTATGTGTGAACTTGATCCTGCCATTATGATATTAACTGGTTATTTTACTCATTAGTTGATGCAGTTTCTTCCTAGCCTCGATGGTCTTTACATTTTGACATGTTTTTGCAATGGCTGATACCGGTTGTTCCTTTCCATGTTTAGGGCTTCCTTCAGGGTCTCTTGTAAGGCAGGCCTGGTGGTGACAAAATCTCTAAGCATTTGCTTATCTGTAAAGGTTTTTATTTCTCCTTCACTTATGAAACTTAGTTTGGCTGGATATGAAATTCTAGGTTTAAAATTCTTTTCTTTAAGAATGTTGAATATTGGCCCCCACTCTCTTCTGGCTTGTAGAGTTTCTGCCGAGAGGTCTGCTGTTAGTCTGATGGGCTTCCCTTTGTGGGTAACCCGACCTTTCTCTCTGGCTGCCCTTAAGATTTTTTCCTTCATTTCAACTTTTGTGAATCTGGCAATTATGTGTCTTGGAGTTGCTTTTCTCGAGGAGTATCTTTGTGGCATTCTCTCTATTTCCTGAATTTGAATGTTGGCCTGCCCTATTAGGTTGGGGAAGTTCTCCTGGATGATATTCTGAAGAGTGTTTTCCAACTTGGTTCCATTTTCCCCCTCACTTTCAGGCACCCCAATCAGACGTAGATTTGGTCTTTTGACATAATCCCATACTTCTTGCAGGCTTTGTTCATTTCTTTTTCTTCTTTTTTCTTTTGGTTTCTCTTCTCGCTTCATTTCATTCATTTGATCCTCAATCACTGATACTGTTTCTTCCAGTTGATCGAGTCGGTTACTAAAGCTTGTGCATTTGTCACGTATTTCTCGTGTCATGGTTTTCATCTCTGTCATTTCGTTTATGACCTTCTCTGCATTAATTATTCTAGCTATCAATTCTTCCACTCTTTTTTCAAGATTTTTAGTTTCTTTGCGCTGAGTACGTAATTCCTCCTTTAGCTCTGAGAAGTTTGATGGACTGAAGCCTTCTTCTCTCATCTCATCAAAGTCATTCTCTGACCAGCTTTGATCCGTTGCTGGCGATGAGCTGCACTCCTTTGCAGGGGGAAATGCGCTCTTATTTTTTGAATTTCCAGCTTTTCTGCCCTGCTTCTTCCCCATCTTTGTGGTTTTATCTTCCTCTGGTCTTTGATGATGGCGACGTACTGATGGGGTTTTGGTATAGATGTTCTTCCTGTTTGATAGTTTTCCTTCTAATAGTCAGGACCCTCAGCTGTAGGTGTGTTGGAGATTGCTTGAGGTCCACTCCAGACCCTGTTTGCCTGGATATCAGCAGCAGAGGTTGTAGAAGATAGAATATTGCTGAACAGCGAGTGTACCTGTCTGATTCTTACTTTGGAAGCTTCCTCTCAGGGGTGTACTCCACCCTGTGAGGTGTGGGGTGTCAGACCGCCCCTAGTGGCGGATGTCTCCCAGTTAGGCCACTCAGGGGTCAGGGACCCACTTTAGCCGGTAGTCTGTGCGTTCTCAGATCTCAATCTCCGTGTTGGGAGATCCACTGCTCTCTTCAAAGCTGTCAGACAGAGTCGTTTGTGTCTGCACAGGTTTCTGCTGCTTTTTTTATTGTTGTTATTTAGCCTTTCCCTGTCCCCAGAGTTGGAGTCTACAGGGACAGGCAGGTTTCCTTGAGCTGCTGTGAGCTCCACCCAGTTCGAGCTTCCCAGCGGCTTTGTTTACCTACTTAAGCCTCAGCAATGGCGGGCACCCCTCCCCCAGCCTCACTGCTGCCTTGCCGTTATATCGCAGACTGCCCTGCTAGCAATGAGGGAGGCTCCGTGGCCGTGGGACCCTCCCGGGCAGGTGTGGGTATAATCTCCTGGTGTGCCCGTTTGCTTCAAGCACAGTGTTGGGGTGGGAGTTACCTGATTTTCCAGGTGTTGTGTGTCTCAGTTCCCCTGGTTAGGGAAAGGGATTCCCTTCCCCTTGCGCTTCCCAGGTGAGGCGATGCCTGGCCCTGCTTCAGCTCTTGCTGGTCAGGCTGCAGCAGCTGACCAGCACTGATTGTCTGGCACTCCCTAGTGAGATGACCCCAGTACCTCAGTTGAAAATGCAGAAATCACCAGTCTTCTGTGTCGCTCGCCCTGGGAGTTGGAGGCTGGAGCTGTTCCTATTTGGCCATCTTGCTCTGCCCCTTGATACTTTCATGTCTTGCTTTTTAAGATTCATTAGATGGGCAGGACCCTTCTAGGTACTGCACCCCTTGCTCGATGAATTTTGAATTTGTCCAGTTTTGCTGAATTGAACAGGTTCCATTCCATGCCCTGTGAGGGTCAACTACCATCCCTCTAATGCTTTTGGGTGGTTCTTTCCTTAGGAAGTTTCCTTAATGTGTGTGCTTATGAGATTCTGCTGAAGTTCTGATTATTCTGCTGAGTAGTAGAAAAAGAAAGTCTGCAGATACCTGGGCTTTTCTGTACAGCTCTCTCGTCTCTAGTATTCTGCCTGCAAATTCTAGCTGCTATGGCATCCATGGATACCCAGCTTTATCATTTTGATTTAAGGACTGTATCTGGATTCTACCTTCTTGCAATATGGCCTGGGCATTTTTTTAAGGCAGTAAGCTGCGGGGGTCGGGGGTGGGTCATTGATTTCATCCTATTTTTTTTCTATTTTCTCAGGAAACACTATTCCTTATTTTGTTAGGTCCAATGCCTTGAAGATGATTGTTTTATGTTTCTTTTTTCTGATTTGTTTTTTTTTTTTTTTTGATATTTGTCTAGTGGTGAGAAAAAAAATGGAATTAAATCAATCCCTGTTACTTCAAACGTGTCAGAGAAGAAATAAACATATGCAGTTTTATTTTTATATGATAGGTACTCAAAATGGTTTGAAGGATAAATGTGTATTTTGTTTTCATAAATATTGGCATATTTTGTTTAAAAATGTAGCAAACTGCACCTTTATAAACATATACGACAGTATATTTTTCTGTATTACCTCAAAAAAATTGTTATTTTTAAATGTTTCCAGTCTGGTGAAAAGTTTTCAATCAGTCATTTCAATTGAATAATTTGAATTTCATATTACTGAATGTAAGCATAATTTTATATGTCTATTTGTCTTCTGAACTTGCTCTTCTGGGCATTGCTGAGTTGCATATTTTTTAACTCTTTTCTTTTGTGCTGCTATATATTCACTTACCAATTTGTAAAGGCATATTGTGTCTTTGAAAAAATAAATCTTGTGTGTCATCTATTGTTAGTATTTTTCTCAAATACTATGTGTATTTTCTGATTAATATTTGCCTATTTGTTTCATCTTATATCTGATTTTTAGTTTTTAACATTTTCATTTTAATTAATTGATTTAAAATAACAGATACTATCAATGTTTTATAGTATCTTGGTTAAGGACATTCCTTTTCTTGGACTGCATAAGTAGTGTTGTGGTATTCTTCGAAAGGGCCCAGGGTCGCCTAGGTAGTAGACAAAGGAACTGAAACCAGAATATCTATTCCCATACCTTTTCCATTTTATTATATTTCTATTACTTTAATAATTATAAGCTAATAATTTAAATTGACTTTCAATTGTCAAGGAGGAAGGGAAGGGAGACACTGGAGAGATGGAAATAAAATAAAGAAATTTATTTTATTTTATTTTATTTTTGAGACAGAGTTTCACTCTGTTGCCCAGCCTGGAGTGCAGTGGCATGATCTCTGCTCACTGCAACCTCCACCTTCTGGGTTCAAGCTATTCTCCTGCTTCAGCCTCCCAAGTAGCTGGGATCATAGGCGCCCACTACTGCACTCCACTAATTTTTGTATTTTTAGTAGAGACAGAGTTTCACCATGTTGACCAGGCTGGTGTCAAACTCCTGGCCTCAGGTGATCCACTTGCTTCAGCCTCCAAAAGTACTGGGATTAAAGGCATGAGCCACTACACCAAGCCTAGAAAATAGAGAACATTAAACCATGCACTTTTTAAAAAATGAAAAATATATGTATCTGCTACATCTAGATTATCTTGAGAAACAAGTCATGTTGTTATCCCTCATCAGCAGACCCATCCAATGAGATTCAACACATTTCAGACTTTTGCTGTATCAATGAAATGTTCTAAACCAACTAGTAGTAGCTCTTCTTGAGAATGGAATTTGCATGCATATCTTAGTACAGGTGGTAGTGATAAAAGAAAATGAAAGAATATATAGTACAAGATGTCATCGTCTCTTTTAATAGCACCCTCTCATAAATTTCATGGATGATGCAAGATGGTAGGGGATTTATGTGAAGCAAGTTCTGAGTCCATGATGTCTACCTATAAGTTTATTCACTTTCAACTGAATAACTTGCACTTCAGAGATGAATTTTATAATAGTTCTCTTGCATCTTTAATTGAACAATCATAGAGTCGTTGATGATAAGACCTTGTATTTTATTTTAGTTCTAATATCTAAATAATTTGAAACTTTAAATGATTTTATTTTATTGTACCTTTGGAGCTGTCCGCATTTCACTCAGTGGTAGTCGTTCCTTCCCATCATAAAGAATCCAAGGAGGAAAGTAGACATCCAATTAACCACTCACCTGACACCACAGTTTTCTCTTCAGAATGATATTTTAGCTTTGAGACACACTGAAGCTAGACTCTCTCATGACATTTTGGTATCAAACATTCGGGTGAATTGCATTAAGGACATTAATTTTTCTGACAGTCTTTCAAAACAGTGCTTCAAAAATGTCCAATAATATAGCAAATACTGTAAGAAGACTTGAATCTATTGTTGTAACATATAAATGTTATTCAGTCTACCTCTACTGTCTTATCCTACAGCCATATATAATTGTAATGTTTTATATTTATATGTGATACCTTTTTTAAAGATATATCATATTTTTTAAAAGAAAAAAGAAATATGTAACAGCAGTTAGACTCTATTAAAGTACATAATGTTTTCAGATATCACCAGGTGAAATATTTTTATCCAGGATAAATGTTAGAATGTTTAGTATTTTGTTTATGGAAAAAAAGCATAGAATTTTTCAAATTTGCTTATTATTCCATATAACTCATTCAAAGTCTCTCCTTTTTATTCTAATTTCATTAATAGTCACAACAATTTGTGAATTTAATCTTATTTCTTCAAACATAGTTTAAGTTCTTTAAGACTTACTTTGATATTTATATTTCTCTTGCATCCCCTGTAACTTGTGTTCAGCTGTATATATAGCTATCACTCAAAAATACTTATTAGTTTGTTTTCAAAAATTTAGAAATATATATCTGTTAAATATCCTCTGGGTGACATAAATATTAGTAAAATAATTAATACATGCCCTCAAAGAACATATATTCAACAAGGAGGATAAGACAAAAGCATACAATCTACCCCCACACATGTATTTACACAAAAACAGATTAGAAATTAGTAGGAACAAGCCATGAAATGGTAAAAACAAAAAACAAAAGAAAACATCCAAATTGTTAGGAGAGTTTAGAAAACAGCTTACAACTGATGGAGTAAAATTTTAAAAAGCTCCATAGGAAGTGTAACTTAACGTGGTTGATGAACGAGTTTTACAAATGGATAGAGGAGAAGTCTATTTCATATACAGGAAAAGATACATTCAAATGTTTGAAGGTGCGAGTTATTTTCTTGAAAAACGTCAACAATTTTCATCAAAACATAAAGACCATTCACAGGAATAGACTAGTATCTGAGGGGTTTAGTATATGAGGATACTACAATTGTAAAGGTACAATTAATAGTATGATGAGGAATGTATGCTTAAAAGTTGTTTTTAAGTAGGTAAATGGAGTGACAAGAGCAACAACTATAAAAGCACCAACAGATATATTTTCAGCAAAATTAGAAGTTCAAGAAAACTCCCAAACCTAATCATGTGATTACTTCAAGATGCAATTAATCTGGAGAGAGAGGCATCATTTTAGAAGATCTCAGAAATCCCTAGGGTATAGCTCATTACCTTAAGGAATGGAACTGTCACACCTTGTACAGACAGTAGTGATAAAAGCAAATATGATTATATAGTATAAAATGGCATACTCTTTTAATACTTCCTCGAGGCTGTTGATGAAGGCTAAGAATGGACAAGTCTTGAATCTGAATATCAGGTAAGCAAACAGAGAGACAATATGGAAAGATCAATGTGACCCAGAAATGGAAACTCAGAAGGTAAAAGCAAAATGCCTTTTGTAAATATTAAGTGATTGCCATAAAGTCCAGACTGTATCTCATCCCAGCCAACAGCTTGTGAAGAAACTTGAAACTCTGAGCTGTTATTCAAAACTTTGGGTAGGAAAAGTAAAGAAGACATGGCAACAATTATTAGCAACAGCAGCAACTCACAAGGGAGTTCATGAGCAGAAAAGTATGGGAAGCACCCTGGCCTACTCATCCCTTCCAGAGCAAATGCTTACAAGAGTTGTTTAGCAAAATACAACCATTCAGTTAACCACAAAATAAAAATATACCACATTCATACAAAAATATTACAGATAACAAGATAAAAATAGTAAAATGTTATGGGTTATTAAACTTACCAGAAAGATATTGCCACAAAGTAAACATTCCAACATGAATTAAAAAAAATGAAAGAAGCAATCACTTTTATGAAAGATGACCAGAAAGAACATATGCACAATTTCTGAAACAATATGGCCAAACCATAGGATGTAACAAAAACATGCAGAATTCAGGAAATAAACAGAAGGAAAAGACAAAATCATTTGAGAAATGAAGACTGAAGTACATGGAGCACAAAAGAGAACAGACCTTACATAAAGCCAGCAACAGACACAGACAATAGAATTAAAAAAACTTAATAAAGATATTATTTAAGAGAGGAGAGAAAAATGATAGATATAGAAGACAGTCAATGGGTATTATGTCAATATGGGTATTATGTAAGGCCAAAAAAATAGAATAATAAAACACAACAATAGTTACATTGAAATGAGTATATAATAATGTATTATCTTAAATGGTATTACATTCAGATTCTTAATTTCAATTTAACTTTTAATCATTAACATCAATTCAGTTGATCAATCTCCAACCCTATTTTGTATATGTCTATATTGATTGTGCCAATTTGTCAAAATTGTGCCCATCTTGAATATTATATTTCTCAGTAATTTCCAGCATTTTTAATAATCATCTGCCAAATAAAATGGTCACTTGCTGGCTTAAATTTTGAACAACTTTGAGTCTTATGACAGTTTTTATAGTTTGAGTTTGCCTTTTATTTAATATTTGTTATTCATATGTTTTATTATAATAACGTACAGACTTTATATGCCTTTCTGATGTAGCAGGGCAATGTATGGCATACACTTTTTAATATTCAATACTTTGAATATGCTGTTGAATATGGTACATGGTTGGTAAATATTTGCTGATGTACTGAATAATGTACAAATATTGATTAATTGGTTAAATATTTTTTTATGGACTGAATGCAGCTTATTACTTTTATCATTTATCTATGCACTGCATGCACTATGCTACTCTTTTGCAAATTTTTGTAATTTGAGCCACAGCAAACTATATCTACTTATATATTTCTGATAAAATAAATTATGATTTTTAAATGTCCACTCCAACTTGGAATATATCTTTTTTAGCATCTCCAGATTAAATTTCTGCTGGAGTCCCAGTTATACACGTTTACTTCTTTCAGAGACTTCTCTACACGCTAAACCTATGCCATTAATTTTTATTCACTCCAATGTTTATTTGCTAACAGATTTCAATTAGAATATTTCACTTTTTGGCTTTATCTGCCATTTGATAAAGCCAGGTTGAATAAAAGAAGACAGTGATTATAGTTTTTATAGTAAATAATATAGGCTCATTACTTTCTGCCTCCAGACTGTCAGGTACAAAATTTATTCACGTGCCTCTGTAACTTTTAAACTGCTTTAAATTTTGCTTCTTGTCCAGCAGCATCATCTACAGCTTCTCTATTGTAGGATAAATCTTGAGTGATACTGAAATCTTTCTAATTCTTTGAATATGCTTTCTCACTCTCCATTGCCCTTTCTCATAATATTCTTTCTGCTTGGAATGCCTTCCACCATTACTCACACGCAGTCTTGTTCATTCTTCAGCTGCTGGCTCTGAATGTCTTTCCTTTGTGGGAAAAGCATATTGGTTCATTTTTTTCTCTGCTCTCTTCATGCTTCTTATATCCGTCCATCATAGGCTTATCAGGTCAAGCTACAATTGTTTTTTAATATACCTCTCTCTCACTGGATTTTACACTCTTCAATACTGTGAATTTTTAAAAATCTTTATAAGCCCATTATTTTAGACAGTGCTTAGGACCTAGTTGGTACTTAGTGATGGTAGTTAATTTTTTAAATTTATGTTTTCCTCACTTGAAATTAGCTTTATATTTGTGCACCAATGAAGCTCCAGTAAAGTTGTTCTTAAAATTGCTGAAGTCTGTATTAGGGTTCTCCAGAGAGATAGAATCAATAGGAGATAGATAGATAGATAGATAGATAGATAGATAGATAGATAGATAGAAGGTAATTTATTAGGGGAATTAATTAAGGAACTAGATTATGGAACAGAAGTCTCATGATAGGCCATCTTGCAAGCTGAAGACCCTGCAATGCTGGTTGCATAGCTCAATCCCAGTCTGGAGGCCTCAAAACCAGAGAAGTCAATCATGTAATTCTCAGTTCAAGTTTAAAGGCCTGAGAACCAGAGGTCTGCTGGTGTAAGATCTAAAGTCCCAAGGGAGGAGAGCCTGGAGTACTAATGTCCCAGGGCAGAAGAGTTTTTCAGCTCCAGGAGAAAAAGAGGAAAAAAAAAAAACTTTTCTCTCCTCTTTTGTTCTACTGGGTCTCCAGCCAATTGAATGGTGCCTGCTCACGTTGAAGGTGGATCTTCCCTATTCAGTGCAACTCTCTCTCCAATCTCCTATGGAAACACCCTAGCATACACACCTAGAAGTAATGCTTTGCCATATCTCTAGGTATGTCTTAATCCACTCAAGTTGACATCTAAAATAAACCATCACAGTCTTTCAAGCATACAGCATTATAATCTATATCCCTGTGAACCCTTAGTTCAATGACCTTTCCATTCTGTTAGATTTCCATGCGATGTGCTTTGTTTTACTTTTCAAAAATTTATTTCCCAGCCTTCTTTCTGGACAGTCTGGAAGAAGCTACTTCATCTCACTGTATTTCAGTTTTGGCCACTATAAAATAGGGATAATAACAGCATCTACATTGTAGTGCTGTTGTAAGGATTAAGTAAATTTATATACATAAGTACTTAAAACAGGACCTGGCATATGTATAAATGCCCCTGAAATGCTTTCTAGAATTATTATTATTCTTTCTAGCTGCTGTGTAATCTATTCTCTTTGTTCACTTTTGGTGTTGTCTCTATAGTCCCCAGACAGGGAAAAAGACCTTGCAATAGCTCTCCCGAAGGCCAGCCTATCTTGTCTGTGGCAGTTCCTAGAAGTGACCACCTCCCAGATACCGAGAGTTTTTCAGTCTGACTACAACAGACATGGTTTTCTTAAAAATTATGTGTTGTCAATGATCAGGGACATTTCTCTGAAGAAAAATGGATCCTGAGTGTTCTAGAAAAATTTGTAGGTAATGACAGTTTGCATCTACTTGTACGTAACAAGAATATCTAAATTAAAAAGGAAAATGAGCCAGGAATTATGAAGTTATCATTATTAATAGGTAATCCACGCCTGTATTATGGACACACCTGTGATCCACGAACAAAACTTCCTGTGGATTTGACTACTATTGTTATTTGACAAAGTAAACAGCTGTTTCTGCTGGGAAATAGGTATTTATAGTCAAGAGGGTAAAGTTGAGATGAAGAGGGGGTGACTTGGCTCCTATATAAAATATTCCTGCTTGTATGATGTATGATAATGCCTGCCTGTTGAAATTAAATAGCATTAACAAGTACCTACTGCAATGTTTGACAGTTATATTAAAACATAAAGATATTTAAAAAACTCTTATAAATGCGTATATACAATATTTATAAATCACATTCTGAAATATGTATATGAAACCAGAAAATTTATTTTTACCCAGTGTTTTGGTGACTGATTCTTATATGTTAGGCCTGTATGTATAAATTGAATTTATTGTCTAGTATGCTCAGATGCATTTTCCCCTTTGATTCAGTACAATCCTTGATAATTACATTCTATCATTCACTCATACTCTTTTGACTTTATTCTTCAATTGCAAATGGATCTTAATGATCTCCTTTACTTGCATCTGCTTCTTTGCCTTTTCATACTGGGTCTTTTCCTCAAAATATTGTACTCTCAAATTGCATGTCAGGCAGTACCCCCAGGCTTTTCTAATGAGTATACTTGTGACTTGGACAGTGAAAAACCTAGGATACTTTAAAAAATGACAGTTTATTTGAAATCCCCAAACATCAAATTTTACCAGTAATTATTGAAATTTTTGACCCCAACTTTTTACCTACTCTCTTTTCTACAGTGTAGAGTGACTGCTTCATGATAACAGTGAATTTATTTACTCACTGCCACATCTAGTTTCTATAACAGTGTCCGTAACGTAATAGGTATTCAATGGATATTTGTGACAATGTGTTAAGTAAGAATGTATATAAATGAATCCTCAAATAAATGTATATAGAGAATTTGTATAAAAGAATTATCTGAAATTGGGAAGAGTCTATTCTGTTCTTCCAGGCACAACAATGGTCTATTTGTTATAAAAGATGGTTGGGTAGTTTTTCAGTTATACATTTTGGTATAAATTCTAAGCTTAGTTGCTCCTAATCATTATATAGTCTGGCTTCTTTTTTAAAAAACTTTTAAACATTATACACAAACAACCTCATCAGAACAATCGATCTACTCTTAAGACAATTTTATAAAAGCTTGGAGTTTTCTTTCACCTTGTGGTATTACCCAGAATTAAATCAATTTGAGGATATGATAGTATGTGTTACAAAAAGTTGTTTTACTGTATTGCAAAAGCAATTACTGGCACAATTTTTAAAATGCATTTTTTTCTAATGAGGCTGGATAATCTCATTTCTTTAAATCAGGCTTTCTCAATATTTCATAAATAAACTTCATCTGAACAGAGAAATTATATAATGAATATAGTTTGATCAAAATTCTGCTTCACCAATTACTTGTTTTTCATAATATGCATCCACTTGATTATAGCCAAACAAGTGGAAGCCACAGAAAATATTCAATAAAAACTGAAAGCAAAAGCTATGGAAATTTCCATGGGGAGCTTGAGTTCTATATAGTCTTGGATAGTATGTCATTCATTGTTTTGAGCCCAGTGTACTTCACATGTTGGTTACTCAATGAATCTTTTTTTTAACAAATAAAAAAGAGTTCTTTGTTAGTAGTTCCAATATTTTTTAATTGGCATCTTTTATAATAGCATCTTATTAGACAATCAAATCTTACAATGTAAATTTCTAGGGAAAGAGTCTTGCTTTAATTTCTGGTGTTAGAAGCAGACCCTTGAATCTCTATGAGAGACGTTAGGTCACAGTCTAAGACCAAATAGCCAAGCCTTCTTATTTTATAGCTAAGAAACAATACATAGAGTGAGACTGTGTGTTTTCAGCAGAAAAGAAAACAAAAGTAAACATATATGTTCCTGAGCATTGTTAGGCATTTCTCAACCCTCTTAATGAATTAATGTTCTCAACTAAATTTATATTTCAGGAGAAAGTAGACATATCTGTATTCTCAAAAAAGTAAGCCAAATATCATTAAAGATATTAATTTATGTTTTAAAACACTTTGAGGAGGCATCAATATTAAAGAACAAAAATTAATTATTATAGAGTGATTTGAATCACATTGATTCTACTGATATCTAAACTTAATAGCCCTCTTTTAAACTATAATTTGCCAGGTAACTGGTGGTTGCTTCTTTGCCATTCTTTCCCAAACGTCTCTCTCTGTTTTGATTTTAACTTTAGTTGTGGGATTTCTAAACATAAGCTTATTGACAGTACTAGTTTTTTAAAATAGTTATTGTCAAGCATTATGACACCTGTCTGTATGCCATTTCCAGTAGTCTAGCATTTTTTCCTCATATTGAATCTTTGAAAGAAGTGATCCCACAACTGAGTGAAATGCTGGTTCAGTGGACTTAAAATGCCTGTCCCAAAGTGATATGTCTGTCACATTAGCACAAGCATTGGCTAATAGTAGGCAGGGAGTGGTTTTTTCAAAGAATTGTTTCCAGGTTATTTAATTACATTGTGCTGTCAATTTGCTATTGTTAGAAAGAAATTATCAGGGAGTTCCGAATTAACTAAAATTCTATAAAGAGATACAATAGAGTGGAAAATATCAACTTTTAATTGGTTTCCAGAGCAAGATTTTTTAGAAAACTGTCAAATTAAAAAAAAAAAAAATGCCACACTGACAGATTTTATTATAGTACATGACTGTGCCAGTCACATGTAATGGAGACTAACCTTATGTATCTGGTAAAATAGAATGGTTAGCAGTTTATACCCTTGAAAACTTTAGTGTAATAAAAATATATTTTCCTTAAAACTGTGTTGAAAATTAGTGTTTTATTTGAAATTTTATGTTTGTAAGCAAAAACTAAGCTTTCATTACAAGAATTGGTTTGGAATGTTCCAAATGAGTTTTAAAATATATCATTTTTACTTGTAGTTTGTAATTATCAAAGGAAGAAAGACACTCCTTTTGATCTTGGGTAAATGGTAAACAAGAATTATCTGTAAAAGTTGTCCAAAGATTTCGAGATGCTCATTAATACGTTTAACTTAAAGAAAAATCATTGAGGTGGAAGAATGTGTTAAACAACAGTAGATTGGAATCAGATTAGTTTTCATTTAATCATCTATGTGGCTAAGGGTGAATAAATTATATGAGCATTAAACAGGTAATTGAACTAGATAAATTGCTGAAATCCTCTATCTTTAACATTCTATGATTATCAAAAGATTAAACCATGAATAGAAGTACCAGTAAGACCATTTGTTTCCTCAAGTTAATCCATTCTTGCCATATTAAATTATTCTTCGAGAATATCAGTTTACACAAGTGGTATCATAAAGTTACTCTTGATCTGCTAAAAAATATTATCTTCCATTTACCAGTAGATTAAATGTTATATCTCCATTTCTAACCAGAATGGTTAAAAAAAAACAAAACAAACAAACAAAAAAAAAAACAAAAAAACAAAAGCAAACAAACAAAAAAAACCCTATTTTCTTCTCTATGATAATTAAAACTTAAATTTTATAATCTGTGGTATTTTGTTTTAATCGCCCTGCATTTTTAGCTCCTTCACTTCTACTCTCTCACCTGATGGTAACATTTCCCTCCCTTCCTCCCTCCTTCCTCTGTCTCTCCCTAGCTCCCTCCTGCCTTTATTCCTTCTTCTTTTCTTTCTGGGACTAGGACCGGGCACTCACCATTTGCCGACTATTTGTTCAGCGTCTTTTCTACTTTTATCAATTCAAGTTCACGCTAGTCTTCATGTTCACATGCTCCCTTTTCTTTCTTTCACAGTCTTACTCATTTGGACAGGCTGAGCAGCTGGCCAAGGTTGGGCTGGAGTTGGCCTTATCAAACTCAGTGTTCACACTAAGATCTTTCTTTCTTTCTTTCTCTCTCCCTTTCTTTCTTTCTTTCTCTCTCTCTTTCTTTCTTTCTTTTTCTTTCTTTCTTTCTTCTTTCTCTCTCTCTTTCTTTCTTTCATCTTTAATGTCTCTCTCTCTCTCCTTCCTTCCTTCCTTCCTTCCTTCCTTCTTTCCTTCCTTCCTTTTTCTTTTCTTTTCTTCTTTTCTTCTCTTCTTCTCTTCTCTTCTCTTCTCTTCTCTTCTCTTCTCTTCTCTTCTCTTCTCTTCTCTTCTCTTCTCTTCTCTTCTCTTCTCTTCTTTTCTTTTGGCAAAGCCTCACTCTGTTGCCAGGCTAGAGTACAGTGGCGGGATCTCCGCTCACTTCAACCTCTGGCTCCCGGGTTCAAGCGATTGTTCTGCACTGAGTAGCTGGGACTACAGGCATGCACTATCATGCCCAGCTAATTTTTGTATTTTTACTAGAGCTGGGGTTTCACCGTGTTGGCCAGGATGGCCTCGATCTCTTGACCTCATGATCCATCCACTTCAGTCTCCCAAAGTGCTGGGGTTACAGGCATGAGCCACTGCACCCGGCCCACACTAAGTTTTTTTAGAGCACTGTGAACTGGGTTCTAACCCAGTCAGAGCTAAAACGATCAATGCCTTTTTGGGGGATCTCATAGGGAATTCCATGTCTTTGTTAAGGCAAAATCTCACCGTTCCAGTGCATTCACCCCCAAATTCTAACATATTGCCATAGTGGACAATCACTTTAATAATAGCATCAGAAACCCACCATTACATATAAAATTCTATTGTGTGATTAATGTATTCCTAAGTACGGACTAATAGTTTAATAAACTTACATTTACATCACTTTGCACAATATTGTGATCAGTTTTATTTTACTCAGGATTTTGGCTTCTCCATAGATTTATCATCACTATTATTCTAGTTCATCAAGTTGTATTTGACATTTTGATGTATTCATAATAAAATATTAATAATAATGTTTTTCAGATATTGTGAATCCTGAAGTATTGTATAAATTTTCTAAGAAAGATTAAGTTGCATTTAGTATAATTTTAGTGGTATTGAAGGCATATTATATGTCTAATAACATTTATTTTAAAAAGAAATAGTATTCTTCATACTTGTTATTATTTTATTAACTATGCTTACTTCCCTGATGTTCCAATAAAGAAAATTAACTTTATTGCAAATTAAAGAGAGAAAAATCTGAATATGAGAATAAAATGAGTACTATCTAAAATGTGTAACTAAAAATATGAAAAGTTTGTTCTAATAGAGCACCTTTAATGTAAAAATGAGATAATTAGGGGATAAAAGAATAACCAAAAGAAATTTTTTATAAGTTTTCTTTTTGATAAACCTAGTAGCATTACATACTATCCATTTTCAAGTCAAGTGGCTCAGATTAGTTTCCAAACCTAATTCCCATATAAAGGCCTAATGAAATTAATTAACCTATTCATTTTAATGGGAGTACATTACACTCATAATGACTCGATGAAGTCATTATGGATGAATGACTAACATCTCATTCTGTTCACTTCTTTCACTTCTGCTAATACAATAAATATTTTGTGCTCATGGAGTAGATTATAAGAAAAAATAATATGAAATATGTTTTTTTCTCATATAAGTGGATAGAACTTTCATCAGTTTTGATTTCTATGAGCATGTTATAGATGCAATAAAACATATTCTTTTGAGCACTTCTAGAATAGTTCACTTATAGTAATACCATCTTGGAGTTATATGGACCCATATATGTATTACTATTTTTAGTAAATCTTAGAATATAATATAGCACCATGATATTATATTATGACCACTATATAATTGTACATGTATACTATATCACTATACCATGACCACTATAGAATGCTTTCTCCAAGGAAAGAGCACATACCATGTATAGGATATAATAGGTTATAGGAATAATATAGATATTATTGAGTGAAAGAGTAGTACAGCTGAATCAAATCTACTGTTTCATGTCTCCCATGGTAGCATCCTGGATCTGGTTCTGGTCAATAAATGTATATAAAAGCAATCTACACTAATAATGGATTTCAGTTTGGGGAGAAGAAGAAGGTTTTAAAATTTCTCAAAGTTTCAGAATATAGTAAGAATTATTTTGCTTGTGTCTCCAAGTTCTCTTAGGATTTACACAATTTTTCTATACAACATTTTAGAAAAGAAGAAAAATGTACCAGCTGAAAATCCACATGAGAGTAAACAAACTAGATACTTTAGGACATAGTATGGAGAAAGGAATTTGATACTAAACTTCCTGAGAAATAGACTGATAATATCTATGAAACATTTTGTTGTCTTAAATATTGGCAATACAGATTTATATCTGCCCTTCCAAGACATTTGTTCTTTTATGTAAATTTGCAAGCTTGAGTAACACAATGAGTAGGTAAATAATTGACATCATTATTAAACTGCAACGTGGTGGTATTATATTTAGATATAATGGTATTATATGTAGTATATATATACATATATATAATACTACACAACAGTGTTATAATTAGATATTTTTCTATAGGATTTCTAATACTAGGTGGGATGTGTTAACATTCTTCACATGATATACCTTTAAAACAAGATAGTTTCAGAGCAGTCTCTCTGGTAGTGAGTATTTGTAGTTTAGGTATGTTTTCCTGTGAATATAATTAGAAGAGATAGAAAATAAGAGACACATGCACAGTAGCTGTGCTCAGTGATAGTTCAAATGTATAAAACTACCCTTTTTGCGTTTCAATAACAGATGTAAAACAATACCAATTATATCATAGACAACAGAAGAACTTTTTTCCTAAGCCTTTGAAGGACATGGCCCTAGGGAATTTTTATGCAGTTGTTATGTTTGTAAAGAAGGAATAAATATAAATCAATAAATGTACTTGGGAAGGCATGGTTTCATGTGTGTGCATGTGTGTGTATGTGTGTGCATGCATTAGTCTTCATAAAATATTGAATTATATAATAAAGGGATAACTTCATTGCAAGCCTGAGCACTTGGATTTTCACAAATTTGATCAGAATATAATGTAACATGTCTTTTGAGATGGAATTATTAAAACTCTGTGAGAAAAATACTTCAAAAATTTTGGAATATTAGAGGAGCCATGAGTGAATGGGCACACATTTAAAGGTTTATTTAGGTGCTTCATCTTGTCTTCAGCTTTTGCTAATGTCCTTTGCTGTGAGGTTCCAGGTAAAATGCATGTATTCTGTGCTATGTCTCCTCTGAGAAGGTCTCAGATGGGTTAAATAGAGAATTTGCAAAGGATGTAAGAAAGTTTTAAGATTCATTTAAAGGAGAAGGTATTAGCCCTCTGAAAGGTAATTTTTACCCTTTTGAGAATAGAACAGAGGTTAGAGATTGTTTCGAATTTTAATTTCTGCTATGTAAACTTCTTCAAAAAATTGTGAGTCTGATTTTGTTGCTGTTGCTCTTGTGGTTTGTCTGGAATACTGGCAACTCTCACCTGAGCCCCCTACCTTGCTGTCAGCGGTGCAGAGATAATTATTTGGAGTATATCACTTACAGTGCAGAGCCACCTGGAAGCCATCATTCTGTGATGGACCCCAAACTGGACAGGAAACTTCCTCCCACCCTCCCTATACTTACACAACTACAATGCAGGTATCGCAGCTCATCAGCACCACTGAGGGGTTCTGAGACTTTGCTATCATGGGACAAAGACAACCACCACTCTTGTCTTTGTAAGATCTACCTCATTTCTCCTTCGTAGAAATTTATTCCTCAGGGCTCACTTAACCCATTGCCGGTAGGGTTCTCCACAAAGCACTCCATCTTTTAGCACCTAAGGAGACAGAAAGAGAAACAGCTGTAAAGACTTCAAATGGAAAAATGAACACACATGGAGATAGGACTCTTTAGCTGAAGTGACCAGGAAAACAGCCTCCTGGGCATTTGAAGATGCCTGTGGCTCTCGTGGGGTTTTCTCATGGCTATACGGTTGAATATGGAGCTCATCTTTTCAACCCCTGAGATGCAATGCTACTGTGGCAGACATCTACAATTACAATGAACAATTCCTTCCAATAATATGAAAATTTTCCTTTTTTTAATCTTTGGAATTTATCTTTCTGAAATTTAGATGTCATATTGTTTGAAAATGAAACTGGTAGAGGAGAGAAAGACAAGCTTCTGCAGGAAAGGAATGCCTGACTGCGAAGTATGTAAAGTATCTGATGGAGACAGGCATCCCTTCTGGCACTTTTCCCTTCCATTTTATTTAAGGATTTGTGGAAAAACTGGGTGAGATTATTTACCATGTATTAGTTAACTAGAAGAATGTGAAAAAAATAGGACACTTCATAGAATGGTCCAGGTTTTTAAAGTTTAAGTTTAGTGATGTCACCAACATCATTACCATTACGTTCCTATTTTTCTGGGAGACCTGCAATTCTTGAGGTGTTTGTGACATGCTATTCTTTTCAACAATGTGTGGTCATTAGGATCCTGTCAGGGTGATGTAGGGGAAATCTTTCCAGAGTTGCTCTGCTTTATATACCAGTGATCTTCTTCTCTATACTATCTGTCAGTGAGAAGCAGCAAGATAAGAATCAACTACAAAGGGAATCTGATCATAAATTTTGAATTGATTGAGTGATAATATCTGATCAACACAGATACTCTTTGTAAAGAATCTGGGCACAATTTGTAGCTGATAGTCTCCCTCTGGGTTAAAGCCAGAGGCAATAAATCCAATATCTTTGCATTTTATGGATTTCTCCTGAAGAACTTCTATATAAATGATGCTCTGAAAGTACTATGTGTACTTACATGACACTCATTTAAGCTTTAGATTTCAATAGGGATGATCTTTTATTACTGAATAAGGATAAAAGTAGGAGCAGGAAATGGTCTAGCAGGAGGCATTCTGTATTTCTGGTCAGCTGGCAAGCAAACTAGAATGAAACCACTTTCTCTCTCAAATGCTGATTTAGGAGAACTGAAGGTAGTTTCCCAGGGTGTATATTTTTTAGGAAGTCTCAGGGAAATTACGCCTGGAACACAAACTCATAGCCAAAATTTCTCCTAAAATTTACATAGGATTTTACAGCCTGGGCAACTTGGCAAAACCCTGTCTCTACACAAAGTAAAAGATTAGCTGGGTGTGGTGGCTCATGTCTGTGGTTCCAGCTACTTGGAAGCTGAGATGGGAGGATCATCTGAGCCCAGAGAGGTCGGGGCTGCAGTGATCTGTGATTCTCCCATCTCAGCTTCCAAGTAACTCCAATCATAGGCATGAGCACTGTAAGACAGTGTTCACTCCATCTCTGTCTCTCTAAATATATACACACACACACACACACACACACACATTTTCACATCTATGTATATGTATATACATATCTCTCTCTCTAGAGAGAGAGACAAGAGAGAAAGATATCAGTGGCAAATTTGGGTAAAATCTGTCTCTGTAGCTTCTAGAAAAACAGAATAATTTTAGAAGAGTTCTTCATGTCACTTTTAGGGAAATTGAAAAGGCAACTGGAGATGTGTAAAGTTTGTCTTCCGTGAAATAAATGAGTGCTGATAGGTTTTCATTAATGTAAATATGAAGTACATTTCTTCACGAGAAGGACTTAGTCCTGGACAAGGTAAATAGAAAGCAGGAATTGAATCTAATTGGAACTATTTACAAGTGAGAACTATCTTAAAAGTTGGGTAAATCTGGTAAAGCACCTATTACTGGAACTCTCGAGTCTCCTTGAAGAGTTTAAATAGTATCCAGAACAGGAGGGAAACTCAGCCTTAACTGGGAATATTGAGAAAGTCCAGAGAAAAGTACCAGATGTGGCTGAGCAGAGAGCAGGATTAGTGCTCTGATTCTTAGTCTTTTAAAATGTGAGGGCACTTGTTAACAGGAAAAAAGAAAAAAAAAAAAATTATAATCCTTATAGGCTGTTGTGCTTCGTATCTGCAAATAGAAAAAAAAAATACTATGAATTCAATGATGCATTTAAATGAATTTTTTATTCATCATAATATTATTTGTACATATTCACAAAATAGGAGTGTAACTTTATGATCTAATCCCTCCAAATCTCAAAACTCTATAGTTACAAATGAGGTTATATAAACAGTACAAAGTTGTGCTTCTTTGACTTACTCTGATTTATTCTTCATATCCCACAATCTCATTTCCTCCTCTCACTCAATCTTTTTCTAATTCAGGTGTTTCAGAGAATGTTGGTGATTTTCTCACATTCAGACATAAGCAGCCATCCCATGTTCTTCCACTCTAGCGCACTCATTAATGTCTGCTACTGCTAAAGAAGCCATTTGGTAGTGACTGCCTGGTGCAATCCCTGCAATAACTTCCAGACCCAGAGGGATCAGTAGCTTATTGATGAGGGATCACCAAAGAAGATGATGAATGTGCTCACCACTGTGCAGCTGAGTGGATCAATGGTCAGCAGATAGCTTCCTAGTTCTAAATGAAACCTGGTCTTTATTGGAAGCATTTGGCCTGGGAAGCCTTTTCAGGGGTGCAAATGTTATTCTCTCATGCCACAGGAATGGCATCTTCCTCAATTCCTAGTAGCACTTTCTAGAAGGCTAACCAAATTGTTGACCTTCCCAGAAGCTGTGTGTGTGCATGTGTGTGTGTGTGTTTGTACAATTATATGGTTTAAATAAACATTACCATTGCTGTGTAAGTACAATGCATTTTTGTTTGATGATTTTTGTTTTTGTCTAGGGTAGGTTTTACTATCCAACTATATAACTTAGCTTAGTTTCAGTTGCAATATATGGCATCCCTTGATTTTCCATATTGTCTAATTTTATACACCGTATATTATATAGTACCTAGGGAAAATGTGATGAAGACTATTTGCAAGATAAGATGGACAAGAAGTCAAAAGATAGAAACAACGAAAACATCCATCAATGTATGAATAAACATAATGTTGTATGTCTAGAAGATGTAATATTATTCAGGCATGAAAGAGTACAAGTACTGATACATGCTACAAGGTGAATGAACCTCCAAAGCATAATGCTAAGTGAAACAAGCCACACTCAAAAGGTAATATATTACATGATTTTGTGTATATAAAAATATCCAGAATAGGGAAATCCAGAGAAACAGAAAGCAGATTGCTATTTTGGGGGGACCAGGGAGAGGCTAGAGCATGAATGACTACTTACTGGGTACAGAGTTTTCTTTTGGAGTGATTTGAAACGTGATAGAGGAGGTGGTGGTAAATATTGTGAATTTATAATGCCACTGAATAGTATACTGTAAAATGATTAGCTTTATGTTACATAAATTTTAACTTAATAAAAAATTAAATCAGAAAAAGATTGATAGAATATTTCATTTTTTAAAAAAGTAATAGGTTAGTTGTTCTAAAGTTATTCCTGTAGTAAATTTTATACTACAATAATTGTGGTGTAAGAATCCCAGCTAAATTTGCATTATTTAGTTTATCTATAAAGATAGCATGTAAGATGTTTTTATAGAAGGCAGTCTTTTCAGCATCCAAAATCTGCAAATTCAAAATCCCAAAGGCTGTAATGAGCATTTTGTGACTTTGTGGGTCATGTTAGCACTCAGTTTCAGATTTTGGCACATTTTGAATTTCAGATTTTTGGAATAGGGATATTCAATTTGTAACACCAAATAGCACTAACAACTACTGTAGTGAATAAGCATATAATATTCTGGGTTTTCAATTAGATCAACCTTTCTAATAATCTATCACATACTTTAAAACCATTTGTTGCCTACTTTTGTTGTTAAAAGCCCTACATCGTTGAGATTCCTGCTTGTACTGTCAACTGCTTTGCTTCTCAACCTTTATTCAAATCATATCTTTGGCCGCACATGTGAAAGGATATGTTAATAATAGTTAAACGGTGAGATTGAGATTTGGAACATGGAACAATTACAAAAAAAAATTCACCTGTTGTCTGAGAATTAGATTCAGTTGGTCACTCTATTAAGCATGGTAGTCCTTTGCAGCAGGATTGTCTACCACCCTGACCACGCTGTCATATCTTGCAGAAATAAGTAATTCCTCTTTGGTACTTGATTAATGAGAATTTATACCAGTTATGCCATCTTATACTTCAACCTCAGCTGAATACTTTTAAAAAAATCACTGTAAAAATATGTGTCCTCAGTTGAATCAGATGTAAAATTTATACCTTAATCAAAATTTGATAGCGCTTGAAGACAGTGTACACTCTATCTCTATTATTCTCCCATGTTCTCATGCAGGGCACTCCCTTTTGTTAATTGAAGGCTTTGGAATTTGACATATAATTTTGGCCCACATCAGAGTTACTATGATGCCCTTGTTAAAAACACATAATACTACTTAGTCTGATTTTGCCTTCCTTTTTAAATTAGTTTTACTTCACCTCCACTTCCTCTCAGCAACTACTCCCAAACCAGACATATCATCCATCACTTCCCATTTCCTTGATACACCAATCTTTCTTTCATGTTTGCATAGTTTTATGTGCTTATCATAATCTTGAGAGATTATCTGTTTTATTTCTAAACTTAACCAAAAATAAACGTTCAATTATAGTGGTGTAATAAAATTTGGAGATTCCAGAAGAGTTATGGCAGCACAGCACAGTACAGAGGACTGGAGGGGCAGGCTATGGAGACTTCTCAAGTCCAAAGAGTCTTAAATGGGTTCAAGGGATGACTCACCATGAGATATTCAGAGGTAGGATGTTTTATAAAACATATTTATGGGCAATTTAACATTTATCTCTCTATAAAAATATTCTTTATATCCCAGCACTTTGGGAGGCCGAGACGGGTGGATCACGAGGTCAGGAGATCGAGACCATCCTGGCCTACACGGTGAAACCCCGTCTCTACTAAAAAATACAAAAAACTAGCCGGGCGAGGTGGCGGGCGCCTGTAGTCCCAGCTACTCGGGAGGCTGAGGCAGGAGAATGGCGTAAACCCGGGAGGCAGAGCTTGCAGTGGCTGGATCTCAGCTCACTGCAAGGGGACGAAAAAAGAACACCACACAACAAAAAAAAAAAAAAAAAAAAAAAAAAAAAAAAAAAATATATATATATATATTCTTTATAATAACGTCAGGCTTGAATGTAAAGTGTTGGCACTAGATATGGCTGTGAATCTAGGTGAGTCCAGAAGATGAATTTTCTTAAGTTTAAATGAATTATAAAAACACTGAAGCAAATCTAACTTATTTTGCCACGGATGTCTCTGGTATGATGAAAACACTAGAAAAAGTCAATGCAGTATGGCAGAAAGAACTCTGAATTCATAGTGAGAAAAACTGAATTGAACTTTGGGTAATCTTTCAGACTTTCTAAATTTGTAGGTGCTGATTTTTCTAAAATGGTGATAACGGTGAACTATATTACTGTACTTCACGAAATGTTCTTAAAATTTAATTGGGCAAAACAGCTGGAAGCACATACGACACCATAAAGGCTTACTGAGACATAAAAGAGTACGAGTCACATGCAATGATTTATATGGCATATATATTTATAGATGTTATACATTTATAGATAAGTTAAATCATACATTTGTATATAAGTTAAATCTATAAATTATTTCAATTAATTAAATTATAATTAATTTTAAATGGGAAACATTTTATAGCCTTAAGGATAACTTCACTAATATCTTCCTTTGCTACTAAATTTTTCTCATCTTTTAACAGCTCACAACCTCTTGCTTACCAAAATCTCAAAGTTTTTTCCAAAACTCCAACCAAGAGCATCTTTTTGCTCCTCATGTGTCTCCATTATTAGATTGTTATTAGGTGGATTTAGCCAATGTCACTGGTCAAATCTCCTACCTTCTTCCTGTCTCTAAGTAATTCTTATTTCCCACCACAAATAACTGAGTTACTGAGTGGCAAAAAGGAAGAATGAGAAAAATAAAGGGAAGAGAAGAAACATTCACATGTTAATTATGCTGCAATCAAACTTAAAATCATCAACTTTCAAACCACTTAAAATGCAAAGTGATAATGACTATAAAGAAAATCCAAAAAGCTACAATAATTAGAGCTCTTGCTTATTAAAGATACAAGAAATTCAGGTCTAACTACCTTTGACAAAATGGGAAACTCATGGGACGATACTAAGATGTCTCATTTAATACTAGGAAGGATAAAGTCATGTGGAGAGCCAAGATTCAATGGATTTCCAATACAATGTTTGTTTCTCATAATCTCTCTCTTTCATGCCCCCCATCTCAACCCAAATCCCAGCTAACCATCTATGCTTTTTTCCTGCCTGTATGTTGGCTATATTGTGTTGTTGCAAAGTGTATTACTCTATCAACGAAAAAATACTGTTGTCAACATCCTGCATGTTTCAATTTTTGCAATTCTCAATACAAGATAAGAGGAACTTACTGGTGTGTGTTCTTCTATGTCCAAAGTTAAAAAAAGAGAGAGAGAAAAAAAGCTTTAACAGCCAAGTTTGAACCAGATCCATACCCCACCATACATCAATAGTGGTAAGGGGGAAGAGAACTAAAAATATCACAGCACTCTTGTATAAACTCATGGATGGGCTAAAGAGAGTAGCAATTCCCAGATTAAGGGAGAATATTTCTATCATTATGTTCGCAATCAAACTGAAATGAAAAACAGCACATGCACAGACATATTAAAATGTGATTTTAAGTTGCTATTTTATATTTTCAGAAATGAATAGGAACAGCATGTTCTATTCTTACGGTGTATTTAAATATTTGGAATTCTCATTCCCAAGGTACTGAAAAAAGTCACATCAAATTAAATTATTTGCTTGCTAATTATACTTTAGGACATAAATTGTATTAGATGGTTCAGTACAGTGATTGTTCCTCAGTTAATAAAACCACATTAAAAATTAATTGTTACCATATTTTATTTTCTACCCTCTTTTTGGATTAACTCATTTAATGAAGGATTTTAAGGGAAACAATTCCTTTAATCCTACCGGAGATTCTATTGCTATGGTTTAACATTCTTATTTATTACAATTATCACTAAATTTGTAGAGATATATTGAAAGTTTTACCCAGGATAATCAAAATATTAAAAATTATTTCCCCGTTAGATTTATTCTAAAATTTAATACATTTCAAATGAGATTTTTTTCAGCTAAATATTAAAAAATATTCTTGAAGTTGGGACAGATCAAATAATGTTATGGAGAAAAGACATCACTTCAATACTTTGATAGTATCCCTTTAGCAACAACAAAACAGGGCATGAGGTTCTAATTCTTCTCCAGCGAGCATCTGATGATTATCCCTACCTTATTATACAAGTTAGATAGAGAATAGGTCAATATAATACCAAATAATTTATAATTTTAACTACCCAATCTTTCATGTATGTTTCTTCTTTTAAGTTGGTGAGTTTTTACATATCAAAAGAGAACTCTTCTTATACTTAATTAATCTGACTCTTTTTAAGATAAATATTAGAATATTCCCATTGGTAGCCTCATGTCATCATCAATAGGGTGTATTTTACAATTTCAGCCAGTGGCTTTGAGAAACAGATTAAGGTTAGTAGAGTAAAACTTGGTCTGATTATAATTTTGTCTGTTGCATTAGCCAACAATTCTGAACATCTACAGCATAATAACTGATGCTCAAAATTATGATATTCATGCACCATAGGAATCTAAAGCGCATGTGAATTATCAATGAATAATGTATATTTAATATAGAGGTAAATAAAATGTATTTTATTGATTTTTTTTTTTTTTTTTTTTTTTTTTTTTTTTTTTTTTTTTTTTTTTAGTTTTCTCACTTCCCTCTCTGTCTGTCTCTTCTCTAACTTTATTATTTCTCTATTCAAATCAAACTGTGTTGGGGGGAAGTGGTAGCCTCTAGTAATAAGAATATTGTTAGAAACTTTTTGTTGAATTAGACCTTCATGTCACATCATATAGAAAACACAAATCAAAGTAGATTAAAGACCTAAATGTACAACCAAAAGCTATGGAACTACTAGAAAAAAACATAGTGGAAATCTCCATGGCGGTGATATTGGGCAATACTTTATTTTGGATGTGATCCTAAAAGCATAAGCAACAATATTTTAAAAATAGGTAAATAAAAATATTGAAAAATTTGATGATATCAAACTAAAAAGCTTCTGCACAACAAAACAAAACAAACAAACAAAAAAACAATTGAGTGAAGAGACAACCTATTGGTTGGGAGAAAATATTTGCCAACCAGGCATCTGGTAAGGAGTTGATATCCAAAATAAAGAACTCAAACAACTCAATCTTAAGAAAATAAACCATTACAAGATGATCAAAGGATCTGAGCAGACATTTTTCAAAAGCAGACATACAAAGGGACAACAGGTAGGGGAAAAAATGCTAAAATCACTAATCATTGGAGAAATGCAAATGAAAGTTATAGTGAGATATCACCTCACACCTATTTAGAATAACCACATCATAATGATGAAAGATAAGTGTTGGTGAGGTTGTGGGGAAAAGGGAACTCCTGTACACTTCTGGGAGTGTAAATTGGTACAGCCATTATGAAAACCAGTATGGAGGGTACTCAAAAAAATTGAAAATAGAAACTTCAAATGATCCAGCAACCCCACTACTAGATATATAGCCAAAGGGCATTAATTCAGCATCTATCTGCACTTCTATACTTATTGCAGCATTATTCACAATAGCCAAGATGTAGAATTAACCTAAGTATCAATAGATGTATAAATAGATAAAGAAAATATGGTACATATACATATCTATTCAGCCTTAAAAAAGGAAGGAATTCCTGCCATTTACAATGACATAGATTATCTTAGAGGACATTATGTTAAATGAGGTAAATCAGACACAGAAAGACAAATACCACATATTTTCACTCATATGTGGAATCTAAAAAAGTTGAACTCCTAGAGAAATGAATGGTGATTACCAGGGGCTAGAAAGCAGGGAAAGGAGGGACTGGGGAGATGATGGTCAAATAATATAAAATATTAGATAAGAGGAGTAAGCTAAAGAGATGTGTTGTATGATGTGTTGACTGTAGTTACTAACAATGTGTTTTATTCTTGAAATTACTGGAAGAGCAGATATTGAATTTTCTCATCACAAAAAGTGACAACAATATGAGAAAATGTGTATATGAATTATTTCAATTTAGCCATTCAACAATTTATATATATTTCAAAACAACATGTACATGATACATATATACAATGTTTATCAATTTTTAAAGCAGCTTCTTTTTTATTTATTATACTTTAAGTTCTGGGATACATGTGCAAAACGTGCAGGTTTGCTACATAGGTATACATGTGCCGTGGTGGTTTGCTGCACTCATCAACTCATCATATAGGTTTTAAGTCCTACATGCATTAGGTATTTATCCTAATGCTCTCCCTTCCCTTGCTCCCCACCCCACAGCAGGCCCTGGTGTGTGATGTTCCCCTCCCTGTGTCCATGTTTTCTCATTGTTCAGCTCACACTGATTATTGAGAACACGCAATGTCTGGTTTTCTGTTCCTGTGCTAGTTTGCTGAGAATAATGGTTTTCAGATTCATCCATGTCCTGCAAAGGACACAAACTCATTCTTTTTTATGACTGCATAGTATCCCATGGTGTACATGTGCTATATTTTCTTTATCCAGTCTATCATTGATGGGCATTTGGGTTGGTTCCTCATCTTTGCTATTGTGAATACTGCTGCAATAAACATATGTGTGCATGTATCTTTATATTAGAATGAATTATAATCCTCTGGGAATATACCAAGTAATGGGATTGTTGGGACAAATGATATTTCTGGTTCTAGATCCTTGAGGAATTGCCACACTGTCTTCCACAATGCTTGAACTAATTTACACTCCCACCAACAGTGTAAAAGTGTATGTCTAGCCAGTTTTCCCAGCACCATTTATTAAACAGGGAATCCTTTCCCCATTGCTTGTTTCTGTCAGGTCTGCCAAAGATCAGATGGTTGTAAATGTGTGGTGTTATTTCTGAGGCCTCTGTTCTGTTCCATTGGTCTAGATATCTGTTTTGTTACCAGTACCTTGCTGTTTTGGTTACTGTAGCTTTGTAGTATAGTTTGAAGTCAGGTAGCATGATGCCACCAGCTTTGTTCTTTTTGCTTACGATTGTCTGAGCTATACAAAAAGCAGATGTTTTTCTTTAAATCAGCAAGTAAATAGGAAATTTAATAAAATACCATTCCACTCTTCATTATATGTAATTAGAAATCTTGTATATTCATCATAAATCTATCTTGCACTTTCCAGGTAAGTATAATAGCTTTTTCATTTAAAATGCATAAGGCATGGCTTTGACTACAGAAGGGCAGGAAACTGGGAGGAAATGGTTATAATTCTTGGAGGTTATAAAGGCTGTTTTTGTTTGTTTGTTTGTTTTCTAAAGATGGAGAGAAGAATCAAGCAAGAGTTGTGTTTAATCTGAAAAAAGGCAGCTTTCCAGAAGGATATAATGACTTTTGGGGACTGCGTATATATTTAAAAATTGCTGCATTAGCTTTACTAACATTATTAGCATCACTGACTTTCTTGCCAAAATGCATTTATTGCCATCTGTTATTTGCTTTTAAAATAGATTTAGAATAGATTTAGATTCACCACAACATTGTACAGAAAGTTCTCATACACGCCTTCCCTCCACTCCCACCAGGCTCTCCCAGTATCAACATCCCCCAACAATGTTGTACATGTATTATAATAAATGTGAAGGGGTGGCTTGCCCCTCCACACCTGTGGGTGCTTCTCGTTAGGTGGAACGAGAGATTTGAGAAAAGAAATAAGACACAGAGACAAAATATAGAGAAAGAAAAGCGGGGCCCAGGGGACCGGCGCTCAGCTTTCAGAGGACCCACACCGGCACCGGCCTCTGAGTTCCTTTAGTATTTATTGATAATTATCTTTACCATCAAAAAGATAAGGGAGTGGCTGGACAATATGATCATTGTAGGGAGGAAATCAGCAGTAAGACATATGAACAAAAATCCTTGTAACATGAATAAGTTTAAAGGAAAATGCTGTGCCTTGAGATGCATATGCGAACGTCTCCATAAACCTTTTAGCAGTATTGCTTCAGCAAGCCCCACCTTATTCCTAAAGGCGATTTTCTCCTTACTCAGTAAACAAAGCACACAATGGGTTTTACCCGGAGATGTTCCATTGCCCAGGGAGGGGCAGGATTCTTAATCAGCAAGCTGCCTTCAGGTACTTGTTTAACAAAGACACATCCTGCACAGCCCAATATCCATTAAACTTTGAGTCACCACACCACATGTCTCTTGCAAGGACAAAGTTGGGGGTAGGGTCACAGATTAACAGCATCTCAAATACAGAACTAAATGGAGTCTCTTATGTCTACTTCCTTCTATATAGACACAGTAACAGGCTGATCTCTCTTTCTTTTCCCCACATAAATGAACTTACATTACCACATCATCATCACCCAATTCATTGATTACATTAGGATTTATAGGTTTTGATAAATGTGTAATGACATGTGTCTGCCATTATAGTAACATACAAAATAGTTTCACTACCCTAAAAATCTGTTAGGCATGGCCTATTTATTCCTTTCTTTTTTCAAGCTGTGACAACCACTGATCTTTTTTCTCTCTCAAGTTTTGCTTCTTCAGAAATGTCATATAATTGGAATCACACTGTATGTAGGCTTTTCAGATTGGCCTTTTTCATTTAATAATGGGCACTTAAGATTCCTCCATGGCTTGATAGCTCATGTATTCTTAGCACTGAATAATATTACATTGTCTGGATGTACCACCATTTATTTATCCATTCACCTACAAAAGGGCATCTTGGTTGTTTCTAAGTTTTGGCAATTATGAATAAAGTTTCTCTAAACACCACATTTTTATGTGAAAATAAGTTTTCAACCAACACCTTTGAATAAATAACAGAAAGTAAGATTTCTGGGTTGTGTAGTAAGAAGATGTTTAGTTTTGTAAGAAACTTCCACATTTTCTTCCAAAATGGCTGTACCATTTTGCATTCCCAGCATTGAATGAAAATTCCTGTTGCTCCATATCCTTGCCAGCATTTGGTGTTGTCAGTGTTTTGGATTTTGTCCATTATAGTACTTCCATAGTGATATCTTCTGTTAGTATCTATATTCTTATTACTAAGAATATAATGTAATATAATATAATATAATATAATATAATATAATATAATATAATATAATATATAGTGTAATATAATAATTCTTATTACTAAGAATACTGTTATTATTAAAGAACTTTCAGTAACATAGCTATGGCAAGTTCCAAATGAAAGTTGACTCCCAAAACACAGCCAGAACATACAATTAGAAACCCAAGACATTGAAAAAAGTATATTAAGATAAGGTTAGTTACTTTCTCTATGCCTGAACTATTTGTGAACATTTAAAAATATTTGGTAAAATAGTAGATTTATATATAGTAAATTTATATATAGTAAATTTACTATTTGTAATAGTAAATTTAGATTTATTTACTCTATAGTAAAATTATGCTAAAGAAGAGACCAAATTGAAATGATTTCTGAAACTGAAAAAAAAAAAAGAAATTTGTGAAACATCTGCATGTTGAGGACTGTGCGTATTAGAAGGCAAGTCATTGCTTTAAGGTATTTTAATTCAATATTTTCCCCATTAACACAATTTGTAAAACAACAAAAGAAGTAGGCAAACCTGTTGACACTATACCAGATAGAAAAGAAAACTATGAGAACATAAGAAAATTATGCTTTACACAACAGGGATGTATTGACATGGCTTGCTTTTTTTCTTAAAGTTAGAGATGCTTAAAGGACACATCATATTTACACACATTCATGTGTCCTGTGTTTTTTAAATTACAATTTTACTCTCTGCTCTACAAAACAAAACCTATACATGGCTTTCCAAGCATTAATATATGAAGTCTAGATTTCTACAGCCTGGTTCCCCTGCCCCTTATCTCTCAATGCATCATATTGTATTTCCTTTCATATTTACTTGTTTATTTTCTTTATATCTATTTTGCTTTTTACTGTCTATAAACTTATGTTTTAAATTAAAAAATTACTTATTCTTAAGTACCAGTATCACAAATCTCCTCATGAGAAGGCAGTTTCAAATTCTCTGGAGACAACTCAAATAAGTTTGTAAAGCAATTTCAAAATAATGTCAAGAATATGGGTTGTGAAACTTTTAGATTAACATAATTTATAGGAAATGTTGACTTGATATTTTATGCTCATATTCAAAGAATATATGACAAAATATACATAAATTCTAAAAGTCATAAATAGTATACTCATTTCAGCAAGTAAGAAAATGGCATTAATAACATACAAGGTATCAAGAATTTATATTTGCTATCATTTTAATAATGTAATATTAGCAGTAACTTTGTGAAAGATGTATTATTTTTCCCACTTTCTAATGAGAAACTGAGGCAGGCAGCTTTATAGATTGGGGATTTCAGTGTATATATTCACAAATTGGGTGATAATCAACAAACATCTGTTTGCTTAGCAGTTATATGCTCTAATGTTTTATTGTAAAGGAATAATAGTTATACATTTTATATTTTTAAATTAATAACAGCAAAAATAAAATTTCTGATTAAAGCTTTTCATATACTATACCAACATTTTAGATGTTACTGAGAGTTTGGATAATTTAAAATTATTTTTATTAAATAAAACTTTCCCTAATAGACACTCTTTCTATATAAACACAGTTGAACACTCTCTTCTAAAAAGAGAATTTCCAAATTACTTCTCTATGTCCTCTATTAAAATAGATATCCTTTAAAATAGACAAATCAAGCTTTTCTCAATTTGTCAGCCATAGGGGAGTTACATTGTTCAGAAAGAAATAAGACGGATATTCTAAATAGAATGTTTTTGGATGCCTTTCATGAGACATCAGTGGCCCTTAAAAGAGAGTTTATTGATTCTTCAGGCAGTACCTGAGGCAGCCCAAGATCTATTGCTCTGTCACTTTAAAAGCGGCAGCAGACCTGCTGCTTTTCCTAGGAGATCATTCTCTTAAGACCTGAAAATTTCTACAAACCAATTGCATCTGTCATCCCCTGCTTGATCCACTGAGTCCCAGAGGCCATGTCTGAATGGTTAAAAGCTAGATTTTTGCTCAAAATGCTTGTTGGAACAAATTCATTTTTAGGGCAGAGACTCTGTAAATGAAAATGAACCGTTCAGACCTGTAAGCATCAACGAGAAGAGCTATAACCAGGAAGGAGGCAGACTTAGTGGGATTCTACGAAAGACAAACTAGAATCATGGCCCTAATCACCTCGTACAGCATCTCAGAGATACAACCAGTGTCTTTGTGAATACTTCTAGGAAAGGGAAGTTCATTATTTCGTAAGAAAATAGATTTCATTTGGAAATAGAAAAACTTCTAATGGATGATTTTTTATGTTATTCCAGAATCTGGCTTCCTCTAAATTGAATTTATCGTGACTAGTTCAATACTTTGAAAACTGCTTTCAGGGTGATGTAGACTAAATACATTCCCCATCATCTTTGTATTTACAGCATAGTCATTTACTATCCTTGTCTGTTTCATTGGGAAGCACTGGATTTTACAGGATTTTTAGTTGCTAATTGAAATAAATTACAAAACTCTGAGTATAAAGAAAGGGTGGGTACAACTTTTAAGTAGTTTTGGATCAATGTCTAAAATAATCAGAAGGACTCACAGATCATTTTCTTCTAGATTTCAGCTTACAATTTTGTTGTTCATTGTATTAAGAATTTCTGAAAAAAAAAAAGACTGTCATTTTTCTTTCTCAAGAGGAAAGCATTGTAAATATGTTTAGGTGTAGATACTAAAGATGCTTTAGATTGTATGATACTTTTTTGAGTATACATTAGAGATGAGCCTGTGTTTACTCTCAGATGCTAACCTCAAAAATTATTACAGGTTAGAATTACTTTTGGAATTAGCTTAACTAACTAATCTAATTGAGTTGGTTAAAATACAAATCTTTGCTTTTAATTAACAGGTGTTCGTATTTCTATGAATGCACCAATTAGGAATCAAGCTCCATTTCTGAAGCTGTAATTTTGGAGAAATTGTACAGTGCAACAAGCATGGGCTCTAGAGTCAAACTATTTGATTTGCTTCCTTCTTTCTCAATTCATCTCAAACGAATATGTTTCTTTTTAAGAGTATCTTTATTATGTTTGCTTAATATGATTTGTTCATATACTAGACTAAGCAAGATAAATTACTAAACCTCCTTTCTTTGCACCTTGTGCTAGATATAATCACTGGTAATGTGAGAAAATAGATAAATGGAGTGGAACCCAATGATATTCACTGTTCATTATTAGTGCACAAGACTCAGTACTGCAATTGGGTCTATATCTTAGAAACATGACATGTACAAAGATATCCTCTGTACCTACTGTGGTGTGACCTCAGTTTTAGGAGATACACTACCCAAGCTTTGATTTGACTTCATGTCTCTCTTTCTAAGGACTATATATTTCAGTTTGTCAATTAAATAATTCTACTATGGCACAAACAACAGTGTGATAGTCCTCAGTGGCTTCCTAGTATAAAACCACCTAAAATATTAGAAAACATTTAAAAGTAGCCTTCCAATAGCAAGATATTAAGGAAATCCTCAGAAGCTTAAATCTAGAGAAGTCGCCAAGCATTTTAGATAGGTGTTGCCCTCAGGGCCCTGACAATTGACTCTTATTGCCCCCAGAGTTTCAGTTTTAAGGGCCATATGTGGGTGACGAATGTTAGAACTTGTATAGTGAACAGGTGGATTAGAGATTCATAATTAAGCCAGAATCCTTATAGAATGACACACTCTGTGGCTGAAGTGAGAAAGCCTGTCGTTTAGTTGGGGAATATTAAGGGATCTTTGCCTTTGGAAGGATAGAGAAAACAGAACAAAACAAAATAAAACAAAACAGAAAACCTGTCTTGAGAATTTGTAACCACTTTTCCTGGGTTGGGAACTAGAATAACATTAATTGGTCCTGAAACCCCAAACCAGAAAACTTATTTTAAATGGATCCTCAAATCCAGATAAAAGTACATGCAAATCACTAGAGAGAAAACATGCTCAATATCATCCTCAAGGTAATCCCAAAACAAAATTCTAAGGGATGTGATTTCTAAAAAAACAACAAAAAAAATTTCATAAGACATATGAAGAAATAAAGAAGCTTCTGTAAGGGTCAACAAAATCACAAATTACAGAATGAGAAAACTGCAGATACCAGAATTGTCATCACAGAGTATTAAATAAGCTTGCTAAATATGTTTAAAGAAATAAAAAATGTATCAAAATTATGACTAAGTGATAAGACTCAACCAAAATTATCAAGTAGAACTAAATGAAAGAACATTATAGAACTTTTAGAAAAAAAATACATATGTATAAAACACAAAGTTTAGGCTAAACCCCAAATCAGATGCAATGAAGAGAAAATTAATGCAATAAAAATAAATCAGAAGAGACATATCCAGAATGCAAAACAGAAAGATAAAGATTAAAAAACAATGTAAGACAGGTTAGGAGACATGCAGATTGAAAAGTTCTAACATCCACGCATTCGTCAAATTGAATTCAAAAAAATGTTAGAGAGATTAAGAATAAGTAACAGAAGCTTCTTGTTTTTGAGACAAGGTCTTGCTTCTTCACCCAGGCTGTAGTGCAGCAGCATGATCATAGTTCACTGCAATCTGTAACTTCAAGGCTCAAGTGATTCTTCTGCTTCAGCCCTGGAGTAGCTGGGACTACAGGCACACCACCATGCCTGGATAATTTTTTTTTTTTTTTTTGGAGAGCCAAGGTCTTGTTATCTTGGCCCAGGCTTGTCTGAAACTCCAGGCATCAAGCAATTAGACATTTTCAGAAATAAAAGAAATGAAAATTCCAACATAGAATAAATTAATCTTAAAATTTCCAAAGCAAAATAAATAAACAAAAGTCTACACCTACACACATGAAACTGCAGAACAGTAAAGAAAATTATCAAAGCTGCCAGGAATATGACAAAACAGCTTACATTCATAGGAAAAATAACTAACAACTAATGTACACTAAAATACTGTTGACTGTAATCACCCTGTTGTGCTATCAAATACTAGATGTTATTCATTCTATCTAACTATATTTTTGTGCTCATTAACCATCCCCACTTCACATATATCTCTCCCATATACTAATTTCTTTTCTTTTGGGTATATACCAAGCAGCAGGATTGCTGGATCATATGGTAGCTATATTTTTAGTTTTTAGAGGAACTTCCAAACTGTTCTCTATAGTGGTTGTATTAATTTACATTCTCATTCAGTGTACAAGGGTTCCCTTTTCCCCATATCCTCGCCAGCATTTGTTATTGCCTGTCTTCTGGATATAAGCCATTTTAACTGGGGTGAGATGATTTTTCATTGTGGTTTTGATTTGCGTTTCTCTGATGAGCAATGATGTTGAGCACCTTTACATATACCTGCTTACTATTTGTATAACTTCCTTCAAGAAATGTCTATTCAAATCATTTGCCCATTTTTTGATTGAAATGTTAGATATTTTCCTATAGAGTCATTTGAGCTCTTTATATATTCTGGTTATTAATCCCTGGTCAGATGGATAGTTTGAAAATGTTTTCTCTCATTCTGTGGGTTGTCTCTTCATTTTGGTGTTTCCTTTGCTGTGAAGAGGCTTTTTAACTTGATGCGATCTCATTTGTCAATTTTTGCCTTGGTTGACTGTGCTTGTGGATTATCACTCAAAATACATTTGTCCAGACAAATGTTCTGGAGTTTCCTCAATGTTTTGTTGTAATAGTTTCAGAGTTTAGGGTCTTATATTTAAGTATTTAATCATTTTGATTTGATTTTTGTATATAGTGAGAGATAGGGATGTCGTTTCATTCTTCTGCATAAGGAAATCCAGTTTTCCTAGCACCATCTATTGAAGAGACTGTCCTTTCTCCAGAGTATATTCTTGGTGCCTTTATTAAAAATGAGTTCCCTGTAGATATATGAATTTCTATCTGGCTTCTCTATTCTTTTCCACTGGTCTATGTGGGTTTTTCTGGGGGTTTGCTTGTTTTGTTTTTGTTTTGCCAGTACCATACTGTTTTGGTCACTATAGCTCTGTAGTATCTGTAGTATAACTTGAAGTCAGGCAATGTTATTCCTCTGTTTTGTTTTGTTTTTTTTTTTTTTTTCTTTTTGTTCAGAATGGCTTTGACTATTCTGGTTTCTTTTTTGTTCCATAGAAATTTTAGTATTTATTTTTCTATTTATTTGAAGAACATCATTGGTATTTTATAGGGATGCATTGAATCTGTAGATTGCTTTGGGTAGTATGGACATTTTTAACAATATTCTTTCTTCCAATTCATAAACATGGAATATCTTTTCATTTTTTTCATGTACTCAATTTTTGCATCGATAGTTTATGGTTGTCTTTGTAGAGATCTTTTGCTTCTTTGATTAAGTTTGTTCCTAGGTATTTTATTTTATTTGTAGCTATTGTAAATGAGATTATTTTCTTGATTTCTTTTTCAGAAATCTTGGCATATATAAATGCTACTGATTTTTGAATGTTGATTTTGTATTCTGTAACTTTGTTGAATCTGTTTATCAGTTACAATAGCATTTGGTGTAGTCTTCAGATTTTTCCAAGTATAAGATCATATTATTGGCAAACAAGGATAATTTGAATCCTTTCTTTCCAATTTGGATGATCTTTATTTCTTTCTCTTTTCTGATTGGCCTAGCTAAGACATCCAGGAATATACTGAATATTGCTGGTGAAAGTGGAAATCTTTATCTTTTCACAGAACGTAGAGGAAAGACTTTCAATTTTTTCCATTCAGTACAACACTAGCTGTGGGTCTGTCGTACATGGCTTTTCTTGTGTTGAAGTATGTTCCTTCTAACCCCAATTTTTTTAGGGCTTTTATCATGAAGGAATATTGAATTTTATCAAATGATTTTTCAGGATCAATTGAAAAGAATCTTATGGTTTTTTCCCCTTTATTCTGTTTATATGAAGTATCACATTGATTTATTTGCATATGCTAAACCATACATGCATTACTGAGATAAATCCTACTTGGTCATGATGAATTATCTTTATAATGTGTTGTTGAATTTGGTTTGATAGTATTTTGTTGTAGATTTTTGCATCAATATTCATCAGGGATATTGGCAGGTAGTTTTCTTTTTTGATATGTCTGTCTGGTTTTGGTACCAGAGCAATACTGAACTCATTGAATCAGTTTGGAAGTATTGCGTCCTCCTCTAATTTTTGGAATAGTTGGAGTGGGATTGGTATTAGTTCCCTAAATGCTCATTAAAATTCAGCCGTAAAGTCATTGGTTGCTAGGCTTTTCTTTGCTGGCAGGCTTTTTATTATGGTTTCAACCTCATTACTTCTTATTTGTCTCTTCAGGTTTTGAATTTCTTAGTGGTTCATTCTTTGTAGGCTGTATATGTTTAGGAATTTATCCATTTCTTCTGAGTTTTCTCATTTATTGGCATATAGTTGGCCATGATAGTCTGTAATGATCCTTTGATTTTCTGTAGTATCAATTGTAATGTCTCATTTTTCATCTTTGATTTTATTTGTTTATTTCTTTTCTCTTTTTGTATGTATCCTGGCTCAAAGTTTGTCAATTTTGTTTATCTTTTCGAAACACCGGTTTTCATTCCATTGTGTTTTTCATTTGAATTTCTTACTTCTGCTGTGATCTTTACTATTTCTTTACTTCCACTAATTTTTGGTTTGGTTTGCTTTTACTTATCAAATTCTTTAAAATGCATTATTAGGTTGTTTAAACTGATTTTTGAATGTTGATTTTGTATTCTGTAACTTTGTTGAATCTGTTTATCAGTTACAAGAGCTTTTGGTGGAGTCTTCAGGTTTTTCCAAGTATGAGATCATATTACTGGCAAACAAGGATAATTTGAATTCTTTCTTTCCAATTTGGAAAGAAAGACATAGATCATTCTCTATGATCTATGTTGTAGGTGTTGTTGTAGGTGCATATTACTATAAACTTACATCTCAGTACTTGCTTTCCTTGTATCTTACAGATTTTGGTATGTTGTGTTTCCATTATCATTTATTTTAAGAAAATTTTCACTTTTCTTTTTAACTTCTTCATTGACTCACTGGTCATTCAGGAACATACTGTTTATTTTCTACATGTTTGTATAGTTTCCAAAATTCCTCTTTTTATTGATTTCTAGTTTTACTCCATTTTGGTTGGTCAGAGAAGATAGTTGATAGGATTTAAATGTTTTTGAATTTTTTGAGACTTGTTTTGTATCCTTAAGAATGATCTATGTGCTGAGGAGAAGAATGTGTGTTCTGTAGCCATTGGAGGAAATGTTCTGTAAATATCTACCGGGTCAATTTGGTCTACAGCACAGATTAAGTCTGATATTTGTTTGTTTATTTTTTTGTTTGGAAGATCTGTCCAATGCTGAAGTCTCCAGCTATTGTTGTATTGGAGTCTCTCTCTCTCTTTAGCTGTAATAATATTTGCTTTATATATCTGGGTGCTCCAGTGTTGAGTGCATATATAATAACAATTTGTATATTCTCTTGCTGAATTGACTCCTTTATTATTATATAATGACATTTTGTCTCTTTTTATAGGTTTTGTCTTGAAGTCTATTATGTCTGATGTAAGTATAGTTACTTCCACTATTTTGGTTTCCATTTCCATGGAATGTCTTTTTTCTATCTCTTTATTTTAGTTCATTTACAGTCAATGTTATTATTGATAAGTAAGGAGTTACTCCTGTCATTTTTTCATTTGCTTTTCCTTCCTTCCTTCCTTCCTTCCTTCCTTCCTTCCTTCCTTCCTTCCTTCCTTCCTTCCTTCCTTCCT
>NC_045438.1:68363993-68394025 GCF_002776525.5 Piliocolobus tephrosceles
CCTTCCTTCCTTCCTTCCTTCCTTCCTTCCTTCCTTCCTTCCTTCCTATCTTCCACTTTGTGATGGTGATGTTCTGTGGTTTTAATTTGTGTAGTTTCCGAAATTCCAAAATTTAATGTTTTAATTTCTTGCTTTTTATTTTTTGCATATCTGTTGTGGGTTTTTTGATTTGAAGTTACCATGAGGCTTGCAAATAACGTTGTTGCAGTAAGTCAGGAACCCTGAATGGAGGGACCAGCTGGAACTGTGGCAGAAAAACGTAAATTGTGAAGATTTCATGAACATTTCTCACTTCCCTAATAATACCCTTATAATTTCTTATGCCTGTCTTTAATCTCTTAATCCCATTATCTTCATAAGCTGAGGATATGCGTCACCTCAGGACCACTATTGTACAAACTGATTGTAAAACATGTGTGTTTGAACAATATGAAATTAGTGCACTTTGAAAAAGAACACAATAAAAGCGATTTTCAGGGAACAAGGGAAGATAACCATAAGGTCTGACTGCCTGCGAGGTTGGGCAGAATAGAGCCATATTTTTCTTCTGGCAGAGAGCCTGCAAGTAAGATAGATATCACTGAATTATTTTCCAAGGAAGGAATACCTTGGGGAAGGAATGCATTCCTTGGGGGAAGTCTATAAACAGCTCTGGGAGTGTCTGTCTTATTCAGTTGAGATAAGGACTGAAATACGCCCTGGTCTCCTGCAGTACCCTCAGGCTTACTAGGATTGGGAAATTCCAGCCTGGTAAATTTTGGTCAGACTGGTTCTCTGCTCTTGAACGCTGTTTCCTGTTAAGATATGCATCAAGACAATACGTGCACAGCAGGACACAGACCCTTATCACTAATTCTAACTTTGCCTTTGCTTTGTGATCTTTATTGCCCTTTGAAGCATGTGATCTTTGTGACCTACTCTCTATTCATACACCCCCTCCCCTTTTGAAATCCCTAATAAAAACTTGCTGGTTTTGTGGCTCAGGGGACATCACAGTCCTACTGATATGTGATGTCACCCCCGGATGCCCAGCTGTAAAATTCCTCTCTTTGTACTCTTTCTCTTTATTTCTCAGACTGGTGGACACTTAGGGAAAATAGAAAGAACCTACATTGAAATATTGGGGGCTGGTTCCCCCGATATAACATCTTATAACCCATTATTTTAAACTGATGACAACTTAACACTGATTTCAAAAACAAACACAGAGAAAACTAATAAAAACTCTACATTTTAACTTCATCCCTCCTGCTTGTTAACTTTTTGTTGTTACTATTTATATCTTATACTGTCTATGTAGTGAAAAGTTGTTGCAGTTATTATTCTTTATATGTTCATTTTTCAGTCTTTCTACTGAAGTTATGAGTAGTTTACATACCACAATTGCAGTGCTTTAATATCCTGTGGTTTTCTGTGTACTTACTATTATCAATGAATTTTGTTCATTCAGATGATTTCTTTTTGTTTATTAACATTCTTTCCTTTCAGATTGAAGAATTCCCTTTAGCATTTCTTGTAGGACAGGTCTGATGCTAATGAAATCCCCCAGCTTTTACTTTATTGGGAAAGTCTTTTATGTTGGAAGAATATTTTCACTGGATATACTATCCTAGGATAAAAGTATGTTTTTTTTTTTTTTTCTTCAGCACTTTAAATATGTCATGTCACCCTCTCCTGGCTTCAGAAGACTGGGAAGTCTTCTGTCAGATGTACCTAAGCTCCTTTGTATATTATTTCTTTCTTTTTTCTGATGCTTTTTGGGTCCTTTCTTTATCCTCGACCTTTAGGAGTTTGATTATTAAATGTCTTGAGGTAGTCTTATTTGGATTAAAACTTTTACATATTCTGGAATCTTTTTTTACTTTAATAAGGATATCTTTCTCTAGATTTGAGAAGTTATCTTCTTATTATCCCTTTAAATAAACTTTCTATTTCAATCTCCCTCTCTATCTCTCTCTCCTTCCTCGATTTGCCTTTTGGAGGCTATTTTGTCATCTTGTAGGTATGCTTCATGAGTCAGGCTCAGAGCGTCAAGGACTAGATTTTACAGATGTTCCTGCCCCTAGCAAATAGAAGATTGGTTCTCAGAGAAGGAAAATTAAAGAAATTGAAGATGGAGTTTAGTGGGGAAAATAAGACAAATGATGATTAATATCTAATGTGTAAAATATAATGAGCTAGCACTTGGTATTAGTTATGCCATTCAATAGCCACAATGAGGTTAATATCACCAAATTATAAATGCTGAAACTTAATCTCGGATGGTAAGTTACTAACTGGTAAATGTCAGAGCTATCCTGAAATCATGGTTTGCTACAGAGATTCTTATTTAATAGTGTGTAAGATGCTGGGAAGCAAAAAAACAAAAAATAATTTTTAAAATTTAATTAAATTTATATATTCCTCACATTTCCCACAACTATTTGAGGTACTTTAGCATTGTATATAATTTGAAATGAAATTGAAGAAAATACTTAAATATGTTCAGATCCAGAGAAAATACAAATAGAACAGGAGGATAAGATCAAGGAAAAAGTTAGAAGGACATGATGAGTTTCTTCAGAAAAAGGTTGTTCAGCAATAAGTTTTATTTTCTCCCATTTGTTGGCCTGGTTTAAACCAAAATTAAAATATAGATATCTAGAGAGATAAATGGATTGAAACTTTATTCAAAAACTCTCAGCAAACATTATCACTCTCACAGGACTTGAGATTCTATATAATCTGTGAGTTAATGTTGACTTTTACTCTCTCTCTGTAGATTGATTTTGCAGCAGAGCATATCTAGTGCACCAAGATTTGGGAGAAGATTTTTAGAAGCTCCAACTTTACAGTAACCATATTTGTTGTGGACAGTTACTGTGTAAAAGCCAGGTTCTTACAATTAATGATGAACAGGAGTCAGAACAAGACAATGGTGGGCAAGAGATTCACGTTCATGAATATAACTCAACTGTGTCCAAAATACATGCTATTTTGATATGCAAACATTGAGTTTGGCAATTGTGACATACTCTTTTCCTCTGAATTCTCATCTTCAGTCAATACTGAAAGTCTGTCATTTAAATAAACGTTTTTCTGGTAATAAATTATAAGGACCAAAGTTTGAGTTTAACTGTAAGTGGACCTGATGCAGTTCATTGGGAAATAAAGAGCAATAGATATCTGTACTATATAGGTGATGTATCAACCTGTTGTGTTGATTAGAAAAAAAATAATAAATTTTTACAAGATCAAGTGTTAAAGAGAAAAAAATGGAGAGAAAAAGAGATTCTGTCTAGAATATGTTTTCTTTAAATACATGCTTACTCTGTAGAGGATGAGAATAATTCCAAATCCTAGATCTGAATGGAGCACTACATTTACACTTTAGAATATCAGAAATATTGTCAAGAGTTGGATCATTTTGCAACTATAAGTTTTAAAGTTTTGCCAAAATATGTATTATAGAAAAGATAAAGGATGTCGGGGACCATCCCACAAAGTGCTTTCCCTATAAGATTGGGAGAATGTTGGGACCAATTATAGAAATAGATTGAAGTGTCAAAAAATAAGCTTAACTCCTTTGAAAGGTGTGAAGAGTACCTAAGGGAAAGGAAATTAATGAAGATATTACTTGGTTTTATAGCTACAGAAAACGAGAGAGCAAACTGGCTTGTTCAGACCATGACAAATGATTTGAGACCTGAAGAATTCAAAAAACATTGAAAGGTCAGATTTCGAGTATGAAAAAAAAAAAAAAAAGAGAAAAGACATATGGCTTTTTAAGTTGTTAGATACCCAGTTCTGGGAAGCATCCTCAACAAGTCACTATTACATCTTCTATAGTCTTTCTATTGAAATTGTGAAGATGGATAAACTGGAAAAAATGTGAAGGCAAGGGGAAAATACTTCTCAAAGTAATATCTACAAGTCTAAGGAATTAAAAACACAGGCTGTGGTGGATTTTCAGAAGCACAAGTATTAACAGATTGGTATTTTTAGGGGTGGAGGATCGGCAGTATTTATTCTTGGTTGTCTTTTTGGAAATTTGTAGGAAACCTTGCTGCTCTATGAGGATTGTTCTCCTAAATCTACTCTGTATAACTGTATCATTTACATAATTAAAACATTGCCAGGTGCTTTTTCAAAATGCATCTTTCTGTCAATCATTGTTACGCATATTCATGTTCTCTATTATGGAAAAAAAAAAAGATTGCAGTAAAGTCGAAGAGTTTTTTGGACTATGCACAAATAGTCCAGATAATAATCATAATTATATTTCATACATGATCAAGAGAAACTCACATGGGGAGCTAGTAATAGGGTTTCTAGGATGGGTACGACATCCATGTTTAGAACTACAGGCACCTAAGGAAATAATGTGCTTAAGTAAGTCAATTGCATGAAAATTACAGCTGTGCAATTGGTTAAGTTCTGAGTAACTAAGCATATTGAGGCTGACTCAACTTTTATTTTTCTGATTTATCGGATTTACTTTGAATTTTCCATTGAATAGACTTTAATTTCAGCCTATACTTTTTTTAATGCAATGTTGTAATTATTTTCTAACGTATTCCAAAAATAGTTTAATATTTATTTTGACTTTTGGTTTGCTTAATTGATTTTAGTGTAATGTTAATTAAGATCTATACATTTCATACAATATGAAATTTATTTAGGGAGAGGTGTGTGTGTATGTGTGTATTCTTTCTTGAAAGGCTTCTGAGTTTTCTGTACAGGCATACCTTGTTTTATCGCACTTTGCTTTATTTTACTTTGTGGATATTGTATTTTTTTAATGTTCACAACGCTGTATTGTACAAGTCTATTGGCATCACTTTTCTAACAGCATTAATTCACTTTGTATCTTTTTGTCACATTTTGGAAATTCTTGCAGTATTTCAAACTTTTATATTATTATTATGTCTGTTATGGTGATTGTAATTAGTGATCGCCGATGTTACTCTTGTAATTGTTTTGGGTTGACATGAACTGTGCCCATATAAGATGGCAAACTTAACTAATAAATATTGTATATGTTTTGACTGCTCCACCAACTGGCCATTCCCCCATCTCTCTCCCTTTCCTAAGGTTCCTTATTCCATGAGACACAACATTATTGAAATTAGAAATTAGACTAAATAATAATCCGACAATAGCCTCTAAGTGTTAAAGTGAAAGGAAGAGTCACATGTCTCTGAATTTAACCCCAAAAATAGAAATATAATTAAGTTTAATAAGGGAGACACCTCAAAATCCAGCATAAGCTGAAAGCTAAGTCCCTTGTGCCAAACAGTTAGCCAAGTTGTAAATGCAAAGGAAAAGTTATTGAAGGAAATTAAAAGTGCTACTTCAGTGAACACATAAATGATAAGAAAGCAAAACAGCCTTATTGCTGCTAGGGAGAAAGTTTGAGTGCCTGGATAGAAGATCAGACAGACACAGCATTCCTTTAAGCCAAAGCTTAATCCAGAGTAAGTCCCTAACTCTCTTCAATTCTGTGAAGGCTGAAAGAAGTCAGAATGCTGCAGAAGAAAAGTTTGAAGCTAGCAGAAGTTGATTCATGAGATTTAAAGAAAGAAGCCATTTCTATAACATAAAAGTACAAGGTGAAGTAGCAAATGCTGATGTAGAAAGTATAACAAGTTATCCAGAAGAGCTGGCTAACATAATTGAAGCTGCCTATACTAAACAACAGATTTTCAGTGTAGATGAAACAGCTTTATAATGCAAGAATCTGCCATCTAAGGGCTTTCATAGCTAGAAAGAAGTCAATGCCTGGCTTCAGATCATCAAAGCTTCAAAGAACAGGCTGACTCTCTTGTTAGGGGCTAATGTAGCTGGTGACTTTAAGTTAAAGTCAGTGCTCATTTACCACTTTGAAAATTCCAGGGCTCTTAAGAATTATGATAAATCTACTCTCCCTTAGCTCTATAAATGGACAACAAAGCCTGGATCACAGTGCATCTGTTTATAACATGCTTTAGCTGAATACTTTAAGCCCACTCTTGAGACCTACTGCTCAGAAAAAAATATTTTTTTCAAAATATTACTGTTCATTGACAATGTGCCTAGTCACCCAAGAGCTCTAATGGAGATGTACAAGGAAATTAATGTTGTTTTCATGCCTTCTAACACAATATCCATTCTGTAGCCCATAGATCAAGGAGTAATTTAGACTTTCAAGTCCTGTTATTTCAGAAATACATTTCATAAGGCATGGTTGCCATAGATAGTGATTCCTCTGATTGACCTGGGTGAAATTAATTGAAAACCTTTTGGAAGCATTTATCATTCCAGATGCCATTAGGAACATTTTTGTTACATGGAAGGAGGTCAAAACAGCAACATTACCAGGAGTTTGGAAGAAGTTAATTCCAACCCTCATGGATGACTTTAAGGCTTCAGTAGAGGAAGTTACTGTAATTATGATAGAAGTAGAAAGAGAACTGGAATTAGAAAAGAAGCCTGAAGATGTGACTGAATTGATGAAATTTCATGATAAAACCTTAATGAATGAAGAGCTGCTTCTTATGGATGAGCAAGGTAAGTGGTTTCTTGAGATGAATTATGTTCCTGATGAGGATGCTGTGAACATTACTGAAATGACAACAAGGAACTTAAAATATTACATAAACTTAGTTGATAAATCAGCAGAAGAGTTTGAGAAAATTGACTCTTTTTTTTTTTTTTTTTACAACAGGTCTCACTATATTGCCTACGCTGGTCTCAAACTCCTGGGTTCAAGTGACCCTCCCACCTTGGCCTCCTAAAATGTTGGGGTTACAGGTGTTAGCCACAGTGCCTGTCCTCCAATTAAAAAAGAAAGTTTAACATACTATCAAACAGTATCAAATGTTACAGATAAATCTTTCCTGAAAGGAAGAGTTCATTGATGCAGCAAACTTCATTGTTGCTTTATTTCAAGAAATTGCCACAGCCACTCCAGCTTTCAGCAACCACCACCCTGATCAGTCAGCAGCTACAAGCATCAAGTCAAGTTCTTCCACCAGCAAAAATACATTACAACTCACTGAAGTCTCAGATGATTGTTAGCATCTTTGACCAATAAAATATTTTTAATTCAGGCATATACATTGTTTTATAGACATAATGCTATTGCACATTTAATAGACTGTAGTATATTATAAACATATCTTTTATATGCACTAGAAAACCAAAATATTCATGTGACTTTCCTTTTTGCAATATTTGTTTTATTGTGGCAGTCTGGAACTGAAGCTGCAATATCTTTGACGTATGCATGTACATTAGTGAAGTATATTGACCTGATTAATATTTTACAGCCACAGACTGGATGTGGCACACATTCTTTCTGGCCACCGTTCATTTTTGAGAAATTGTCCACTTGGTCATATCTACTTGCAAGGGGGCCTGGAAAATAAGGTCTCTAGCTTGTTGACCATGTTTCCAATTCAACTTTGTAACTATGAGAAAAAGAAAGAATGGTGTTAGAGAAAAAATTAGCAACATACCACAAAGATCATAACACAGTGAAACTTTCTTTGCACTGTGACTTGTTCAATTTTATCTTACGATTTTATATATTTTAATATCATATTACACAGCACATAGACATTCATGTCTTCTTCAAACCTCTTCCTCTCCAAATAAAACAGCGAAGTGGTGGCATTACATAAAAGCACTCACACTGCAAATGTGTACATAGACACAGATACATACATACAACTGCATATGTAGCAGCCATAAGTACACACAACCATACATATACACACATGTACACATATACACACACAGATATCCAGGTAAAATATCTAAGGTCAATGGCAAAAAAAGACAATTGTAGAATTTCCATGAAAAAGTAGGGAAGATACAAAAGAATGAAACTCAGACTGTTGGGCTTCTCATAGGCAACTTAACAATATCTATAGAATTCTCAGTGGAGAAAGTCCTTGAAACCAATATTATATATTTTACAGAATTATCATTTATATATAAGGATTAAATAAAGATACTTGGGTCATGCAGGACATTGAAATGAACCACATACATTCTTCTTTTCTTAAAAAACAAAATCACTTAAAAATGGACTCAGTAAAATAAAGTCATAACAAAGATTGCCAATTCAATAAAGAAAACAGAAAATAATAGAAAACAATAAATACTCAGTTGATTTACAATAGCCATAGTTAACATAGTGGCATTTTAAAAAATTATTAGGAAACGAATAATAAAATATGGAGATTTTCTAAATATAATAACTACTACTTTAAACTAAATTTAAGATTACAGCTAATTTCAGTAAAATCCTGGTGGCAGGGAATGCTGGAGAGATAGTAAACATGATAAAGATGTTTGTATGTGTGGGCACATGTGTGTGTGTGTGTGTGTGTGTGTGTGGAGTATAGTTCATTTATACTATAAATATATAATTTAATATTGATGAAAATAACTTTTTGGGTTAGAAGTCATAGGTACTGCTTAGCTATAACTTGATTTGATGAAGTAATAAATCACTTCAAGTTTAAGAATATATGGTAACATAAAACAAATAGATGTAGAACTTCCAAACCACCAGAAATTAGTAGGAGAACAGAAAATAAACAATACTCAGTTCTCCATGAAGGAACAGGAAGAAAGAACATAAATAAGCACATGTATTTCTATTAAAACATAGTAAAATAAGTTATGTCAGAAATATGATAAAATGAGTGATTGTAAAACAGAAATGATAAAATAATGCTGCTAAACTTAAACATTATCAGATTGAGTTAAAAAAGCAAAATTCAGCAATGTATCATTTATAAGTTTTGTTTACAACTAAATGACATAAAAATAATTGAAAATAAAGCAATGATCAAAGATACACAAATGAATAGCAATGGAAATGCTATTTCCCAAACAATGAAATTTATGACAAAATAATTAAGTGGGAATGAGAAAAATGTTTAATTTTGAGAAAACAGAGATGCCATCAGATAATGGGTGCAGGTATGCCTCAGTGCGCAGAATCAAGTGAGCCTGATTGATCCATTCAGAGGCACAAAGCTCTTCTCTCCCCGTTTGGTGCTTTAGACAAGGCTTGCATATTACGGCATCTTAGTCCAGCCTTCTTGGGCACACCATAGTTTATCTTTCAATAGAGGTAACTACATGCAAGCATAAAAACTATGCTAGTCATATAAACATCTCTAAATTATCAGGTAAACTGCTAAGTATTCAAAACAAAGTCAACAAATCAGCAACAGCGAAAACAGAGCTAAGAAAGATCCATTTAAGTCAAGAACATGTAGAAAAATGAGACTTTAATATGAAAACTAGAGTATTAATCCAAGACAGGAGTACTAGTTAAAAATGCTGTTGATAAGGATAAATGTTAAGTATTCAACTCCATTTAAATGCAACTATTCAAAATGTATGTCTTTCCAAAAGGAATCAGTGGCACTTTGTCAAATGCCTTAAAATAAACATGGTAGGGGAATTGCTGACTTAGTTTCTTCCTCTTACCTTCTGGATGTCTAGTGCTTACATACTCCCCTGGCCCTTCAAGTCTTTCCTCTTTCTCAGTCTCAATTGCCTGTAAGGCTAAGTTTTCCTGTCTGTCTCTTGTCTTACAGAATTCTATCCTCTCTGTCTCTCTTATTCTCTCTTTTTCTCTGTTAATATTCCTTGTGTTAAAGACATATTAATAAAACGTTTATTTAGCATTGATCAAAAAGGGATGTTATTCCTTCAGGTTGATGGCTGAAATGTCTGGAACCTGGAAATCCAGTATCATTAGCCTTTCCTTTTCCAGATTTCATTTACATTCCTTTTATTTATTTTTCTTCCTTATTTTCTTTTCCATTTTGTCTTCCTTTCACTGACAATTACCACAAGGCTGAAACCAGGGTTGCTGGTACTCCTAGGCTTGAATTCTCACCTTGTTGTGACCACAAAGAAAAGGGACTTCTCTCTTCCAGATCTAGATTGAAAAATCCTTTGGACAGATTTGTGGAGTTAGAACTGTATTTAGTCCCTGGTTCTACTTCTACTGGCTGTGTTATCTCGGGAGAATGACTTAATATCCCTCAAAATGTTCTCACCACAGGACAGAGTAATAGGTTGACTTTATAGAGTGTTGTAAGGAGTTAATAAGGAAGTGCATATCAATCACAGTGTCCCTGCCAAAAATGAATGATCAAAAAGCTTATTATTGTTCATATAATAAGAATTACTGTATTAATGCAAATATTCTTGCTATACTGGGCTATTCTTGATCATGTATTTTCCAACATTTTGATCAGTTCCTTGAATAAAGTCACCCCAGGAATATTTATTACATTTATAAATATTATAAAGTCAGGGAGGGTAGCTAAAACATTTTTCTGCTTGTATGAAAATACCTAACTAAAATGATGAAATTTAGCAGGAATATAAATTGTCTTAATTGTAGTCGTATACTGAAGCTCAAAACACATTTGCATAAATTTAGAAGGGGGCCAATTAAGCTAACAACAACTACTGCATATGAAAAGAAAATACCTGGAGTTATAATGATTACAAATTCATTATGAATCTACAATAATTACAGTGCTTAAAAATATAATGCCAGTGAAGTACAGAAAAACACAGTATCTTTTTATTTTACAATAGGTCATATTTTACTCAAAGTTTCATACTTACTAAAAGTGTCACATTGCGGGTATTGGAAAACTTCTGGGTGCATACGCACTCAGCTTTGACTATAAGACTTTCAAAATTCATCTACAACAGAATAAGTATCACTGGAATATAGAACTTAAAATTATCTTCGAGTAAATATAAAAGCTAAAATCATAACATTTGGATTCTGAACCCAACATTTTATCTAAACTCAAGATTTGCCAATTACTAACTGAATGTGCAAGTTGCTAAATCTCATTAAGATTTAATTGTTATCATATGTAAATGAATATGATATTAATAGTCAACTCCCAAATATAGGAAAAAATTATCAAATAGTTAAAATTTCAATGAAACAAAAACATATGCCTCTGTCTTTTGAACAAATGAAATATTTCTTGCAAGTAGGAAACTTCTCTTTACATCAGTTGATCATCTGTGTGTTACTCCATCTTTATAAGGCTGGCATTAGTCTAGAAGATATCTGGAGTCACTATGTATTTTTATATCAGTAAAGGAAAAAAATATAAAAATATGTTAAATAAAAGTTCCATGGTTTTTTTTTTTTTTTGAGACGGAGTCTCGCTCTGTCGCCCAGTCTGGAGTGCAGTGGCCAGATCTCAGCTCACTGCAAGCTCCGCCCCCCAGGTATACGCCATTCTCCTGCCTCAGCCTCCCAAGTAGCTGGGACTACAGGCGCCCGCCACCTCGCCCGGCTAGATCTCCATTAGCAGTCACCCAAAAACACTTACCATCATTTTCATTAAATGTTTATTAGTCTTTTATTTGGAGAAATACCATTTTTTTCTTTTTTAAAATGTAGCTACCTATAACTACGTAAATCCTTTAGTATGCTAGTACTTTGATTAACACTTGTTTATTCAATATTGTACATATATCTATTTTATTTTATTTCATTTTATTTTTATTATTATACTTTAAGTTCTAGGGTACATGTGCACAACGTGCAGGTTTGTTATATATGTATACATGTGCTATGTTGGTGTGCTGCACCCATTATCATCATTTACATTAGGTATTTCTCCTAATGCTATCCCTCCCCCTTACCCCCACCCCATGACAGGCCCCGGAGTGTGATGTTCCCCACCCTGTGTCCAAGTGTTCTCATTGTTCAATTCCCACCTAGGAGTGAGAACATGTGGTGTTTGGTTTTCTGTCCTTGTGCTAGTATATGCTCAGAATGATGGTTTCCAGCTTCATCCATGTCCCTACAAAGGACACGAACTCATCCTTTCTTATGGCTGCATAGTATTCCATGGTGTATATGTGCCACATTTTCTTAATCCAGTCTATAATTGATGGTCATTTGGGTTGGTTCCAAGTCTTTGCTATTGTGAATAGTGTTGCAATAAACATACATATGCATGTGTCTTTATAGTAGCATGATTTATAATTCTTTGGGTATATACTCAGTAATGGGATGGCTGGATCAAATGGTATTTCTAATTCTGGATCCTTGAGGAATCACTGCACTGTCTTCCACAATGGTTGAACTAGTTTACAGTCCCACCAATAGTGTAAAAGTATTCCTATTTCTCCACACCCTCCCCAGGACCTGTTGTTTCCTGACTTTTTAATGATAGCCATTCTAACTGGTGTGAGATGGTATCTCATTGTGGTTTTGATTTGCATTTCTCTGATGGCGAGTGATGATGAGCATTTTTTCATGTGTCTGTTGGCTGCATAAATGTCTTCTTTTGAGAAGTGTCTGTTCATATCCTTTGCCCACTTTTTGATGGGGTTGTTTGATTTTTTCTTGTAAATTTGTTTAAGTTCTTTGTAGATTCTGTATATTAGCCCTTTGTCAGGTGGGTAGATTGCAAAAATTTTCTCACATTCTGTAGGTTGCTGTTCATTCTGATGGTAGTTTCTTTTACTGTGAAGAAGCTCTTTACTTTAATTAGATCCCATTTGTCAATTTTGGCTTTTGTTGCCATTGCTTTTGGTGTTTTAGTCATGAAGTCCTTTCCCATGCCTATGTCCTGTATGGTATTGCCTTGGTTTTCTTTTAGGGTTTTTATGGTTTTAGGTCTAACATTTAAGCCTTTAATCCATCTTGAATTAATTTTTATATAAGGTGTAAGGAAGGGATCCAGTTTCAGCTTTCTACATATGGTTAGCCAGTTTTCCTAGCACCATTTATTAAACAGGGAATCCTTTCTCCCTTTCTTGTTTTTGTCAGGTTTGTCAAAGATCAGATGGCTGTAGATGTGTGGTATTATTTCTGAGGGCTCTGTTCTGTTCCATTGGTCTATATCTCTGTTTTGGTATCAGTACCATGCTATTTTGGTTACTGTAGCCTGTCGTACAGTTTGAAGTCAGGTAGCATGATGCCTCCAGTTTTGTTCTTTTTGCTTAGCATTGTCTTGGCAATGTGGGCTCTTTTTTGGTTCCACATAAACTTTAAAGTAGTGTTTTCCAACTCTGTGAAGAAAGTCATTGGTAGATTGATGGGGATGGCATTAAATCTATAAATTACCTTGGGCAATATGGTCATTTTCACGATATTGATTCTTCCTATCCATGAGCATGGCATGATCTTCCATTTGTTTGTGTCCTCTTTTATTTCATTGAGCAGAGGTTGGTAGTTCTCCTTGAAGAGGTCCTTCACATCCCTTGTAAGTTGGATTCCTAGGTATTTTATTCTCTTTGAATCAATTGTGAATGGCAGTCCACTCATGATTTGGCTTTCTATTTGTCTGTTATTGGTGTATAGGAATGCTTGTGATGTTTGCACATTAATTTTGTATCCTGAGACTTTGCTGGAGTTGCTTATCAGCTTAAGGAGATTTTGGGCTGAGACGATGGGGTGTTCTAAATATACAATCATGTCATCTGCAAACAGGGACAATTTGACTTCCTCTTTTTCTAATTGAATACCCTTTATTTTTTTCTCCTGCCTGATTGCCTTGGTCAGAACTTCCAACACTATGTTGAATAGGAGTGGTGAGAGAGGGCATCCCTGTCTTGTGCCCGTTTTCAAAGGGATTGCTTCCAGTTTTTGCCCATTCAGTATGATATTGGCTATGGGTTTTTCATAAATAGCTCTTATTATTTTAAGATATATCCCATCAATATCTAGTTTATTGAGAGTTTTTAGCATGAAGGGCTGTTGAATTTTTTGAAGGCCTTTTCTGCATCTATTAGATAATCATGCAGTTTTCGTCTTTGGTTCTGTTTATAGGATGGATTATGTTTATTAATTTGTGTATGGTGAACCAGCCTTGCATCTCAGGGATGAAGCCAACTTGATCGTTGTGGATACGCTTTTTGATGTACGGCTGGATTCGGTTTGCTAGTATTTTATTGAGCATTTTCACATCGATGTTCATCAGGGATAGTGGTCTAAAATTCTCTTTTCTTATTGCATCTCTGCCAGGCTTTGGTATCAGGATGATTCTGACCTCATAAAATGAGTTAGGGAGGATTCCCTCTTTTTCTATCGATTGGAATAGTTTCAGAAGGAATGGTGCCAGCTCCTTTTTGTAACTCTGACAGAATTCAGCTGTGAGTGCGTCTGGTCCTAGACTTTTTATGTTGGTAGGTTATTCATTATTGCCTCAATTTCAGAGCCTGTTATTGGTCTATTCAGGGATCCAACTTCTTCCTGGTTTAGTCTTGGGAGGGTGCATGTGTCCAGGAATTTATCATTTTCTTCTAGATTTTCTAGTTTATTTGCATAGAAGTGTTTATAGTATTCTCTGATGGTAGTTTGTATTTCCATGGGATCGGTGGTGATATCCCCTTTATCATTTTTTATTGCATCTATTTGATTCTTCTCTCTTTTCTTCTTTATTAGTCTTGCTAGTGGTATATCAATTTTGTTGATCTTTTCAAAAAACCAGCTCCTGGATTCATTGATTTTTTGAAGGGATTTTTGTGTCTCTATCTCCTTCAGTTCTGCTCTGATCTTAGTTATTTATTGCCTTCTGCTTTAAATATGTTTGCTCTTGCTTCTCTATTTCTTTTAACTGTGATGTTAGGGTGTTGATTTTAGATCTTTCCTGCTTTCTCTTGTGGACATTTAATGCTATAAATTTACCTCTACACACTGCTTTAAATGTGTCCCAGAGATTCTGGTATGTTGTGTCTTTGTTCTCATTGGTTTCAAAGAACATCTTTATTTCTGCCTTCATTTCATTATTTACCCAGTAGTCATTCAGGAGCAGGCTGTTCAGTTTCCATTTAGTTGTGTGGTTTTGAGTGAGTTTCTTAATCCTGAGTTCTAATTTCTCTCAGACTAGTCTGAGAGACACTTTGTTATTATTTCTGTTCTTTTACATTTGCTGAGGAGTACTTTGCTTCCAACTATGTGGTCAATTTTGGAATAAGTACAGTGTGGTGCTGAGAAGAATGTATATTCTGTTGATTTGGGGTGGAGAATTCTATAGATGTCTATTAGGTCCACTTGGTGCAGAGCTGAATTCAAGTCCTGGATATCCTTGTTAACGTTCTGTCTCGTTGATCTGTCTAATGTTGACAGTGGAGTGTTAAAGTCTCCCATTATTATTGTGTGGGAGTCTAAGTCTCTTTGTAAGTCTCTAAGGACTTGCTTTATGAATCTGGGTGCTCCTGTGTTGGGTACATATATATTTATGATAGTTAGCTCTCCTTGTTGAATTGATCCGTTTACCATTATGTAATGGCCTTCTTTGTCTCTTTTGATCTTTGTTGGTTTAAAATCTGTTTTATCAGAGACTAGGATTGCAACTGCTGCTCTTTTTTTTTGTTTCCAGTTGCTTGGTAGATCTTCCTCCATCCCTTTATTTTGAGCCTATGTGTCTTGACTCTTTATCCAATTTGCCAGTCTGTGTCTTTTAATTGGGGCATTTAGCCCATTTACGTGTAAGGTTAATATTTTTATGTGTGAATTTGATCCTATCGTTATGATGTTAGTTGGTTATTTTGCTCATTAGTTGATGCAGTTTCTTCCTAGCCTCGATGATCTTTACAATTTGGAATGCTTTTGCAGTGGCTGGTACCAGCTGTACCTTTCCATGTTTAATGCTTCCTTCAGTAGCTCTTGTAAGGCAGGCCTGGTGGTGACAAAATCTCTCAGCATTTGTTTGTCTGTCAAGGATTTTATTTCTCCTTCACTTATGAAGCTTAGTTTGGCTGGATATGAAATTCTGGGTTGAAAATTCTTTTCTTTAAGACTGTTGAATATTGGCCCTCACTCTCTTCTGGCTCGTAGAGTTTCTGCTGCGAGATCTGCTGTTAGTCTTATGGGCTTCCCTTTGTGGGTAACCCAGCCCTTCTTTCTGGCTGCCCTTAATATTTTTTCCTTCACTTCAACATTGGTGAATCTGACAATTATGTATCTTGGGGAGTATCTTTGTGGCATTCTCTGTATTTCCTTCTCGAGGAGTATCTTTGTGGCATTCTCTGTATTTCCTGAATTTGAATGTTGACCTGCCTTGCTAGGTTGGGGAAGTTCTCCTGGATAATGTCCTGAAGTGTTTTCCAACTTGGTTCCATTCTCCCTGTCACTTTCAGGCACCCCAATCAGACGTAGATTTGGTCTTTTCACATAGTCCTGTATTTCTTGGAGGCTTTATTCATTTATTTTACTCTTTTTTCTCTAAACTTCTCTTCTCACTTCATTTCATTCATTTGATCTTCAATCACTGATACGCTTTCTTCCACTTGATCGAATCAGCTACTGAAGCTCGTGCATGCATCCCGTTGTTCTTGTGCCATATTTTTCAGCTCCATCAGGTCATTTAAGGTCTTCTCTATGCTGTTTATTCTAGTTAGCCATTTGTCTAATCTTTTTTCTAGGATTTTAGCTTCTCTGCCATGGGTTCAAATATTCTCCTTTAGCTCGGAGAAGTTTGTTATTACCGATTTTTTGAAGCCTACTTCTGTCAACTCGTCAAAGTCATTCTCTGTCCAGCTTTGTTCCGTTGCTGGCCAGGAGCTGCATTCCTTTTGAGGAGAAGAGGTGCTCTGATGTTTAGAATTTTCAGCTTTTCTTCTCTAGTTTCTCCCCATCTTTGTGGTTTTATCTACCTTTGGTCTTTGATGATGGTAACCTACAGATGGGGTTTTGGTGTGGATGTCCTTTTTGTTGGTGTTGATGCTATTCCTTTCTGTTTGTTAGTTTTCCTTCTAACAGTCAGGACCCTCACCTGCAGGTCTGTTGGAGTTTGCTGGAGGTCCACTCCAGACCCTGTTTGCCTGGGTATAACCAGCGGAGGCTGCAGAACAGCAAATTTTGCAGAACAGCAATATTGCTGCCTGATCCTTCCTCTGGAAGCCTCATCTCAGAGAGGCACCCAGCTGTATAAGTTGTCAGTTGGCCCCTACTGTGCCCCAGTTAGTCTACTCTGGGGTCCACTTGAGGAGGCAGTCTGTCCATTCTGAGACTTCAAACTCTATGCTGGGAGAACCACTGCTCTCTTCAAAGCTGTCAGACAGGGACATTTAAGTCTACAGAGGTTTCTGCTACCTTTTGTTCAGCTATGCCCTGCCCCCAGAGGTGGAGTCTACAGAGGCAGGCAGGCCTATCCTTGAGCTGCAGTGGGCTCCACCCAGTTTGAGCTTCCCAGCTGCTTTGTTTACCTAGTCAAGCCTCAGCAATGGCGGATGCCCCTTCCCTGCCTCACTGCCACCTCACAGTTGGATCCCCACTGCTGTGCTAGCAGTGAGCAAGGCTTTGTGGGCATGGGGCCTGCCAAGCCAGGCGCAGGATATAATCTCCTGGTGTGACATTTGCTAAGACCCTTGGAAAACTGCAGTATTAGGGTGGGAGTGTCCTGAGTTTCCAGGTACTGTCTGTCACCGCTTCCTTTGGCTAGGAAAGGGAATTCCCCTACCTCTTGTGCTTCCTGGGTGAGGCCATGCCCCACCCTGCTTTGGCTCATGCTCCATGGGCTGTACCCGCTTTCCTGCACCCACTGTTTGACAAGCCCTAGTGAGATGAACCTGGTACCTCAGTTAGAAATGCAGAAATCACCCATTTTCTGCGTCACTCATGCTGGAAGCTGTAGACTGGAACTGTTCCTATCCAGCCATCTTGGAACAATCTCCCATGTATCTTATGGAAAATACATCCAAACTGTAGTACCCTTTTGGTTATACTATCACAAGGTTGATGATTTGTACAATAAAGTGGTAACTTTGAATGTCATGTGCAAAACTTTTGTTATTGTTGTTATTTTTCTTTTTTACCTCAGATCACCAGATAATCCCTTTATTATTTCAAAAACTGGATACAAGGAATAAGGAAATAATTAGGAATTTGGATATAATATAAATATGACACATATTTAGTCAAAATATTGATGCAGTATTAAAGAGAAGCAATAAATAAGTCTGATGTATTTTAAAATAAATATTCTTTATTTTAAAGTAATGCAGTACTAGTAGAGTTGTTTCTGTCTTTTTCTCAAAAAAGACTTGGAGTAATAAATTATGTGGAAAAGTATCCTTTAGTCACTACCATTTGACTTGCTTCAACAGAGATCTTGAAGGCTATACATGAATTCATGGAATATAATTATACTTTTCTGAAACATATGTATAGAGTTTACAATATTTCTCGATATTTCAACAATTATATATCATTCTGCCAAAGTTAGGTATATCATGCGTGCTTCAAATTCCATTATTTAATGGGTCTATGGATTTTCAAGGTTCAAAGAGACACCATTCAATATGTCCTAAAGGTATATAAAAATCTAACTATTACTCTACAAAGTGTGTATAATAGATATATCAATGAAAAAACATATTATGTCCAGATCCCAAGAGACATGTGATTTTCAACCTTAAGTACAACTTTCAAGTAGTTCTCTTATATCTACTGATTTGGACAATTTTCCTTTTTTTCTGATTTGTGACTGTTTTGCGTTATTACTTTTTTATTATGTCATAGAACTATGAAATGGATTTTCTTTGGAAACTTTTTCCCCACTATTTTAACTTTGGAAGAGATTCTAGCATTCCATCATATTTTCCCCCATCAAAACTGCCTGAATTAAAACTGGCAACCTCAAATTAGTTTTCTAACTATAATTTTGACTTTTTGTTTAAATTGTATTGTTCATACATTTGTAAAATTTAAAATCAATTATGTGTTTAACTATGTGAGAGGGAAGAAAATTAAAGTCACATTGTAAGTGAAGCAAATCATTGTTACCTTTTATCATGCTATAAAATACATGCTTTGGTATATGAAATATGTGAAGAAGTTTGAAACTTTGGATAAATTGTTTTTTCCTTTGTATTCTTCCAGAAGAGCTGTCTATAGTAAAATTATAGAGCCTGGAGTGGATTTATGTAATTAGCTTGGTTGCAAGCCATCCTTCCCATAGGTCAAGCCAATTAAAGGATAACTAAGGGAGACATGGCTCCAAACAGTGGCATATGGCACAATGGAACTAATGCTCACTGGAGAGGGAAAACTAAGTCACATGGATTATAACTTTAACATAAAATGAAATTGGATGTTGAACACTCGGAACTCAAAATTCCCCTCCCTTTTTGTTTTTACTCTGAATACTTTTTTTCTCTCTTCTTCTCAGTGTGCTCTTTAGTGAGACGAGGAGAGGAAGATGTGAACACCGTGATTTTAGTCATGGTATTACTTGGCACAATGTGATTTGCCACAGTGTGATCACGGTATTATTTGCCACACTGTGATCAACACCTTCCTGGGTTTGTTGTTGGTACTGGTAAAGATCCACCTTTGATGCCATGACATATGCTGATCTGCTAAAAAATCAGCTTCCTACTTTAGAAATATGAGTGTGCAGCCTCAGGACCCAGATAGACATTCGATGGGGGTAGTCTGAAGATTAGGCAAAAACTTTGAGTAAAGTGTTAAAATAATATACGGAGGAAGCAATTTGAATTAATAAAGCTAGATTGCATTTAGTAGTGAAAATAAAATTACAATCTTCACAGATTTTTCTTTACAAATTTAGGTTAAAAGGAGAGAATATTAGCAAATAGAAAAATAAATATAAGTGTGGAGTTACTCATAATCAAACACCTAGATTGTGTCAATTAGTGGTTCTCAGGAGTGTTAGAAGTGTAAATTGACAGGCTCACAAATGTATAGGTATTTGTTTCTTAATTAAAAGTCCATCAACTACTGCTTCAGTATTAACTTTGGATTGCAAAACAATTTGCCATCAACCGTGATGCGATTTCAATCCGCTCTGAAGTTTGTTCCCTTGGCTCTGGTCTGTTGCCCATTTTAAGAACTAAATTGTTGAAACTAAAGCTTAAAGGAGGTAGAAAATTAAACTATTTTAACGACATTTTAAAGGACTTTGTATTGCACAAAAAAATAGCTACTTTGAAAAACTATGGATAAAATATTAGAGATTTATTTTCCTTCTGTCTCTGCTACTAACTTGCTGTGTGATTTTAAACACATTTGATTTCACCTCTATGTGCCTTAGTTTCCTTACTTGTTAAGTAATGGGAGTCTGGAAGTGGGGTGACTACATGGTCTCTGATGTTTTCTTCTACCATAAACATTCTGAGTCTAATCCACCTATTTTTTAATCAGATTTCAGTCTGCAGAAAAATAAAATGAAAATTTAAGGTTGAGGAGAGATTATAATAAAGTGCATATCTAGAAAAGATAATTCAGTTTCTTAAACAACAAATAGTTACTCTTTTGAACAAACGTTGCTGTATACTATGGCATGTGGTACATCACCCCTTTACCTCAACATTTCTTCTTGAGAACTATGCTAAAAACCTTCACATCCATGTCAGCATTCCTTCTCTATCCAAATGTCTTTATTTTCTCATTTTCTATTGCCTAAATTATTTGCATTGCATAGCCATTGTTCTTTAGGGACCTACATTCAAAAGAGTGTTCTGTGCTGAATCACATTTAATTTCACCCTAGACATTTATTAATGCCTAATAATACCAGTTTTCACATAGAAAAATGTTGTATTTAAGCCCTCTTTGTGCTGACAGGCTAAGTCTCATTAAGCAATAGTGCATTTTTGCTGTGAAAGATGCATAGAAATGTGAAAATAATTTTCATTATTCACATATACTGTGGCTGAATTTATAAATACTTTCAGTAAAATATACTTTTTATATTCTAATTTATTGACATCGTGTGAATTTTCAATAGATGAATAGTTCATGCTCTGGCTGTTTTATTCTCCTCTAAAAATCTGTAGGCAAACATGTTACTCATGAGCCTACATCTGACTATGGACGAAAGGTTTTACCTTGTCCCCCAGTGCTACGTACAGAGACCTAATCATATCCCTAAACTTAGTTTCTTTAAGATGCTACAAGCTAAACCAGAACTGGTAACAAAAATATTGTAGCAGAATTACCAGTTCATGTTTTAAAATAAAGGTGGGTGTGTGAGGCTTCTGTCGCATCTCTATATTTACAGTGAAAAGTCAATTGTAGGCAGTTTGTGTTGAAAATGACAGCATTTCTATCAAGCTCTACATCAGCTGCTGCTAGCTGGAGTCAGAATTATCATCCTTCACTGGGCTGTCTTGCTTTATGATATCAATTAGCAAACAATCTGTTTTGTTGGCACATGGTACAATTAGGATGCAAAACAGAGTTACTGTGAAGCAAAACATTTTTCAGGGAAAAGGCTGTTTTGCCTATCCATGAGGAGAGGGAAAAGGTATAATTTTTCTGTCTTGCAGTCTTTCTTTAATTTGACAATGATGTCAGTTCATTGACACAAATACATGTAATAATATTATTAGGTTGACTGTTTTTATCTTTTCCAATAATGTTAATATTTAATTTTTAAGTAATTTACAGCTTTTTTTTTGTTTTCACTTATTCTCAAATTTATGTTAGAACCCCTACTTACACTCTAGAAAACATTACAAAAAAAGCCCCCAAAACACACACACATTCCACAAAAAGCAGGACAGAAGGTACACTAGAGGGCACTAGTAAGCTATACTTTTTATTTTTTATTTTTTTCACTTACCAAAGTAATTTGCATGTCTTTAGGGATGTTTTTACCACTTAATCTGATCTACTTGAGACTATTCATTTTTCTTTCTTTGTTTCTACTTGTTTTTTTTTTTTTTTTTTTTTTTTTAGTAAAAAAAAAAAAAAACCTGGGGAAGCTCATCTGCTGTTTTTCATTGACCAGGAAAGTTCCAGACCTTTAGGTTCATTATTTTGATAAGCTTTATCCCACATGGATTGTCTGAGTGGCCTTCATACCTTTATTGAAATCCCCTGATTTGGTCCTATGACATTTCTGATGCTTTGTCGAAAGAGCATCTCTACAGCTGCAAGTGATTGCTACTTAAGCCCAATTGTAAGGGTTTCGAGATGTACACAAATCACTCCTGGGTATTTTCTTAAGCCACATTTAAACCCTAGTCTCCAGAGGTGAAAGGCGAGATGTTAAGTAATCTGCCACCTGGCTCATTCCAACATGATTGGTATAGAAGATAAATTCATTTTCTGAAAAATAAACAAGAATAATTTTTTCTTAAAAGGTCAAATGAAATTTATGCTTCATGCTCAAATCTTTGGCATTTCAATTAGGTTTTAAAAGTCAGAAACAATATATGGATCTCTAAAATGTGCCTAAAGAGAGCATACATTGTATTTATTAAACAAAGTAAACCAAACTTAATGACTTTCTCAAAATATGTTGCTCTTGCCTTCTTATTTAACAAGATTTTTTTTTTTAATTCTAAGTTCTAAGATAGTAGGAAGAAGCTTTTAGTCCCCAAATCTCTGTTGTTATTGGGGTACTAACTTTTATTCTTTCAATTGCACACTCTTTTGGAATTTTTTTAATTAAAATCATGAGTAAAAAGGTAAAAGAGTTAATTCACAAGTACACCTAATGTACAGAATGTAGAAAATTCATAATTGTAATTATAATATTAATTAAACTGCTTATAGTAATATTTAGTAAAATACAATTAAACCTTGATAATAGTCCAAATCCAATCTATTGAAATCTAATATTTTACAGTAAAATGTATTTTGGGATTCCGGCTCTCGAAGACTCAACTACAAAAATACAAATATTTCTAGTGTATATCTTATGTAACGTGTTGTTTTTCTAATACTCATATGTTACTTCTGTCAATAGGTAACATATAGGAGCCACCTTAAAATAGGACTAAAGAAATCCATTCTCATATCATCATCCTAAAATGCTATATTCTGAAATATTGGTCACCTAAATTCCACCTTAGCCTCCTCCCCCCTACGCACAATACCAACCATTACCATTGCCTTCTTGTCTGTTGTTGAAGTTATTTTTAAGATTTGATTGGGAGAATTTTCCCAGGTTGTGGATAGGATGGGGGAAAACTTGCAGAAGACAGGGCTCAGGTCAGTGGGATGGCATTATTTTTCTCCTTTGCTATGCCAGTAGTTATTGCCAGTTTATTGCTCTGTTGTCTTTATGACCACCAGGTTAAAAAGGCATAAAAAACATGGCATCTCATATATTAGATCAGATAAGATCAAAATGAATTTGGTCAAGTTCATGCTGGCAGGCAAGTGGTGGAGTCAGACCAGGACTAAAAACCAAATTTGTTGTGGCTTCAAGTCCAAGGCTCTTTCTGCTTCAAAAACCTGTTATGAAGGGGAAGTCAGAATCTCCACCCAGATGTATACTTATGATACGGTTAGTCTGCATCCCCACCCAAATCTCATCTTGAATTGTAATCTCCAAAATCCCTATAATCCCCACATATCAAGGGAGAGACTAAGTGGGGGAAATTGATTAATGGGGGCTGTTTCCCCCATGCTGTTCTCTTGATAGTAGGTTCTCATGGGATCTGATGGTTGTGTAAGGAGCTCTTCCACCTTCACTCTCTCCCACCTTGCTTCCCCTTTGCCTTCTGCCATGATTCTAAGTTTCCTGTGGCCTCCCCAGCCATGCTGAGCTATGAGTCAATTAAACCTCTTTCCTTTATAAATTACCCTGTCTTGGGCAGTTCTTCACAACAGTGTGAAAATGAACTAATACAACATACAAGTGTTTATTAATTTTCTCTATGTAAGTTTTGAATAATTATTGTAATGATTTAAAATGATTAAAGAAAGTCAATTTTCATTCAGTGACTGAGATGACTAAAATTATTCTTTTCCCAGCTTTATTGAGGCATAATTGGTACATAAAATTATGTATACTCAAAGTGTACAACATGATTTCATATATGTATGCCTTGTGAAATTACAGTGATCAAGCTAATTAACATTACCCATTACCTCCCATAGATTTTTTTCCCTTTTTTTGGCATATGATGAGAATACTTACAACCTACTCTTTTAGCCCATTTCAACTATAAAATCTTATAATTAACTATAGTCACCATGCTTTTCCTTAGGTCCGAGAACTTATAACTGCAAGTTTGTACCCTTTAATCAACATTGCTCCCATTTTATCCACCTCTTCAAATTCCTGGCAACCAACATTCTACTCTCTGTTTGAATGTATTTGATTATTTTATATTCCACATATAAATGAGATCATGCATTATTTTTCCTTCTGTGTCTGGCTTTTTTCATTTAGCCTAATGTCCTTCAGGTTCATCCATCCATGTTGTGAAAAGCAGGACATCCTTCTTTTCTAATACCAAAATATATTAAATTATATATATTCCATTATACACACACACACACACACACACACACACACACATACACATACACACACGGAACACATATATATTTATAAACCATGATTTATTTATCCACCCATCAATGAATGTTTGTTTCATTTCTTCTAAAAAAAAAAAAACAGGATACGTATGCAGAATGTGCAGGTTTGTTACATACGTATACATGTGCCATGGTGGTTTGCTGTACCTATTGACATGTACTCTAAGTTCCTTCCCTTCATCCCCCAACCCTCACCCCCCAACAGGCCCTGGTATGTGTTATTCCCCCTCTGTGTCCTTGTGTTCTCAATGTCCAACTCTCACCTATGAGTGAGAACATGTGGTGTTTGGTTTTCTGTTCTTGTGTTAGTTTGCTGAGAATGATGGCTTCCGGTTTCATCCATGTCCCAGGAAAAGACATGATGGCATTCCTTTTTATGGCTGCAAAGTATTCCATGGTGTATATGTGTCACATTTTCTTTATCCTGCCTATCACTGATGGGCATTTGGGTTGGTTCCATGTCTTTGCTATTGTAAATAGTGCTGCAATAAACATACGTGTAGATGTGTCTTTATAGTAGAATGATTTATATTCCTTTGGGTATATACCCAGTAATGGGATTGCTGGGTCAAATGGTATTTCTGGTTCTAGATCCTTGAGGAAATACCATACTGTCTTCCATAATGGCTAAACTAGTTTATATTCTCACCAACCGTGTAAAAGCATTCCTATTTTTCCACAGCCTCACCAGCATCTATTGTTTCTTGACTTTTTAATAATCATCATTCTGACTAAGATGAGGTGATATCTCATTATGGTTTTGATTTGCATTTCTCTGATGATCAATGGTGTTGAGCTTTTTTTGTATGTTTTTTGGCCACGTAAATGTCTTCTTTTGAGAAGTGTCTGTTCATATATTTTGCCTATGTTTTGATAAGGTTGTCATTTCTTTTTTCTTGTAAATATGTTTAAGTTCCTTGTAAATTCTGGATATTAGACCTTTGTTAGATGGGTAGATTGCAAAAATGTTCTTCTACTCTGTTGGTTGCCTGTTCACTCTGATGATTATTTCTTTTTGCTGTGAAGAAGCTCTTTAGTTTAGTAAATCCCACTTGTCAATTTTGGCTTTTGTTGCAATTGCTTTTGGTGTTTTTGTCATGAAGTCTTTGCCCATCCCTATGTCCTGAATGGTATTGCCTAGGTTTTTTTTCTAGGATTTTTATGGTTTTCGGTTTTACATTTAAGTCTTTAATCCATCTTGAGTTAATTTTCATATAAGGTGTAAGGAAGGGGTCCGGTTTCAGTTTTCTCATATGGCTAGCCAGTTTTCCTAGCACCATTTACTGATTAGGAGATCATTTCCCCATTGCTTGTTTTTGTCAGGTTTGTCAAAGATCAGATGGTTGTAGATGTGTTGTGTTATTTCTGAGGTGTCTGTTCTGCTCCATTGGTCAATATGTCTGTCTTGGTACCAGGACCATGCTGTTTTGGTTATCATAGCCTTGTAGTACAGTTTGAAGTCAGGTAGCGTGATGCCTCCAGCTTTATTCTTTTCCATCAATGAACATTTATATTGTTTCAATATCTTCGCTGTTGTGAGTAAATCTGCAATGGATATGGGAAAATAGATATCTCTTTCATACATGGATCTCATTTCCTTTGGATATATACCCAGAAGTGGGATTGTTGGATTATATAGTATTTTTAGTTTTAAATTTTTGAAGAACCTCCATAATGTTTTTAATAATACCTATACTGATTTACATTCCCATCAGTGGTGTGTGAGAGTCCCTTCTCTTGCACATTCTCACTAATACTTGTTTTTTTTTTTTTTTTTTTTTTTTTTTTTAAAACCATCCTTCCTCCAAAAATTTCTTTTTTTTTTTTTTTTTTTTTGTCTTTTTGATAAAAGCCATCCTAACAGCAAATATTCCGTTATGGTTTTGATATGTATTTCCCTGATGATTAGTGATATTGAACACCTTTTCATATACCCACCGAGCATCCCTTTTTTGGAAATTACTTTCAAATAAAATGTATAAAGAAGCTTTTAACATCTTCTGAGTCAGATAATACCTATCTTTTAAATATGCATCTTTGGACTATTCCCCATTTTCTAGTATGCTTTTTAAAAGTGAAACCAAATAGAGTTGAAGTTTACATTAGCAAATGTAGACAAAACATCTTAATTACTAGAAGTATTTGATGTCCTGAGATGTTTTGTTTTCCTAGTAGGAAGCAATTCATTTAAAACATTGTAGGAGGGTCATATGTTTTGCTTTAAAATTAATTTATAGTGCTCCCAACTTAAGGTCAAATACTACACTTAAGAGTAAGGCAAGTACGAGTTTCAAAAATATATTTTCATAAAGTCACAAATGGGTTGTTTACCAATTTGAGCACACTGTCGTAATTGGTTTTATTTGCATTAAAATACTCAAAATTAATATTAAAGCCTTGCATTTAAGCCATTTCAATCATTTGTTTTCTCTATTACAATCGTACTTTATGCTCTCTCAGTAAATTGCTAGATTTTAAATTTTTAGTAAGGTGTAATTTATATACAGCCTTATCATTATTATATTATAGTAAGTCCAATAATAAATACTGCAGAAATAGTTGTAGTCTTATGTGATATATGCAGAAAGGTTTTCAGGTATCAGCAATTATGTTGACACTGCAGGCACACATTTCGAATACAAAATCACATTTAGAAGGCTATATTGACTCAACCAATGGAAGATCTTGCATTTATGGCATGTTTAAACTATAAAGTAAAACAAATTTCCAGTTTCCACAGGAAACAAGTTTAGCAGGTTTATTTCTTAAGAAAACATCTGGTTTCAAATAACACATTGCCAATGTTTTGCAGAAAACAAGACTCTGCAGCAGTACCGTCAATAGATCTACATATAGGTATTGATACACGAGAAAAACAAGACCTTTATTTTGTTGTCATGTAAATAATGGTTTCCCAATTTTGACATTATATGTATCATCCGTTTGACTTGGCTCCATTTGTACAGGCTGGCCTGGAATCACAGCATAAAGCCACGTGGTGAGAATATGCTGCCGTGATTGGTGGTAGAGCGGGAAGGAAGGTGAATTCTATGTTACCTCTTAAATTCTCCAAGAGCATGTCACATGATACTATATGTACAAATCAACAGAGTGAAAATTCTAAAACGTTTATCTATTAGATGAGGTGTTCAGAGATTATAACTGAAAGCTCTATAGGAAGAAATATCTGCTTGTCCCAAAACAGAAAAATGAGATGAAGAAAGGGAAAGAGGAAAGAAGAAAGGAAGAGATACTTAATATCTACCCCTCTGAGAGGTACTGTGATAACTACTTTCACATGTTAGCTTATTTCATCTTCAATCAAACTATCTTAAAGTAGATAATGCAGCTATATATTGATCCACCAAAGAAAGAGATACAAGTACCTTTCTATGAAACGTTCTGATACAGTAGGCTGTGTGTGATTGACTAGATTTATTGTTCATCAGAGAAAGACATCACTCGAAGCATTATAATGTATTATATGTATGTGTTTGTATGTGTGCATGTTCAGACATGAGATTGTGCATGAATGTATGCATGTGTATACAGGAATTGCCAAGTTAACATTGCAGATGAAATTATTTTGCCATGAAATTCTAAAACTTAGCAAGTTTGTGAATAGTAATTTTATTTATCCATCTGATCATTTAAACTTTTGGAAAGAAGTCTGACCTTATGTTGGTGGTCCTCAAAACCAGCCTTAGATCTGATGATTGCTAGAAGGACTCACAGAACTCAGTTAAGCTGTTATACTCATGGTTATGGTTCACTACAGAAAAGAATACAGATTAAAATCAGCAAAGAAAAAAAAGGCACATAGGCAGAGTCCAAGTAAGACTAAGTACAAACTTTTGGTTATCCTCTCTCAGAGGAGTCAGATGAACAGCAGTTGATTCTTCCAGCAATAATATGTGACAACACTTGCAAAGTATTGCCAAACAGGAAACTTCATCCAAGCTTTAATGTTCTGAGATTATATTAGGGGTCAGTTATATAGGCATGAAATGACTTATGTGACTGACATAATCTGCTCAATCTTCAGCTAACCCCTCTCCAGATGTGAAACTGATGGCCCTGGGCTTCAAGTGAATAAAACATGCATTCATCATAAATTGCATTATTATCATAAACTATCTGTCTTGGTCCAGGGTCCAAAGTACTCAAATACATGCTTTTCAGACAGGCTATTCCAAAGGCTTTGAGGATATCTTCCAAGAGTGACTCAAAAGCCAGTCCTGAGGTCCTTCAGAATGTGTGGGGCTTGGGTAGCCCAGGTCTGTTGAGCTAACCTTTCACTGCACAACATAAAGACTGCAGGTGGGGGCGGAGCAAGATGGCCGAATAGGAACAGCTTCAGTCTCCATCACCCAGTGCGAGCAACACAGAAGACTGGTGATTTCTGCATTTTCAACTGAGGTACTGGGGTCATCTCACTCGGGAGTGCCGGACAATCGGTGCTGGTCAGCTATTGCAGCCCGACCAGCGAGAGCTGAAGCAGGGCGAGGCATCACCTCACCTGGGAAGCACGAGGGGGAAGGGAGTCCCTTTTCCTAGCCAGGGGAACTGAGACACACAACACCTGGAAAATCGGGTAACTCCCACCCCAATACTGCGCTGTAACACCGGCACACCGGAGATTATATCCCACACCTGGCCAGGAGGGTCCCACGCCCATGGAGCCTCCCTCCTTGCTAACACAGCAGTCTGCGGCAATCTAACAGCAAGGCAGCAGCGAGGCTGGGGGAGGGGCACCCGCCATCGCTGAGGCTTAAGTAGGCAAATAAAGCCGCTGGGAAGCTCGACCTGGGTGGAGCTCACAGCAGCTCAAGGAAACCTGCCTGTCTCTGTAGACTCCACCTCTGGGGACAGGGCTCAGCTAAAGCAGCAGAGGCCTGTCCAGACGCGAACGACTCTGTCTGACAGCTTTGAAGAGAGCAGTGGATCTCCCAACATGGAGGTTGAGATCTGAGAAGGGGCAGTCTGCCTGCTCAAGTGGGTCACTGACCCCTGAGTAGCCTAACTGGGAGACATCCCCCACTAGGGGCAGTCTGACACCCCACACCTCACAGGGTGGAGTACACCCCTGAGAGGAAGCTTCCAAAGCAAGAATCAGACAGGTGCACTCGCTGTTCAGCAATATTCTATCTTCTGCAACCTCTGCTGCTGATACCCAGGCAAACAGGGTCTGGAGTGGACCTCAAGCAATCTCCAACAGACCTATAGCTGAGGGTCCTGACTGTCAGAAGGAAAACTATCAAACAGGAAGGACACCTATATCAAAACCCCATCAGTACGTCACCATCATCAAAGACCAGTGACAGATAAAACCACAAAGATGGGGAAAAAGCAGGGCAGAAAAGCTGGAAATTCAAAAAATAAGAGCGCATCTCCTCCTGCAAAGGAGCACAGCCCATCGCCAGCAACGGATCAAAGCTGGTCAGAGAATGATTTTGATGAGATGAGAGAAGAAGGCTTCAGTCCATCAAACCTCTCAGAGCTAAAGGAGGAATTACGTACCCAGCGCAAAGAAACTAAAAATCTTGAAAAAAAAGTGGAAGAATTGACAGCTAGACTAATTAATGCAGAGAAGGTCATAAACGAAATGACAGAGGTGAAAACCATGACACGAGAAATACGTGACAAATGCACAAGCTTCAGTAACCGACTCGATCAACTGGAAGAAAGAGTATCAGCGATTGAGGATCAAATGAATGAAATGAAGCGAGAAGAGAAACCAAAAG
>NC_045438.1:68399025-68506135 GCF_002776525.5 Piliocolobus tephrosceles
ATTTCCAGAATCTACAAAGAACTCAAACAAATATACAAGAAAAAAACAAACAACCCCATCCAAAAGTGGGGAAAGGATATGAACAGACATTTCTCAAAAGAAGACATTCATACAGCCAACAGACACATGAAAAAATGCTCATCATCACTGGCCATCAGAGAAATGCAAATCAAAACCACAATGAGATACCATCTCACACCAGTTAGAATGGCAATCATTAAAAAATCAGGAAACAATAGGTGTTGGAGAGGATGTGGAGAAATAGGAACACTTTTACACTGTTGGTGGGATTGTAAACTAGTTCAACCATTATGGAAAACAGTATGGCGATTCCTCATGGATCTAGAACTAGATGTACCATATGACCCAGCCATCCCACTACTGGATATATACCCAAAGGATTATAAATTATGCTACTACAAAGACACATGCACACGTATGTTTATTGCGGCGCTATTCACAATAGCAAAGACTTGGAATCAACCCAAATGTCCATCAGTGACAGACTGGATTAAGAAAATGTGGCACATATACACCATGGAATACTATGCAGCCATAAAAAAGGATGAGTTTGCGTCCTTTGTAGGGACATGGATGCAGCTGGAAACCATCATTCTTAGCAAACTCTCACAAGAAGAGAAAACCAAACACCGCATGTTCTCACTCCTAGGTGGGAACTGAACAATGAGCTCACTTGGTCTCGGGAAGGGGAACATCACACACTGGGGCCTATCATGGGGAGGGGGGAGGGGGGAGGGATTGCATTGGGGAGTTATACCTGATATAAATGATGAATTGATGGGTGCTGACGAGTTGATGGGTGCAGCACACCAACATGGCACATGTATACATATGTAACAAACCTGCACGTTATGCACATGTACCCTAGAACTTAAAGTATAATAATAATAATAAAAAAAAAACAGTTGTTTAGAAAAAAAAAAAAAAAAGACTGCAGGTATTTCCTGATTTCTGCCACCTACTGCACAAAGTTAACATAGTATATTGTTAAGATTTTCAGATGTTGAAAACATATTTTTTCATCAAACAAATAAAGATTATAGCCTGTGGTTAATTCATTCAGAAAGGTACTATGTACAATGCATACTCTCTGATAAAAAAAAAAAAAATGAGGTAAAAATTTAGTTTCCAGGAAAGTTTTGAGAATTGGTAATGTTCAGGTTGCAAGTCACCATTTAGAGGCTACCTTGAGGTGCATGGCATATGACTGTACCTCAGGAATTAAGCCCAAAAGTTGGAATTAAGGTGTGTCAGATGCAAGCATAGCTGAGTCCAAAGAAAGATCTAACCATCAGATATCTACAGCTTAGAACTGGAATTTAAAAGGATTTGGATATACCCAAGGAATCAGGCATGCTTGGTGGACATGATGGGATAAGGCTTGGTCAGTTATTAAAATAAGGGATAGAATAGGTCATTAGTATCCTAAGGCTGCTATAACAAATTACCACAAACTTAGTAGCTGAAAATACCACAAATTTATTATCTTACAGTTCTGGAGGTCAAAAGTCTGACACTAATCTTAAGGGGTTAAAATTAATGTCAATGCCAACCTACATTTCTTCTGGAGGTTCAGTGGGAAACTTTATGTCTTTGCCTTTATCAGTATCCAGAGGCAGCCTGCATTCCCTGGTTCATAGCCTCTTCTTTAATCGTCAAAGTGCATCAGTCTAACCTCTGACTGTCATCACATCTTTTTTGTGATTCTGATTCTTGTGTCCCCTTTTTTTCCTCTTGTAAGAACCTTGTGATTGCATTGTACCTACCTGAATAACAGGATAATTTCCCCACTGCTTGTCTTAAGATCCTTAACATAATTACATCTCTGAAGTTCCTCTGCCATGTAAAGTACCATACTGACAGATTCCAGGGATTAGGATGCAGACATCTTTGAAAGACCATTATCCTGTCTACATAACAGGAGACAAGGCATCCACAGGAACAGCTGGAGTTGAAGGAGACTTAGAGCAATTACCACTTCTTGATGTTGAGTAGCCCAGTCAGGTCCAAAATAATATGGCTGCAGCCTTACTTACCTAGGAGATTGCCATCAATCAATGGATGGAACGTAACCCTCAAAGAACCATCAACATTTAACACAGATTTTTCCTTAGTTTTGTGAATCTAGAAAACCAAAGGTTAGTAGTCAAGAAATACTCCTTATATGAAGGACTCACTCAAATTAATACATGTAAAGAGGAATTGGCTTAACAACTGTCATTTATTTTGCATTTACTATATGTCTAATTTTGCCAAACCAAATACTTAGGTTATCTCATGCAGTTCTCACTGCAGCATTCAAAAATAGGTTTTGGTAATTCTCAATGAGAAAATTGAATCTCAGTGTTCATATACCTGCCCAAGATGTCTTAAGAAGAAACCTGGAAGAGATAGAATGTGAATCTGAATGATTTCAAAGCCTAGGCTTTCTCCATTAGAATGCTAGTATGCTTATTAACAATGTGGGATATCCCTTTCCATTGACTTTTCTACCGATAATTATTAATCCATTATTACGTTCACAATTCAGGGCGTCTCTTTTTCTAGTTGTCTGAACAAACACAAGTTTTATAACTAGAATTTCTTTGTAAGGATTAAGTTAGATCATTGGGTGGAAATGGTGAAATCTTATCAAAAACTAACATGAAAGCTAATGAAACATTGTCTTCCTACAACAAAAAGTACCTCTATGTGTTTGAAATCCTTTTTTGCTGGATATGGTTTTGTTCTAAAATGATAATACTATTGGTTCAGTGGTGACCTATTAAATACAATTATTCCATGCTTTTCTTCAATACTATTTGAAATTTTGAAATGAATTAAATAAAATTGAAAATGAATTAAAACAATGGCAGTTTTAGAAAGTAAGCAACTTGGATTTGAGGCAACCTCCCCACACCTTTATTTTTCTCATATCAGTGTGATTATTGATTCTTTCTGCAAGTATTGTGCTATGTGTGATGGAAAGCCAGAGCAGTTTGAATACCAAACTTGTGTACTTACTTTCATAGTGGAAGTAGAAGGGAAAAAAATTCACAAGTGTGTGAAAAAAGAAGAGTAACTGATTTGTGGGGAAAACAGAGGAATATTTTCTCCCTCAACTCCTGATTTCTCCAAGGAAATTTTCTGATAATCCATAACCTGATCACCTTGAATTCCAAATATTTCTCTTGGATACTGTGAGGCAAAGATGTAATGCTAGGAAGAAACTTTCTCCTTGTAGCTCTCTAAGTGAGATGCCTAGCTATCACATCAGAAATCTATCATATCTGGCCTGGTGCGGTGGCTCACGCCTGTAATCCCAGCACTTTGGGAGGCCAAGGCAGGTGGATCATGAGGTCAGGAGTTCAAGACCAACCTGGTCAAGATGGTGAAACCCCGTGTCTACTAAAAATACAAAAATTACTTGGGCGTGGTGGCAGGCGCCTATAATCCCAGCTACTCAGGAGGCTGACGCAGAGAATTGCTTGAACCTGGGAGGCAGAGGTTGCAGTGAGCTGAGATCACACCACTGCACTCCAGCCTGGGTGACAGAGTGAGACTCCGTATCAAAAAGAAAACAAACAAACAAACAGACAAAAAGCTATCATGAATTCATCCTGTGGGGAAAAATAGATTTTTAAAGATATTTTCTTGAAATCATTTTCATTAATCTTTTCTTTAAGTACATCACTAAGTCAAAAATTTAAGTGATATTTTTAATACTAACTCAGTCTACTCATAACAATATTTTTTGCTCTAATTTCTTGAAGTACAGTGTACCAAAAATAATGTTGTACTTGGTTCTGAACATTTTGGATTTATTGTATTCAAAGTTTTAACTATACTTGCCAAATGTGCCAAGCGCCCTGAAATTTATCTTTTTTTTTTTTTTTTTATGTCTGAGGCAGTTGGTCTTTTCACTGGTGTTCCAAAAATAGAGCAACAGCATCTTTCAGCTCATAAATCTGTGGCTACACATTTCTTTCTGACAATAAAACAGTTAAACCCTGATTTTCAAAAAGAAGATTTTGTAATCAACATTAAAATATTCACAAAGCAAAAAAAAAAAAAAAAAAAATCACAAAACAATGAAAGTAATCTGATTTTTGACTCTCTTTCTAAATTTAATAGTTCGTCTTTTGAATTGAATTCTTCTGTGCGATCCCAATGTGGAGATTTAGAAGCCAGTGTTTAAGCAGTAAATGATGCAATCAGAGCAGTCAGAGTATCCCAACAGACACTTTACAAACCTAATACTTAAAAAAAGCAATAATGAAATTGTTTTGCCAGGCCAATATTTTTTGCTAAGTCATTAATCTAGTGCTTACTGATAGAATCAGAAAAAATGTATATTGTGGTAATTCTTCATCATATTTTGATAATGCTCGGGAGAAAAGGCATTATAAGAGTTTTTTCAGTGGAGTAAAATTGCTTTGTGACTGTTGTTTGTTTATGATACACATGCAGTTGCATGTAAAACATTAATAACCTTTGAAATTTCTGATATTTTCCAATGATGTCAAGTTGTGTGTGCTATACAATATTGTATCTAACAGAAAAAAATAACCCGATTTTAAACAATTTTAAATAATGTTTGCATGAATTTTAACTCAAATGCTCAGGTTTCAGGATTCCATTATGATGATATCATTCAGCCTTTTAAAACAAACCAACATGATTGGATATCTACAAAAAGAGTGCTAATGGATTATCAATTTCATCTCTTCTTCTGCCTGAAAGCTTAGCTAGACTAAATTTTGCAGTGTCCCTTGCAGTTGCGGTCTCACAACCAACTTCTAGCCCCCGATGTAGCTCATTTCAAGGCTTCGTCTATATAAATATCCCACAATCCCACATGTAATCTTTATATTTTCTGGCTGACTAGATGGAGAGGGCTTCATAGTAAACTTGAGAGCCAAATTCCACAAAGTGGAGGAACTCTAGTTTCTCAAATCCTTTGTTGGAGAAGAGCTACCTAGAAGAGCTATTCAACCAAGAATACTCCTAATATATTGTATTACATTAGTGGGGCTGAAGTCCAGGGGTGAGGTGGTTAAGCTACTGAAATTGTCAGGGTTTATTTACTACAGCAACTAATATTGCCTTAACCAATATAGATCCTACCCTTTGCGATTATTTTATTCCATACCTGAAAAAAACAAGTCTTTTATTGATTGCCATTTCACCTTCCCTGAAACAAAAACAGAAATAAAAAATTTTAAAGAAAGACAACAAGAAAAAATGATTAAAATGTCTATTTTTTTAACAGAAAATAAGTGTCATAGGTATCTGTCAGTGAGTAGTATTGTTTCTTCCCTTTCATCTATGCTTCTGTCCCCGGTGACATCTATATGAATTTCCCATAAACGTTTATGTCACTGTCCTTTTAATTGTCTCTAGTGGTGCCTAAAACATATCTAAATAATCTTACTTTGACAATTTTCTGATTTCTATCTTGCAATGTCATAATAAACTTTCACTCAGAATAGATAAAAGCAGAACTGTTAAAAGTAATAAAATAATGAGACTCAATATCTGCTTTAATGCATTTTTGTAATAGCAATTGCACAAGTTCTTTTAGTACATACTTACCTTACAATTAAAGTTAATGAAATATGTAAAACATAAATTATGTTATGTGCATATCAAATATCATATAAAACAAAGACATGTATTATATATCTAATAATTATAGACATTACCTATTTATGTTATCCTGTTATTTTGTAACCAGTAATGAATAAATTTCAAAAACAAATGTTCTGAGATTACTGGGAATCTCATTGTGGGAGGTAATGTTATTATGTGATAACTGAAAAATGATTCTTTAAGGCCCACTCTTTCCTACTTCATAACCTAGTCTTGGAGACCAACACTTAGGCATTAGCAAGCAAAGTCTAGAATTTTTGAGTTAAGCAGTGATACAATTTGGCCGTTCCACACCCAAATCTCATCTTGCATTTTAATCCCCATAATCCCTGTGTATCTAGGGAGAAACCTGGTGGAATGTGATTGGATCATGGGGGCAGTTTCCCCCATGCTGTTCTCCTGATAATGAGCAAGTTCTCACGAGATCTGATGGTTTTATAAGGGGCTCTTCTGGCTTCATTTCTCACTCTTTCTCCTGCCACCATGGGAAGAAGGTCATTGCTTCTCCTTCGCCTTCAACCATGATTGTAGGTTTCCTGAGCCCTCCCCCAGCCATGTGGAACTGTGAGTCAATAAACCTCTTTCCTTTATAAATTATTGGGTCTTAGGTATTTCTTCAGAGCAATGTGAAAACAGACTAATACAAGCAGGGTAGCAGAAAGTACGTTCACAGACATAACCTACAGGGTTCAAGTGGCCATGATGATGTGGATTTTGAAATGTGCAGCAAGATACAGTTAATCCATATTCAGTCATGAGAACTAAGTCCTGTCAGAGCATACCTGACCATGTCACTTTATCCCAGGTATTGTGAGCCCTGTATCTATCTTGGTGCTAAAGAGTTCCCCCTTTTCGATGAATAGATAATATGATGCTGCCCAAATTGTCAGCACTGACTATTACAAACATGTCAGAATCCTAAAAATGTGTCTGGGAGTATCAAAAAGATGTAGAATCACAATTTTGTCCAGCTACATCTGATTAGACATCTCTAGGATTGAGGTCTGTTGTCCCTAATTCTACTTTTTGGTGGCGACACTGAAAACAAAATGCATTTAAAGCAAACTAAACCACTGATTGCCAAACTGGTCTGCAGATTAGAACCACTTGGGGATTGTTAAAAAAATTCTAGCGCACAGGTAACAGCTGAGAACAATTAAATCACAATCTCTGAGGCTACAGTTGGGCCTTCAGAATTTTTGAATCTCCTAGGTGAATTTAATCTGCAGGCAAGTCTGGGGACCACTTATAGTTGTTTAAGAATTTTGATGATGATAATAGGTTCCCATGCCAACTTCTCAACAGAAGTTGTAACTTCTGTATATTAGACAATATTGTCAAACAAACATTATTTCAGTTCAAAGGTGTTAGAAGTTACAGACATGTAACAAAAAAAAAAAAAAAGAGAAAAGCATGGAAATTAAAATTACCTATAATCTCATCAACCAAAAATAATTGTGATCGATTTTTCAATCTGATTATTAATAAGGGTGGGTTTGTGTATATGTGTGTACGTCTAACAAAAATTGCATACTGTTTTGTAGCTATTTTCTTCTACTTAACAATTTGTGGGATCAGAAAATTTTGCTTTTACCTGCTGCTTTATGTGGTCTATAGTCTACAGTCCTTGTCAAAAACACTTCTGGACCAACACACCATTTCCTTTTTAACAATTACTTCTCTTTAATCTGCCCTTAAGGCCCTATGCTTTGGGACTTAAAAAGGTGAGGCTTACCATTTTAAGTTAATCATCAACATTTTGTTTGCATAAGTGAAAACTGGATCTTTTCCCTTCAGATCAAATCAGAAAGAAACTTAGCAAAGGAAGTGGATTTTAAAGGTAGCTACATCAAAAATCACCTGGAGAGAGAAACTACTCATGGCCTCACCCGGCCCCATAATTTGAATTTCTAACAAGTTCCCAGGAAATGCCAGTGCTACTGATTAGAGAACCACACTTTTAGAATGATTTTGATTCTTCTTTGTCTTCTCTCTTTGTTTTTCTTTGTCTCATCTTTATTATGTTACAAGTAATTTTCATTTGCTGCTAACTTCATAAATTCCCATCTTTGATACAAATTTCCAAATACTTCCTTCGAACATACAGCTTACCACAACTGACTCAGAGTGAGAACTCTGCTTCTGAATAGTTCAAAATTACAGATACCCTTTCTTAAAATATAAGCTGAGGTCTCTTCTATGTCCAATGGGCATGTTACCCTAACTCAACTCTTCCTCACTGAAAATAAAAATATATTCCTTCCTTCCAAATCCTGAGAGATGTATTTACTGTAAGTTTGAGATATTAAGGGGAGGAAAAAAAGCTCTTGTAACAGGTATGGCAAAATGTTTGTGAAGTACTTTGTGCACCAGGTTGGAAAAAGCAAATTTCTTCAAACCTGCAAATGAAATGTGTTGTGTTTGCTTTGGATGCAATTTTTTAAATCTTTTTCTTTTCAAGTGTTAATTTCCTCCAGTAAAGATAATCTGTTCTCTTTCATGTCTCCTCCTTGGGCAATACATTTCAAAGATTAATTTAATATGGATAGCATGCCTATGTATCTTCCCTAATACAAAATCCTGAGGATATTATTTCTGGCTTAGAAAGCATAGAGAAATTTATATCTAGGAGGTTTGGAATGCTCAGTTATCAGAGAAGTATTGCTGCATGTCTGGCCCTGGCAGTTTGCCCGTGTTCTCAGCGGGTCATTAATAAAGTCTACAATTGCACCTACATTTAGATTTGCTTCTACACTGACTCAGCAGTTGCAACTGCCATCTTACACTGTCATGGATCATTAAGAAGTTTCACCTGTCATACTTTCTAAAGATACTCTATTCCTCTTTAGGTTAGAGCTGTTTTTCTACTTTAACTTACCTTTCAAAACTGAATTTAAAAAAAACACAAAAAACAGCCATCTGGGGGGAAATGTTTTAATAAACAGCTCAGAATTCAGTAACTAATGGTTTTAACTTCAGTTCCTTTGTGACTTAAAAATCAAGTATTTATTTAGAAAATGCCTTCAGCAAAAGTACAGTTTGGGATTTATTTCATGTCACAGATTAAATTATTGCTTGCTGACTTCCTTAACTTGAAATGCATAATTAATATTTCACAGCAAGTTTAGATTAGTAGTTACATTTTCTTTACTTAATTTTCAAAGTCACTTAAAGCCGTCTGAGCACTAGTATTTTTATATCACAAACAATAAATCAAATTAAATATTACAGTTAGGGAGCTCTAATGCTACATTTAAATCCAAAGCACTGGTAAAACTACAGTTAGGGAGCTCTAATGCTACATTTAAATCCAAAGCACTGGTAAAACTACAGTTTATCTAGCTGTGTTATAGACTGTCACCAAATAATAACCTCAAAAGTTGCATAATTTTTTTGATAGAACAGCCCCAATTCAAGAGTTGGAAAGTATTACAACAGATTAATAATAAGATTGTAAAGAATATGAGAGCTCTACTGTTACTTCCATGACAAAATGTTGTAGTTTGAGGCTTATACTAGAATTTTAAGACCATAATTTCTCAAAAATCATCTTATATGTATCAGTCTGAAGATATATTCATTTTAAAGAGTGAGAAATGTATGACAATGTCTATTTATGGGCAGAGGAAAGTTATGATGTTATAATGCTTCCATCTGAGCCAAAGGATACCAGATGATCTGAAAACCATAAATCCGTCTCCTTATAGGTAATTGGCGTGTGTGTGGGGGGGGGAAATCCTAATACTGAAACAGAGTCCTTTTCAAGGTTTCTTGCACCATTGGAATAACAAATGAATGATACATAATAATGACATAATTGCATTTTGAAGAAGTCTTTTTTCTTTTCATTTAAATTAGCAAAGCAAAGCAAAAAGAAGTGAATAATAATATTATAAAAGATAACAAAATTCATACCTAAGCTGTAATTGTGGAGATGTTCTGGGTTTGCATTTTTAGAGGGACTTCAGTAGGACATAGAATTATATGCTGGCTTTTGAGTCATACAGATGCATTGACCCTTGACTCAGTCATTTCATAGCTATGTTGCAACAACCAACTTCTTTAACTTCCCTAAGCCTCAATTTCCTCAACTTTTGAAGAGAAATAATAATAAGGTTAATAAAACCTATTTATTTTCTGTAAAAATTATCTTGAAGTGATGTATGTAAGTCGTAATAGTAATTCTGTTGGTATTAAATGAAATAATCTAAGGACAGCACCACCCCCTGGCTGTTGAAACATGGCAGGTTTTGTATGTGTTTGGTGAATACCATACAAAACACATAAGTGTGTGTACAAGCTATGAAAGTTGCTTGTCTTATTCACCACTCCATCCCGGTACTTAGAACATACATGATACATGGTATATATCCATAACTCTTACATGGGGGTGTGTATGTTTTGTGGATAGATGTTATGGAGGCATTTCTAAAATGTGTTGAATTAGTGAGTGTCTCAAATTATTGCACTGAGAATCAACGAGGAGAAAATTCAGGAAAGACTGCCATGTGGGGTTGCCAGATTTAGCAAATAAAAATATACAACTCCTAGTTCAATTTTAATTCCAGATAAACAATGATTTTTCTTTGATTATCATAAATATTCCCAATAATGCATGATACACACATACACTAAAAATTACTTGTTGTTTATTTGAAATTGAAATTTACCATGTGTCCCGTATCTTACCTAGTAACCCTAGCGTGAATATAAACAATATAAAAACTGGCAGTTGTTACGTGTAATCTAATAATAACTGTGATAGTAAAAATAACACCTCACTTCACACAAATCCTGTTCTCGCTCCCCTTCCCCACAGCTTTTTGCAGTATAGCCACAGTGGTCTTGTATACATTACCATAAAGTGCTAGATATATATTTTTTTCATTGATAGGATATTGTGATTTCATCTATCTAGAAGGAATCACTCCCTTCTCTCCAAACACACCAAACTTAGACCCAGCTCAGCCAATTCAGGCTTCCCCTTTCCTACTGTGCACCCACATTCGTTCTTTTACTACCTTAAACAATGATGTTTGTTTCTTTTGTATCACTTTCCTCATTTTGTAATTATGAATTAATTAATGCAATTATGTGATCAGTATCAATCATCTCTACTAGATTGTAAATTCTGTGACTCTTTGGCTAACAATTTTAAAAGCATTCGGCATATGGGGTAATATTTTAAATACATAATTATTTGTATTTTATTTTAAATAACGCTCAGCTTTAGGATAAAGATATCTTCTGGTTGCCAGGCTTTTCTGGAGTCTAATAGATACCTTTCCCCCCACCACCCCACTCCTGCCATTACATTCTAACGTTTTTGTCCTCAGGAGACCTGGGATGGAGAGTAGGAAACTGGAAGCCTTAGTGCCTTAGCTGAGAGTTTTAGGATGACATGTTTGGAGGTGAGAGGTTGGTTCCTTCTAAATAGAAGAAATTGCAAAGAACCTACCATGGGAAAAAACTGGCACTTCCCAGAAACTTAAACAAGGAGTCCTCTCTTTTTGATTTTCCATTTTAAATTGTGGCAAATACCACTCATTCTAATCTTCCTCTGAAGGTTATACAAAATGTTTGCAAAGTATTTAGTCACAGTTCTTGAATGTAGCAAATGCTCAAGAACAATAAAACAGTAACTGAGCAGCAAAGTCAGTGTCACTCACAATTTAAAAGAGAATTTACTTCCACTCTGTTGCTCATGGAAGGCTTTACACAGAACGTAAAATTTCAGCTAGGTCTGGAGCTGTATTTACATTAACGTTTGGGGCAGGGCTTTATAGATAGAGGTTGCAAAGAATGATTGCCAGATCAGCATCACTTAGGAAATTGTATGGAATATAAATGTCCATCCATACCCAGACCTACTGAATCAGAAACTCTGAAGTATGGCCCAGAAGTCTGTGTTTTAACCATCACCTCAAGGAGATACTGGTACACCTTAAAGATTAAATCACTGCCTAAATATAGTCATGCACTTGATAATAATGTTTCCATCAATAATAGACCCCCTGATGGGGGTTCTATAAGATTAAATAGAGCTGAAAAATGTCTACCACCTAGCGACATTATAGTCATAATGTCGTCGTGCAATTACTTTATTTTAATAATTTAATGTAGCCAAAGTGTACAGTATTCACCAAGTCTACAATGTATAGTAATGTCCTAGGCCTTCACATTTACTCACCACTGACTCAATACTTACACAGAGCAACTTCTAGTCCTGCAAGATCCATTCATATTAAGTACCCCACAAAGGTGTACCATTTTTATCTTTATACCATATTTGTACTTTACCTTTTCTATGTTTAGATATGTTTAGATGCAAATTTGTGTTATAGTTATCTACAGTATTCAGCCCAGTAACATGCCATAGAGGTTTGTAGCCTAGTAGCAATAGTCTATGCCTCGTAGCTTAGATGTGTAGTAGACTATACCATCCAGGTTTGTGTAAGTTGACTCTATGAAGTTTGCACAAGAACAAAATTGCCTAACGATGCATTTTTCAGAAAACATCTCCATCACTGATGCATGACTGCATAGGAATCCCCTTGGTGCTTCGTTGGTGCTAATGCCTGGTCTGGTTGAAGCTAGGTAACTTTAAAATGAAGCCAAGTTTGAGAACCACTAATAAGAGGCAGCCAGTTTCTGCCAAAATACATAAAATTTATTTGAAACTTTTCCATGAATTTGTATGGAGGCAATATTAGAGGATTTTTTTTAGATAGTAACAGCCAGTAGCTAGTTATCAAGTATTGATTGAGTAGATGCAATTTGTCTTGTATAAGTAATAACTACAATAGCTGTGTCACTATGTCATCTGCTGGGAAGAAGCACCTCACACATTTAAAACTTTCTACATGTTTAGCATTCATGTTGCATGATTTTGTTTTTTTTTATGTTTGAGTGAGACATTCTATCATCCTTATATTTGGGAGACTTATTTTGATCTGTGGTATAATTGATTTCTTTTAAAAGCTGTGCATTTTATAAGCAAGTCCTGCTGAGTTTAAAGAAAAATGCATGTGGAATCACAATTGCCTAGGTAATTTCTACCTTAGATATAGTTTCACTCAGTGTTTTAAAGATATGCAAAAAATAAAATAAAATAAAAAAACAACCTCTTGTGCTTTTTAATTAAAAATAAGTAAGTTTGTAGTGGGGGCAGTTTCCCATATGATTAGGCAACTTGGTGGCATTCATTTTTCTGATCTCTCTGCTTAAAATAATAAAATCATGTATATACCTTGGATATAGGGAGAATGTAGCCACATAAGTATTAAATACTAAACAGTAGTCAGGCTGGGCATGGGCTCACGCCTGTAACCACAACACTTGGGGAGGTCAAGGTGGAAGGATTGCTTGAGCCCAGGAGTTTGAGACCAGCCTGTGCAAAATAGCGGACCTTGTCTCTATAAAAAAATTAAAAAATGAGGCAGAGGATTGCTTCAGCTTGGGAGGTCAAGGCTACAATGAGTTGTGATCACACCACTGCACACCATCTTGGGAGACTGCCTCAAAAAATAAAAAATAAGAAAATAAAAAATAAAAAAGTAGTCTATGGTCTGTAATCATGTTTTCATACATTTATCCTCTTTTCTGACATCTCAGAAAACAATAAGAAAAAGTATCTATGTGTCCTTTTCCTGATAAGTTAGAAAGCAAAGCATGATTAACATTATAGGAACCTTGATATAAAAATAAACCCTACTTCAAGAACCAGGGATATTATAAAGATGTTTTAGGAACAGATTTCTTCTCTAACCTCTCCTATTCCTTCCCTTATCTTGGGGTATTGGCATATGTGATAGATAGCTGGAGTATAAAGTCTTTTCAGGAACTCTGCTTGATATAGACCAATGTCATATAACCAATATGAATCCTGCTGTGAGTGAATTGTTTGTCTGCAAAGACTTCTTCCTTTGTGATTCCCATTTCATTTTGGACTTCTGCTTGTGTTTGTGTAAAGCAACTACCACCTCTATGATTGTTTGTACATCCCATAAAGTCAGCTGTGGTTTAGTTGAAAGACATATAGTGCCATCCCAGTACTTAATAAAGGTATGCGTTTTTACAAATAGGACCAAGAGATTTCTAGCCACAAAACAGACATGCTTGGAAGCTATGATAATGCAGAAACCACACACAAAAAAGCTTAGCTAATATGTATTAGATTCAAACTCATTAACTTTTATTGGACCCTCAGTAGATACAAATATTATATCAGGTTTCATCCAGTTTTCTTTCCTCCACAACAGATTTAAAGTGAGACAAGAACTTGATTCAGGAATTTCTAGGATAAAGCAGGAGAGTTAATATCAAAATCATGACCCTGGTAGAACAATAAAGTTGTGGAAGATAAATTTATCCAAGCTGGCACAAAAGTAATCCTACTGCAAAATTCAGAACCTTCAGCCTGGAGAAAGATAGGCAGAATGCATAGACTTGATTCTGTGTCAAGTGACGAGCCCTGGAGGCTAAGATTTTAGTGCACTATAAGAAGAGCAACTTTGTTCATGATGTTTATAGAACTGAACTGCCTGCTCCTATTCCTAACTTCAGACTTCTGAAAGATAACAGCTAGGGTGCTATTCTTACATTAGACTGATATACACATCTTGAATCTTATTTCAGATGCCCATCTCAAAAATATAAAGCAAAAATTGCTCACTAGGCACTCCAAGACCCCGGAAGCTGATAGTGAATCAATGTGTTTATTGAGAGCAGCACATTATGAAACTTCACAAAAAAGAAGATGCACTATGTAGGATAAATATAAAGCAATTAACTCATAAACAATTATGTTTATGTATTAAGGTCAATATATTAGCACAGGTTATTTAGTATAATATTAAAATTAGTATACAGCCATATATTAATCAGAAAACATTTTGTGAAGTAGAACTGGTGGGAATTTACTAAGACGGATATTTGCAGGAATATAAAGAATGTTTTCTTCATGTTTGTGAAATTAGGGACAAACATATAGCATAATACATAAAACGGGGAAAAAGGCATTTGCTACTTTGCCAGTCTCTTTTTCCACCTCTCTCTTCTTTTTTCCAGGGAGGGAAACCTAATCTGAATATTTAAACTTTAGAATATGGTTCTGGTCATCTTTGATTGCCATGGTGGTGGATGGAGCCAGATGGGTCACTGTGTTAAAAGGCCATTGCCATAGTTGATCTCCTTTGGCTCACTCCTTGATGTGGAAAGGAGGCCCTGGGTTGCTAAGACCTATATGCTGTTTCTAGGGTCCCTCTTCTGCATTTTGGGGCAATGATGTTTGATAGCTTAGCTTAGTTCAGTGCATTTCAACTGTGGGTGGTATCAACTCGTGGGGGGTACCACTTTCCACGTTGCTTTCTCTGACAATTTCTAGTGTGAATTTCTAGATATGGGTCAAAGGCAAATGACTATCTAATTTAGTTAGATACTACTGCCAATTTCTCCTCCATAAGTTTGCACCAATTTGTAATCCTCTGTGTCAGAGTGCCTATTCTTCTACAGCATCACCAACAAAGCATATAGTTAGGCTTTTGAAATGCCAAAATGAAAGGTGAAATATTATCTCTCAAAGTAGTTTTAATTCATATTTCTTTATTTTTAGTCAAGTTGAGAATCTACTTATATGCATCAGGACCATTTGTAGCTATTCTCTGCATAGCCCCTCATTAGTTTTCTTTTGTCAGGGTTTTTCTGGTTATTTTGCTTTGTTTATATTTCCATATATGGTCTTTAAAATGAACTTCCATAAAATAATGGTAACAAATAATGATTGTCCTGGCATTGTGTGGGAACCACATTATCTTGTGTGAATTTGACTTATTCTTAAGGCATTAAGTAAGCACACAAAGTGAAGTTTAAAAAAAACTGTCCGGGAGCTGTGGCTCATGTCTGTAATCCCTGCACTTTGGGAGGCTGAGACAGGTGGATCATCTGAGGTCAAGAGTTTAAGACCAGCCTGGCCAACATGATGAAACCCCATCTCTACTAAAAATACAAAAAAAATTAGCCAGGCGTGGTGATGGGCACCTGTAATCCCAGCTATTCAAGAGTCTGAGGCAGGAGAATCGCTTGAACCTGGGAGGCAGAGGTTGCAGTGAGGTGAGATTGCACCACTGAGCTCCAGCCTGGGCAACAAGAGTGAAACTGTATCTCAAAAACAAAAAAGAAAAAAAAATCCATTGCCTTACTTACCTTGATATCTTGATATTTCATTTTATGACTATATTTTTTTCCTAGGATGTAATTACACATTTTGATTTTGTCAAATTCTAACTTTTTACTGCATGTGTAGATAGAGCCATTTTCCCCATATATAGTTTTATGAAATGAGAAACTGAAGGGAATCTTCAATTAATTTCACAGTGATGCCAATGAGTACACAAGTGACAAACATACTAAAATATAGTGAATAAAGTACTGAATTCCTTTTAGTATTTAAAACGAATGGGCTTTACTGCCTGCTCTTTAGCTGCCGTGATGCTCCTGAAAAGAACACATTGTGTTGAGAAGTATGTAAGGAGCCTGTTTACTGTTGGGAAAAAAGAAAAGTTTAAGCTCATTAATATGTAGGAGATTTAGGCACAAATGCATTTCTATATTTCCTGTACTATAAAACAGTGTTGTGTGTGCGTCTGTGTGTATGTGTGTGTGACATTTTGCATTTCCAAAGTTGGCATGGTAGTTAAATTGATGTCAAAAAAACCTGACATTCTCAAGATAGATGAACAAGTTATAATGTAGTTGTTAGCACTTGTACTTGTGAGAATTAAGCCAAAGCTTTGATTTTTACCTTGACATTATTGTTTGTCTGAAGAATGCTGAGGAGGTCCAAACTGAAAGCTCAGGTTATGAAAACAGTGTTGCTTTGTTGCTATGTATAACTGCAGAATACCAAAAGCAAAACAGGCCTCAGAGGGGGAAGAAGGCTTATTTTCAAACTATAATTATGATCTTGCATAAGATCGTAATTATACTTCCTTATAGGGATTATCATCCTTATAGGTATAAATCATGACCTTTCAGCTCTTCTATTTTTCCTTCTTTAGATATCTTATATTCAATATGATCTTGAATTCAAAAAATATGTTATATTAATTCACAAAAATATTTACAGGACATTTTATGAATGCCAGGTATTGATTGAACTACCATTCCAATAGGCTTTGTCTATACATTCAGTAATAAGTCAGACAAAATTGAAATGTATAATGATGCCCCTTGAAACATATATGGACACACTGAGAAATCATGGCAAGGCAAAGAATTCAATTTTTGTGTTTATCAATATCTTAAAAATAAATCAAGTTCACAAAGGTTATCAAGGAAATAATGCAATTATGAAATTATTGTGAATTTAAAAATAATCTGAAGCCAAACTTCTACTTTTTCCAATCAATTCAAGCTCCCATGAGTACATTAGATTTACTGCCATGAGGTATGCTGGGAGCAAAGGGGGCCTGTTTCTAAGATGAGGAGGAATTGGAGGGAATAGCAGAGTCAAAGGTGGAAATCAGGGTAGACATGACAATACTGGAGAGGGCATTAACACAAAATTCATTTCTGTGCTTGATTTTGAGAACTAAAAGAGGTCCAACGGAAGGAAATAGGGCAACAGTCCGGTTTTGAAAGCATGGAGTGGAAATTAAGACAGTGTCAACTGCATAGACAGTTATTTCCAAAATTTCATCTGAAATACAGTAAGAACAGGGCTCTGTCCCTGAGAAGTACAGCTTAAGCTTTTATGGCATCATCCTCAGAGTTACATGGGGAACATGAAGAGTTTAACAGCACTGAAGGTCTGAGCAGAAATGGACCAGGTAAGCAGATTTATTATCTCTTGGGAATTTTGGGAGACCTGTCTATAGGCCACCTCTCAGGGAGTCAGGCACTTCCACGTCGTCTTATAGTCTTAGACAGTAATGACCATTTCAAATCCCTATTGGAAAGTAGAATTGCTAATTATTGCTCTTTGAAACTGAGAGAAAAGAGGGACTCCAGGGTAGAAAAAAAATGATTATAATTCTGATAAGTGATAGTGGCATTGGGGCAAATGTAGAGGGGGAGAAAATAATAGACTATTTATCAAGAAGTAGCAGTATTTCAAATAGCAGAACTGGCTTCTTTAGTTAGATCCTAATTTGCATTTCAAAAGCTCTCCAGGTTGTAAACACTGGGTAATAATTACAAGGAAAAGCTGGATAAAAGAGAACATCACACCATTTGGCATCTTTATTTCACAAGATTTAATTTGTAGAAAATGGATTATATTTAAGGATATTTAGAGGAGTAAGTTCTGTGCAAGTGTTGATATTGAAGACTCCGTTAAGCATATCCAATATTATATTCTTAGAACATTTTCATATAAAACGCATTTCAAAAAGTGTTCAGAAATGTCTTTTACTTTAATCAGGAGAAACAGACATCTGTTCCTCATGAACCTTTCTGCCACTGGGTAAAAAAGAAAAAGTCTATGTACAGTTCAGTTTTTATATGTTATGGTCCACTAAGTTAAAATAAAAAATATTCTGACCATCTGTCACCAAACATATTTAAATTGGAAAGCCATATTCTTTTTTAATACATTAGTGATACTGTTGTAGATGAAAACTCTTATCAGTTTGTTAAGGAATAACGAAGTATTCCAAAAAACAATTGTTATTTCAGGTTGATTCTGAAGAATCATTATTCATTCTCATTTTGGTTTACAATTTCAAGAAATAAGAGACTCGAGCTATTAATTCACTAATAACTTTTTTTTATAGGGAGGAAAATTCCTTTAGTTTATTAATATGTCAAAAATAAAAGGTGTGTAGGGTTTGGATTCCAGTACAAGTAATGTTAATTTTTGTTATTGATTTATGACCTGGATCAATTAATAGGATAAGAAAGCCCCAGCATATTAGGATTTAGTCATCTTCTTCAGTAATTTCATGTGGGTGAGGATGATGTTTCTAAATCAAATTCAATGCAGTTCCACCATTCAATTAATTTAACTCAATGAGCATGTCTTACACTTATTCTCTGCAGTGCACCATGCTGAAAATCAAACTGATTATATTCAAGCAATTGATTATAGCAATAAAAATAATTAGGAGACTCCTCTATATTTTGAAAAATTAAGTTTGTCAATGGGCCAGTAAAATGGTCACCTGACTATCCTCTAGATGTATGTGTATTTAAATTTATTTTTAAAATATTAGAAAATAAATTTATTGAGACCTTTTAAGCTTTTCATGAAATTTGAGTTAGGGAGTTGTTCCTTTATTCATGTAAGCGTGTATTTCTTCATTCAACAGAAATCCATTAAACTATATTAATCTACTATTATTCAGAAACAGTACCAGGCACTGAGAAATCAAGTTTAAGTCAATTCTCCTAAACAGATCATGACGTAGGTATAAACAAAAAGATATAAAACCTACATGAGAGCTACCCTCTTGTAATTTGGGGAATGGAGATCAAAAAGAGCTTCTTAGAAAAACGGACGTCTAGATGGAGGCCTCAGTGCATTTAGCAGGCCTCTACGCATTTGGCAGGGAAGCGAAGTACTTGTAAGTTGTATTTTCCTCTTTCAAGAAGCTTTTAAATGTGAACAATATTTAGGCCTATTGCTTCTGGCAACTCTTCAGGCTTAATTTGCCTACTTATACCACATGATCCCATTACTTTTGACACAGATGTTTGAACTGGCAATGGATGACTGAATCAAAATCACCCATCACCTGGGCAGCAGTCCAGATAGTCTGCTGGATATCACCTTGCCAAACAATCAGAATTTGTCTCTTGAGATAATTAATTAATTAATCTACTACTTCATTTCATTTCAAGATAGGCAGGAGTATTTAAACCTACCCGAAGGTCCAAGGAAGCTGTGAGGCTGAAGAAAGAGTCTGACAAATCCAGTTTCTTAAAAGCATTTAATTGGGACTTATGAACAGAAGTCACAAGACACACGTGGCAGTGAGACAAGATGGCGGATCCCTGCACCAATACGCTCCAGAGTCAGGGACTGATACCATAGGTAAAGGAGTACCATAGGTTCAGAGGGGATTTGTAGGATAATTGAAGTAAGATAACATCAATGTTGTTTGACCTAAGGGAAGGATCTATGGTAAGTACCTGCTCTTACACAAGGAACAATAGATAAACTGGAAATCTTAGAGACCTTTCCAGAACTGGGGTTAAGCAGTTAAACCAACATGGCAGATTAGCTTTCAAGATGGAGGTGCTTTAGCTTCTACACATTTATACTTTCAATAAGAAATAATTTATCATAGGTGCTAATTGCTAGCATATGGAGATAAATATGAGACATGTATGGCATCTTTCAGAAACTTGCAATCACATCAGGTGACTGAAACAAACAAGCAAATGACTTCATGAGAAATACATACTATGGTGAATCAATTATAGAGTGTATCCTTCTGTAATTTTATAGTATTATAATTCTCTCTCTCTCTTTCTCTCTCTCTATATATATAATATATATATATATCCCTCTAAATACTATACTATAGAATAACTATGACTAGGCTGGGCACGGTGGCTCACACCTGTAATCCCAGCATTTTGGGAGGCTGAGGTGGGCAGATCACCTGAGGTCGGGAGTTCAAAACCAGTCTGACCAACATGGAGACATCCTGTCTCTACTAAAAATACAAAATTAGCCGGGTGTGGTGGTGTGCACCTATAATCCCAGCTACACAGGAGGCTGAGGCAGGAGGATCACTTGAACCCAGAAGGCGCAGTTTGTGGTGAGCCGAGACGGTGCCATTGCACTCGAACCTGGGCAACAAGAGTGAAACTCCATCTCAAAATACGTAAATAAATAAAATAAATAAATAGCACTAGTACCTTAAGGCCTTAATCTGGATTTAGGTGTCGATGGGATGAATGCTCAGTGGTGAATTCTGGTATAAATAGTATCAAATCCAAAGTTAAGAAAAAAGTAATCAGGTGATAGGTCAGACATTCTATTTTAGGAATCTTGTTTGGAGACAAGGGGCATGGAAACTGATATAATCTGAAGAAAGTAGTTTGTCTTTGCTCAGATACAGCATAGCAATAGGGTTGTGGAGGGGTAGAGAAGACATGATTCTGAAATGGTAAGGAGTGCCATTTAAAGAAGAGCCATGAGTAGCATTACGGAGCTTGGGTTTATCCAGAAGATCCTGAGGAGCAGTTAAGCATTTTAGGAAAAGGAGTGCTGGAATCGGATTTTCATTTTAAAAATAGTATTTGGTTTGCAATGCAGGGTATACATTGAAGAGATAATCAGTTACTAGTGTAGCAGTTGGCCAGTAATCTATGGAGTAAGTAATGAGACCTGAACTAGGGTATAAACACATAAATTCCAGTGATATTCAAGTGATAGAACCATTAGTTACTGATTAAATGTGGGTTAAGGATGAGAAAGAAAGCTAATGATTATGACTAGATTTCAATATTGAGCAATTTGGTAAATTCTTACTAAGAATTACAAAAAAATAAAACACAAATGGGAAGAGACATTCAGTTTTAGACTTTCTGTATTTGGTGTGTTTGAGGATTGTCAGTGAAGCAATAGAAAGTTGTTTATAAAGATAAGGAGGTCTGAAAGGAGATGAGGCCTCAGAATATCTCTTTGGGAGTTATCGGTATATAGTTAATTAAAGTTATGGATCTGGATGAGATCACATCAGTAAAACGAAAGGAAATTGTAATATTGAAGCAGACATAGAACCAGAACCTGAAGGTCATCAAATCATGAGCAGAGTAAGAAAAGCCTAAGAAATACTAAGGAGCAGTAAAGAAGAAGAAGGTAATAAAATGGGAGAGCATGTTGTCCTAGAAATTGAGAGAATATGCTGAAGAAATTAGGGGTCAAAAGTGCTAACAGCCATTAAGAGGTCAAGTAAGAATTGGAGAATTCTAGTGGATTTAGTCTTGAAATGCCATTCTTGGGAGCCATTTTACATTCTTCAGAGTGGTGGATGGGTTTGTGTTTGGAAGCTAGATGAAAAATACAAGGGCGGTGGGGCAGTGAAGTATAAATGTATTTCTGGGAATATTTTTCTTTTAAAATAGGGTTACAGAGGTATATTAAGGTATATGCCCTCCCCCTTTTATGTGGTAGGCTTGATTAGGTTTGCATGCTTATGGGCAGGGAGAGAGAGAAACTGAAGATTCACAAGAAGAATGCTAATTTTAGATTGGAGAAGAGGCAGTTCTTAAATGTAAATAGAGAAAAGGAGGCAAGAATGTGGTGGACTTCTGTTTTCTCTGTATAGTGGAAAGCAGGGTCAAATGCTGGAATTGTAAAGGAGGATGGTCAGGATCACATCTCTTAGCACAGAAAAAAAGTTTAGACAATAAATAGGGGAGAGAATAGTAATTAGAAAGGGAGACTGCTGTTGAAGCTAGAAACAATAAATTAGTGGCATTAATCTGTATGGTTGTGTGATTTTTCTGGCAAGAACAGACATTTGAGTTGATTCCAGTTTTTGATGTTTCTGGCCTAGAACAATAGAAGGTAATGGGATAAGGAAGTTGGATTTTGGAGACAGCATTCTGAAAAGATAGTCACACAACTCAAACCAGATAGGTAAGGAAGGGAAGCAGGAAAGTTTTTGGTGGGTTCAGGAAAACTAGAAGAAATAAGGTTTTGAGTCTTAGGAATTTGAAAAATAGATATAGGTGAAAAACTATGTGAGATTTACATTATAGTGAGAGTGGGATCATTGAACTTAATTTTTCAGAGATAAAGCAGTTATGGATTTTAGCCAGGTTTTGCTGTGGCCATATGAGTGGGTAGTCAGTGCAGGCCAGAGATTAAGTTCATTAGAGGTAGAGAGATCAAGGATGCAAGAAGGAAAGCGATGAGATTAGCTGTTCAAAGGGACACCATAGTCATTCAGTATTATTGCAGCTACCAGCATGAAGACACAGATGATTTTTCTGGTCTGTAAATCTTCTTTGGGGAGAGCCAAGGCCCTTTGGGACAGCTGAAAGGCAAGGGCTTGTAGGGATGAGCTGTTTTTATAAGAATGTGAATAAGTAAGGGCTGGGGATAGCACTGGCAGAGAATAGGTCTTGCTTAATTACTCTGAAACTAGTAGGCTGTAGTTTTTTTGTTCTGAAGCTGTTTGTGAAGCTGGGTTCAATTAGGACACAATGGTGAAACAAATATTTGATGAAGACTGGGAACAAGAGAATTTTTATATCATGACATGAAACTTGAAATTGGAGAATAAAGGAACTAATTTGTTCAGAGAAGGGGAAAAGGAGAATAATATGTGTATAATGATGAAGAGAAAAGAGATCAGAGAGCATGAGAAATGTTTATCTCTTTATGCTGACTGACAGAGTATTTGTGGGCAGCTTGGTGAATTACGCTGGTCAGACAGTCGCCAAAAAAATTCTGTGCAGCTATTGCTAAGGATTAGGGAGCATTCAGTCTTCGTAAGAGTTGCCTTTGGCTGGGGATGGCCACTCCTCTCAGGTGGAGGAGGTAACTGCTGCTCTCTGAAAAGAGTGATGTGTACATAAGAGATATAGAAACCTGGTCTGTGTGCACCGAGCTCAGAAGGTAGAGGCCGGTGTCTGAGGGGGATGGTGTGTTGTCCGGAGACAGTTACAGAGTGCTACTTCTGACAAGAGACTTTGATGAACTCTGTGGCTGTGAGCTGCTTACTGTTTTCATGTGCTCTCACTCTTATATCTTCAGATGTACGTAACATGTAGAATCTGGGTAAAAATAACTTGTTTTCTATCTGAGCATTCACAACTTTCTATATGATACTTTCACAGGAATTGGACTATGCGAGAAGGGTGTGTTGGTTTATTCAATCCCCCTGTGATGCTTAGTCAGATATCAGGGCCAATGAATAAGATGTGATACTAAATATTTTGACTAAACGTATTTAGTGGCATTCAAGAGAAGTAGAACACATGAACAGTGAGAGTTGATGGAAAAGTCTCCAAATTTTCTGTGGGGGTCCTTAGAAAACCCTTTATCTTGTCCATTCTAGCTCCAGTTACTGGCTTTTTCTTAGGTGTTCCTCTATGTTTCCAGACTCACTGGAATTCCAGGCTTCCTCTGGACCATGCAATAGCAAAAGCCACCAAGATAGTTGGAGACACTGCTATTACAAAATAATTGTTAATCACGTAGTGCCTTTCCAAAATATTCACTCCTCCTCTGCTACGGTGTCTGTTCTTTTTGCTCTTATTTCTCCACATTTTCTCCTACCTGGAAATGGGTTATGCCTGCTAGATGACCTGAATTGTATTTGAGTTAATCATTTTAGAAGGTAGATAGAAAGGTTTATATTTTTCACTGTGATTTTCAGCCACAAATTCGCAATCATTCTAACCAGAGGCCAATTTTAGGGAGAGGAGAGCTGGGGAGAAGGCAGAATCAAATTTCTTTCTCTCTCTCCTTCGTTATGTTTTAGCATTAGAAAGAATAAGATTTTTATCATTCTTTTAAGTCTCAGAACTGGTAGACTAAAGTGCTAATTCATCTTTTTGTCTCATCCTTGCTATGCTCTTTTGTATTATTTTGTAAACATCCAGCTTTCAGTAATCATGTATAATAATTTTATATAAGATCTAAGTAATAAGTAAGAGCATTTTTTTCATGAAAACTTGAGTTAAATGTAAATGTGATGTCTCCAAATGTTATTTATAAATTGAAAAATCTTTTATCAGTTATTATAAATGTTAATAATAAGAATCTGTTCTATAAATAACTTGATATTTAGGAGGAACAATGAATGTATTTTTCTTAGGAACACAGCAATTATCTGTTAATTCTTAAAATTTTGTTTCAGCTATAAGAAAAAATATTTTTGGCTATGTCCTTCCTTTTACTTAATAAAACTTAATTATCTCCTCAGTGTTGAGTTTAGGTGTGGTCCAACATTAAATAATACATTTTGACTAAATGAAAATAGAAAAGAAAAATTGATCTTTTCAGAGCAATTATTCAAGTAAAACAATTTATAATTTCACTAGGGTTGTAGTTAGCTATTTTCAGAACCTCTGTTCAAATCAGCTTATAATATGCACATTTGTATTTGCCTAAGAATTAGGCCACTAAAATAGCTTAAAATTAACCAAGTATGTATTTCCTCAAACTTCATTAAGAACTGTAATTTGGTTCCATATTTTTTCTTGATTATAAAAAGGATTAAAACTTTTAAAATGTAAAAATATAAGTATATTATTTTATTCATTTCAACAATTTTTTGAATAATTTATTACAAAGATTTATATAAAGCCTGTTTGTATTTAAATGAACTTCATATATTTTCTTTCTCTCTTTTCGTCTTTCATTGACAATGTTGTATTTCTTCTTCCTTTTTCTGACCTTTATATTCATAACTATGGCATATGTTTTTTTCTTCACATGGTAGAGGGAAAACTTTCATATTCAGCCATAGTATTTATGCTCAAAGTAATGTAAATATTACATATTCTTATGTAAATATATACTTGGAAATTATACCCATATCTAGAAAGGCTACTAGTTAAACTCTTATGAGTTTTTTTTTTTTAATTACTTGAAAAAAAATAAAAACACGAAAAAATCATATTTACATATGTCACTATTTAATGAGCATATAAATAGTAAAAGGGATAATCTCTACCTCCTCCCAGTCAATCCCCCTCACAATTACCCATACTACCAGAGTAAACTCAGTTAAAAGTTGGGAATGGGTCATATACTAAAACTTTTATTGGAACCAATTACATTCTGAGCATGTAAATAGTAATTGAGGTTATGCTCACACTGTCATGTTTACAGTCCATAGATGAGTGGGGAAACCTAATTTAGATTCCAATATTTTGGTACTTTCTGCAGTGAATATGTTAAAACTTCCAAAATATATATATAGGAAAAATAGGCAGATGGAACCTAGTGCTAGGGGAGTCATACCAATTAGCCTTCAACCTGTAGCATTTATTTGTATCTTTCCTTTTTTTCCCCCTTTCTTACTCTTGATTTTTTTAACCCCAAACTCCCATCTGTTCTACTCTACAGCTCCTTCAGTACGACATGCTCATTTACTGGCTATAAACTCTTTTCTCACCATATTGTCTTTCCTACTTGGTCTTCGCCCAGGTGTTCATGAGAGAACGCCTGCCACTCCACCCAGCCACGTTATTTTTCTAACAATTCTCAGTCTTCTTTAAGGGACTTCTTCCACGTAAAAAAGCTTACACTCTGACTTCAACTTTTGGATCCGGGGGTTGGCACTTGTCCCTTGTTGACCTTCTCTATTAAACAGTACCTTATGATGTCTTTCAAGGCTCTTTCTAAAGTGAAAGATGCTAATCCCCTGGATAACTAGATCCTTTTTTGTATAAAGCTGAACTGGAGAAGTGAGATAATAACGTGATAGATGAGAAAGCAGAAAACAGAAAAGTGGACATTCCCAAATGGCTGAGAGGTATAAAGAGTTCCAGAGTCGAGTTCATCAGACTGCTGCTTGCTGAAGGATGGCAAGGTAACCTAGTTGTCACAGTTCCGAGTTCCAGTTGCTGTTAGATCACCCTAGCTCTATGCACTTTGTTGTCCTTCAATTCCGACTGGATTGTTCAATTTTTCCAGGACTCTTGTATGAAATGGCTGAAACATTCCTTTCTATTATCTTACACTAGACCAGCATTACTTAATGTAACCTAGATGAGCCTCCCCTTTGGAACAAAAAAATTTAGTACTCCTAACTCACTCATCTGGTAGCTGGTTCCTTCATCTTGGTCTCTGGATAACCTGCATAGGTAGAACTTGTGTATGAATAACTACCATTTGACATGATATGGCCTGTACCCTCCATCCTACTTGTATCTCTTTAATTATCTAATCAAGAGGGAAGAACCCCAGGCCAATAATAGTTTATACTAAATGTAATAAAACAGCATACTGTATTTTATCAACAGATACCTGAAATGTAATCTAAAATCCTTAATCTGCATTCTTAAATTCTCTATGTTGCAGACAAACAACATATGCAAGAGAAAGGTTGAAAAGTACTCTTTTCTACAGGCTAGTGGTTTGGTATTGTTACTTCTGAATTTTGTTTTTATTTAAACAGTGAAGCATGGGGATAAAAAGGTTAATGACATATTTAAAGATCTCAACTAATAGAAAATGTGAAGTCAAATTTACCTGTCAGATGAGAAATCTGCAATCTCTAGTTACAGAAGGATTTCAGATTCTGAGTAATCTGTCTAGACAAGTGTAATTATAGAAAGTGAAAATTACTTTTCTAGTGTTAAGTTTAAAGTTTGATAACCAAAAATGATTGTTATTTAGTCATATACAAATAACCACCATTTTAAGAGATATATAGTATACCAAAGGACGTGGTTTTATAACCATATATCTCACTGCCTGGAAGATATTTCTTTTCTTTTTGCTGGATTTAAAAACTTTTTAAGTAGTTTTTGTTTTTCTTCTATGTATTCTAAGTATGAAATTCAAAGGAAACAGGTAAATTTAAATTTTTGTTTTAAGACAGTTTTTTTGTTTGTTTGTTTGTTTGTTTTTCTTTTTGAGACAGAGTCTCACAGGCTGGAGTGCCATCTCGGCTCACTGCAACCTCCACCTCCCAGGCTCAAGTGATTCTCCTGCCTCAGCCTCCCCAGTAGCTAGAGCTAGTTTTTTAATTATGATAAAAATATATAACATGAGATCTGCCATCTTAACAAATTTTTTAAGCTTAGACTACATTATTGTTAATTAAATGCGCATTGTTACATAGAAGATCTATGGAATTTGTTTTGTTTTGTATGGCTAAACTTATATACCCATTGAACAGCAATTCCTTATTATTCCTTCCCTCTAGTCCTTGGCAATTGCCATTCCACTTTCCACTTCTATGATTTTGACTGTCTTAGATAACTCATATAAGTGAACTCATACATTATGTGTCCTTCTTGTGATGGGCTAATTTCACTTAACATAATGCCCTCAAAGTTCATCCATTCACATATGGCAGGATTTCCTTCTTTTTTAAGGCTGAATAATGTGTCTATTTTACAGAGTCACATACAATTATATGTATATATCACATGTTTTAAATCCATTAATCCTTTGATGGATATTTAGGTTGTATCCACATCTTGGCTATTGTGAATAGTGCTATAAAAACATGGCAGTATACTCAAATAGATACTTCAGTTCTTTTAGCTATATATTCAGCAGTATGGTTGCTGGATCATATAGTAGTTACATTTTTTAGCTTTTTAAAGAACTTCCATACTGTTTTCCATAGTGGATTCACCATTTTACATTTCCACCAACAATGTACCAGGAGTTCCCTGTTTTCCACATTCTTGATGATACTTATCTCTTATTTTTTCATAATACCCAATCTAATAGGTGTAAGCCAGTATCTTGTGGGTTTGATTTGCGTTTCTCTGATCATTAGCAATGTTGAGCATTTTTTTGTATCTACCAGGAGGCCATTTGTATGCTTTCTTTGGAAAAATGTCTGTTCAAGTCCTTTGCTGATATTTTAATCAGGTTATTTGTTATTTTTGCTATCAAGTTTTTGGAATTTTTTAATATATGTTGGATAACAAACCCTTACCAGATATAGAGTTTGCAAATATTTTTTGCCATTTCATAGGCTGCCTTTTTACTATGTTAATTTGTTACCTTTGCAGTGCGGAAACTTTTTAGTTTGATGAAATCTCATTTATCTATTTTTCTTTTGCTGCCTGTTCTTTTGGTGTCATATTCAACAAAGCATTGACAAGCCCAATGTCCTGAAGCTCTTTCCCTTTAATTTCTTCTGATAGTTTTATAGCTTCAGGTCTTATGCTTAAGTCTTTAATACATTTTGAGTTGATTTTTATGTGTGGTGTAAGATAAGATTACAATTGCATTCTGTTACATGTGGATATTGTATCCAGTTTTCATAGCATTATTTGTTGAAAAGGCTATTTATCACTTCCTCATTTTGTATCCTTGGTAATCTTGCCACAGGTCAGTTGACCATATGTGGCTGGGTCTATTTCTGGGCTTTCTATTCTGTTGCTTTGGTCTATTTGTCTGCCTTTTTGTCAGTTCCTTACAGCTTTGATTGCTGTCATTTTGTAATATGTTTTGAAGTCCAGAAGTGTGACTTCAAAGTTTCCAGCTTTGTTTTTTCTAAAGATCATTTTGACTATCTGAGTTGCCTTGTGATTCCATATACATTTTAGGATTGACTTTTCTATTTTTGAAAAATGCCATTGGTATTTATCTAAGAATTTCATTGAAATCTGTAGACTTCTTTGGGTGGTATGGATATTTCAACAATGTATTCCAATCCATGAACGTGAAATATTTCTCATTTGTGTCTCCTTTCACTTATTTCAGGAATGTTTTATACTTTTTAATGTACAAGTCTTTTGCTTTCTTGGTTAACTTCATTCTTAAGTATTCTATTTATTTGCATACTATTGTGAATTACATGTTTAAAAGATTTCCTTTAAAAATTATTTATTGTTCATGAATATAAGTGCAACTGATATTTATATATAGATTTTCTATCCAGCAACTTTGTTGAATTTATATTTTAGTTATAACAACATTTTGTGGACTCTCTATGATTTTCTACTTATAATATCATGTATACTGCCAGCAGTGATACTTTTATTTCTCCCTTTACAAGTTGGATGCCTTTTGATTCTTTTTCTTGCCTAAATGCTCTAGCTAGGACTACCTGCACTACGTTGAATAAAAGTAGTGAGAGTGACCATTCCAACCTTGTTTCTGATCTTAAGAAAAGCTTTCAGTTTTTTATTATTGAGTATGATGTCAGCTATAGTCTTTTCATATATGGCCCTTATTATGTTGAGTTAGTATCTTTTATTTCTAGTATGTTGAGTATTTTTTTTAAATTATAAAAGGATGTTAAATTTTTGTCAGATGTTTTTTGCCTCTACTGAGATAATCATGTGATTTTTTACCCTTTATTCTGTTAATGTGTTGCTGTAGTCTAAATATTTGTATCCCCCCAATTTATACATTAAAACCTAATGTCTAATGTGATGGTATTAGAAGATGGAGTGTTTGGAAGGTGATTAGGTCATAAGGGCTCTGCCCTCATGAATGGGATTAGTGCTTTTATCAAATAAATTCAAGAGAGCTAGCTAGTCCCTTTCACCATGTAAGGATGCAGGGAAAATATGCTGTTCACGGGAATCAGAGCCTCATCAGACACAAACTCCGTTGGTGCTTTGATCTTAGACTACCCAGATGAGAGTTGTTTATAAGCCACTGAAATTATGTCATTTTGTTGTAGAGTCCCAAATGAACTAAGGCGTGTGGTGTATCTCATTGATTTATTTTATATGTCAACCCATTGAGCCATCCTTGGATCTCAGGAATAAATTCTAATTGGTCATTTTGTATGATGATTTTAATGTGCTATTGAATTTAGTTTTCTAGCATTTTGTTGAGTATTTTTACATCTATATTCATGAGGAATATTGGCCTGTAGTTTCATTTTCTTGTATAGATGGTCCCTGATATATAATGGTTCAGTTTAGGATTTTTCAACTTTACAGTGGGTTTATTCTGACATAACCCAATAGTAAGTTGACAAACATCCAAACTTATGGCTTGAGTTATAATTTTCTGACTTTATGATGAGATTATTGGGGAATTAAATGCATTTCCAACTTAATATTTTTGACTTACAGTGGGTTTATTAGGATGTAACCCTGTAGTAAGTCGAGGAGCACCTGTAGTATCTTTATATGGCTTTGGTAACAGGGTAATGCTGGCCACATAAAATGAGTTTGGAAGTGCTCCCTTCCTTCCAATCTATTGGAAGAGTTTGAAAACGAATTGTTATTAATTCTTTTTTTTTATTTTCAAATATTAACTTTTTATTTATTTATTTATTTTTATTATACTTTAAATTCTAGGGTACATGTGCATAACGTGCAGGTTTGTTACATATGTATACTTGTGCCATGTTGGTGTGCTGCACCCATCAACTCGTCAGCACCCATCAATTCATCATTTATATCAGGTATAACTCCCAATGCAATCCCTCCCCCCTCCCGCCTCCCCCCTCCCCATGATAGGCCCCGATGTGTGATGTTCCCCTTCCCGAGTCCAAGTGATGTCACTGTTCAGTTCCCACCTATGAGTGAGAACATGCAGTGTTTGGTTTTCTGTTCTTGTGATAGTTTGCTAAGAATGATGGTTTCCAGCTGCATCCATGTCCCTACAAAGGACGCAAACTCATCCTTTTTTATGGCTGCATAATATTCCATGATGTATATGTGCCACATTTTCTTAATCCAGTCTGTCACAGATGGACATTTGGGTTGATTCCAAGACTTTGCTATCGTGAATAGTGCTGCAATAAACAGTATGGCGATTCCTCAAGGATCTAGAACTAGATGTACCATATGACCCAGCCATCCCATTACTGGGTATATACCCAAAGGATTATAAATCATGCTGCTATAAAGACACATGCACACGTATGTTTATTGCGAATTGTTATTAATTCTACAAGTGTTTGGTAGAGTTCTCCATTAAAGCCATTGTCCTGGGCTTTTCTTTGTTGGACGGTGTTTGATTACTGATTCAATCACCATACTAGTATACACCTTTTCAGATTTTCTATTTCTTCATGACTCAGCCTCGGTAAAGTATATGTTTTTATGAATTTATCCATTTCTTCTAGATTATCCAATTTTTTGGCATATAGTTCTTCATAGTAGCCTCTCATAACCCTGTTTATGTGGCATCAGTTGTTATGTCTCCTCCTTCATTTCTGATTTTATTTATTTGAGTCTTCCCTTTTAGTGTTGGTCTGGCTAAAGTTTTGCTAACTTTCTTTTCAAAAAACCAACTCTTAGTTCCATTGACACTTTTTTCTATTATTTTTCTCTTCTCTGTTTTATTGAGTTCTGCACTAATTTTTATAATTTCCTTTAATTAACTTGGGGCTTGGCTTTTTCCTCTGTTTTTAGTTCATTGAGGTATAAAGTTAGTTTTTTTATTTGAGATCTTTCTTCTTTTTTAAACGTAGTTATTTATCACTATAAACTTCCCTATTAGTACTACCTTGCTGCATCCCTTAACTTTTGGTATGTTGTGTATACATTTTTGTTGGTTTTGATATTTTTCTTTCATTTATTTAGATTACAGATACAATTGTAAGTATTTGTCATGAACAGTTTGATGTCTTGAAATATGTATACACTATGGAGTGACTAAATTTAGCTAATTAGCATGTACATTACTCACATAGTTATCATTTTTAAATGAGAACAGTTAACATCCACTCTCATCACATTTTTCAAGAATACAATAAATTGTTATTAAGAACAGTGGCCATGTTGTATAATAGATCCTTGAACTTATACTTATCGTACTACAATTTTGTTTCCTTTGAGCAACATCTGCCCAGTCACTGAGCCAACTGCCTGGGCCCTGGGTAACCATCATTCTACCCTTTACTTCAATGAGATCAACCATTTTAGATTCCCCATGTCAGTGGGATCATGTGGCATTTAGGTTTCTGTGACTGGCTTATTACATTTAGCATTATGATCTATAGTTTCATCCATGTCGTGACAAATGACAGGATTTCCTTCTTTGTAAGGCCAAATGTACTTAATTGTGTATATATACTCCATATTCTTTAACCATTCATTTCTTGCTGGACTCTTGGGCTATCCATATCTTAGCTATTGTAAATAATCCTGCAATAAACATGAGAGAATAGATATAGTGTATATCTTTCACTGTAATATATATTCACTGTAAAATTAGCTTCAGTGTACTGATTCCATTTTTTAAAATATATCCATTAATGGGATTTCTAGATCCTATGATAGTTCTATTTTTAAATTTTTGAGAAACTTCCATACAGTTTTCCATAATGACTGTACTAATTTAAATTCCTACTTATAATGTGTAAATGTTCCTTTTTTTCCACATCCTTGTCAACACTTGTTATCTTTTGTCTTTTTTATAATAATCATCCTAACAGATGTGAGATTATATCTCATTTTGATTTTATTTTGTATTTCCCTGGTAATTAGTGACGTTGAACATTTTTTCAGATATCTGTTGAACATTTGTATGTTTTCTTTTGAGAAATGTCTATTGATTTCTTTTGCCCACTTTTTAATTAGGTTACTTGTTTTCTTACTATTGAGTTGTTTGAATACTTTATGTATTTTAGATATTAACCCCTTTTTAGATATTGGAAATTTCTTGTCCCATTATGTAGGTTGTCTCTTCACTCAGTTGATTGTTTCTTTACCTATGTTGAACCTTTTATTTTGTTGTAATCCCATTTGTCTATTTTTACTTTTATTACTTTTGCTTTTGGGATCATATAAAAAATTGTCTAGATCAATGCAATGAAGAGTTCCCCCATTTTCTTCTAATAGTTTCATAGTTCTCAGTTTTTCATTTAAGTCTTTAATTGACTTTAGGCTGTTTTTTTGTTTATTTTTATTTATTTATTTATTTTTTTTTTTTGTATATGGTATGAGATAAGCGTTTAATTTCACTCACCTGCATATGGATATCCAGTTTTCCAAACACCATTTATTGAAAACTGTCCTTTTCCCATTGTGTGTTCTTGTCATATTTTTGAATATCAGATAACCGTAAACGAATTATTTCTGGGTTCTTTATTCTTTATGTCAGCTCCATGTTTTTATGCCAGTATAATGCTTCTATTAGTTCATTCTCACATTGTATGTTGTTTTTGTTACTATAGCTTTGTAGTGTATTTGGATGTCAGACAGTGTAATATATTCTGCTTTGTTCTTCTTTGATCAAGATTACTTTAACTATTGTAATTCTATACTTGGTCATGGTGAATGATCTTTTCAATGTGCTGTTGAATTTGATTGGCTAGTATTCTATTGAGGATATTTCCATCAATGATTATTGGGGATGTTGTCCTAGAATCCCTTCTTTGTAGTGTATTTGTCTGAGTTTTATATCAGGATAATTCTGGCCTCATTAAATACATTTGGAAGTAATCCTTGATCCTTAATTTTGTGGAAGAGTTTAAGAAGAGTTGGTATTGTTTATTTTTAAAATATTTAGTACAATTCAACAGTGAAGCCATCAACTTTTCTTTGCTGAGAAACTTTTTATTACTGATTTAATTTTCATACTCATTACTGGTCTGCTCAGATTTTTTATTTTCTCATAATTTCATCTTGGTATGTTGCATCTGTCAAGGAATTTGTCCATTTCTTCTGGGTTACACAATTTTGTGATATTTAATTATTCCTAATAGTCTTGTATGATCCTTTGTAATTCTGTGATATCAATTATAATGCCCTTAATATTTATTAGAGTATTTGTTTTTTTTTTCTTGTCTAGCTAAAGGTTTGTTCATTTTGTTTATCTTTTCAAAAGACAACCCCTTAGTTTTGTTGATCTTTTCTATTATTTTCTAGTCTTTATTTCATTTATTCCCATTCTGATGTTCATAATTCCCATCCTTCTACTAACTTTGACCTTAGTTTGTTCTTGTTTCTAGATTAGATGCCAAGTTAGGTTGTTTATTTGAGGTCTTTCTTCTTTTTGAAGTAGGCATTTATTGCAATAAAATTCCTTCTTGCAACTGCTTTTGCCCTACCCATATAAGTTTTGGGGTTTTGTGTTTTTATTGTCATTTGTCTCAGAAAATCTGTAAATTTCCCTTTTAATTTCTTCATTGCCCCATTGGTTGTTCAGAAGCATGTTGCTTAGTTTTCACATATTTGTGAATTTTCTGAAGTTCCTCCTATTATTGATTTCTAGTTTTATATCATTGTGGTCAGAAAAAAATACTTGATATGATTTTAATCTCCTTACATTTGTTAAGACTCATTTTGTGGCCTAATATATAATCTCTTTTGTAGGATGTTCCATGTGCAGTTGAAAAGAATATGTATTTTGTAGCTGTTGAAAGGAACTATATATATATATATGTGTGTGTGTGTGTATATATATGTATATATATATGTGTATATATATGTGTGTATATATATATGTATATATATATATTTATATATATGTTAGTTCCCTTTGTTCTAGAGGGCAGTTCATTTATAATGTTGCTTTGTTAGTTTTCTGTCTTGATAATCTGTCTATTCTTGAAAGTAAGGTTTTTGAGTCCTATATTATTATTTTACTGCAGTCTATCTCTCTCTTCAGATCTATCAATATTTGCTTTATATATCTAGATGCTCCAGTGTTGGGTGCAAATATATTTACAATTGTTATATTTTCTTGCTGAATTGACCCCTTTCTCATTATATAATACTTTTCCTTGTCTGTTTTTACAGTTTTTGGCTTAAAGTCTATTTTTATTATATAAGTATAGCTTATACTCGTGCTCTCTTTTGGTTTCCATTTGCCTGCAATATCTTTTCCATTCCTTCACTTTCAGTCTGTGTGTTCTCATGGTCGCACTGATTTTTTTTTTTTTTTTTTTTTTTTTGCTAGGCAGCATATTGTTGGGTCTTATTATTAATATCATCAATCTTTTCAACCACTGTATGACTTTTGACTGGAGAATTTATCTGTTTACACTGAAGGTGACTGTTGATAAGTAAGGACTTACTACTGCCATTTTTATTAATTGTTTTCTAGTTGTTTTGTAGATTCTTTGTTCCTTTTTTTTCTCTCTTGCTGTCTTCCTTTGCTGTTATGCAATTTTCTTTAGTTATATGTTTTTATTCCTTGTTCTTTATTTTTGTGTTTCAACCATAGGTTTTTGCTTTGATGCTTGCATAAAAACATGGCTATAATAGGTAGCTGAGAACAACTTAACTTTGATCACACACACAAAACCCCCCCCAAAACACCACTACAATTTTATTTCACTCCTTCAGCATTTTGAATGTTTGATGTTACAATTTAAATCTTTTTATTTGGCATATCCCATAACGTATTATTGTAGTTATTATTTTAATAGTTTTGTCTTTTAGCGTTTATACTACAGATATGTGAGATACACACCATTGTGGTATTAGAGTATTCTGAACTTCACAGTTTACTTACTTTTACCGATGAGTTTTATATTTTCAGATGTGTTTGTGTTATTCATTACTATCCTTTTCTTTCGGCATGAAGAACTCCCTTTAGCATTTCTTGTAAGGCAGTTTTGGTGGTAACAAAATTCCTATGTTGTATTGTGAAATTTACATTTTGAGTTCTTATTTGACCTATTGGTTGTTTAAGATTATTTTGTTTATTTCCCACATACTCATAATTTTTCCAGTTTCCTTCTGTTATTAATTACTAGTTTATTTCCATTGTATTTACAATTTGTTATTTCAGTCTCCTGAAAAATGTTGACTTTTTTCCCCCTAAAATGTGACTTATTCTGTGCAGTATGCTGTTTGTGCTTGAGAAAAATATGTATTCGCATGCTGTTGGCTGCAATGTTCTGTAGATATTTGCTAGGTATATTTGGGCTATAGTACTGTTAAAGCCCTCTATTTTCTTATTGATCTTCTGTATCATTGTTCTATTTATTATTAAAAGTGAGGTATTAAATTCTACTATTATGGTATTATCTACTCTCAGTTTTGTCGACATTTTATTTTTATATTTGGGTTCTCTGATGGGTGTGTATATGTATTTATAAATGTTATATTTCCCTGTATTGACTCATTTATTATGTATAGCATGGTCTTTTTTTTGTCTCATGATAGTTTTTCATTTAATGTATATTTTGTTGGATATAAGTGTGGCTACTCCTGCTCTCTCGGTTATCATTTTTATGGAGTTTTAAAAATCTTTTATTTTTCAGACTATGTGTGTTCTTAAATCTAAAATGAGTTCCTATGAAAAGTTTATAGTTGGATCTCTGTTAAAAAAATTCCTTTTAGTCACAATATGTATTTTGATTAGGCAGTCTTATTCATTTGGATTTAATTACTGACAGGGAAGGGCTTACTATTACCATTTTGTTAATTGTTTACTGTTTGGTATCTTTCTCATCCTTCTTTCCATTTCTTGCTCTCTTTCTTTGTATGTCCTTTATTTTTTATAGTAACAGGCTTTGATTTCTTTCTAATTTTATTCTTTATATCTTCTATACATATTTTCTTGTAGTTACCATGGGACTTATATAAAATATCTTACAGAACAATCAACTTTGTGCTGTTATTGTTAATTTTTGTCTTTTTTCTCTTAAATATATGTCAAAATTAAAAGTTATATGCCTGGCTTGGTGCAGTGGCTGACACCTGTAATCCCAGGTCTGCTGAGGTGGGCAGATCATTTAAGCCCAGGAGTTTGAGACCAGTCTTGGCAACATGGCAAGACCTCTCTCTACAAATAAAAAAATAAAAAAAATAACCAGGCATGGTAGCATGCATCTGTGGTCCCAGCTACTTGGGAGGCTGAGGTGGGAGGATCACCTGAGCCTGGGAGGTCGAGACTTCAGTGAGCCATGACCTTACCATTGCACTCTAGCCTGAACAACAAAGTGAGACTCTGTCTCAAAGAAAAAAAGTGATACATCCATCACTATTAGAATATTATAGTGTTCTATATTTGATATTTGTCTACATATTTAAATTCTAGCAAGACGTTTACTTGTATATCCTTTCATGTTGCCATATATCATCTTTTCATTTTACCTTGAAGGACTCCCTATAGCATTTCTTTTAAGGCTGGGGCAGGCTGAGTGGTGATGAACTCCTTTAGTTTTGTTTATCTGGAAAAACTTTATTTTCCCAGGTATGTGTCCTTCACATTTGAAGGACAGTCTTGATGTATATAGTATTCTTGATTGCTGCTTTCCCACCATCCAGTTATTTGAATATATCATTATACTCCCATTTTACTTTGCATATATTATTAAGCAAAGTTTCTGAAGAGAAATCCATGGATAGTTTTATGAGTGCTCCTGTCTATGTGATGAGTCACTTTTCTCTATTTTCGTTTTTTTTTTTTTTTAATTTTGAATATTTGATTATGTTTCTTGGTGTGAATTTCTTTTAGTTCATTCCAGTTGGAGTCTTTTGGGCTTCTTGACTCTTGGTGTCCATTTTCTTCTCTAGATTGGGAAAATTTTTAGCCTTTATATATTCTAATAAGCTTTGTGTCCCTTTCTTTCTTCTTTTAGAATTCCCATAATGCTTATATTAGTCCACCTGATGGTGTACTGTAGGTCTCTTAGACTTTCTTTACGCGTTTTCTTTATTTTTCATTTTGCTCTCCTGACTGGATATTTCTAATGACCTATCTTTGAGTTTGTTCATTCTTTCTTCTGCTTGATTGAGTCTGCTGTTGAACTCCTGTAGTGAATTTTTCAGTTCAGTTATTATATTCTTCAGCTCTGAAATTTATGCTTTTTAAATGTATTATCTTTGTTGCTATTCTTATTTTGTTCATACATGCTGTTTTCCTGAGCCCATTGAACACCTTCGTGAAAGTTATTTTGTTCATCTGCAGGTAATTTATATACCTCCATTTGTAGGGTCAGTTTCTTGGGGTAAAGGAACTCTTATCTTTTTTCCGGATTTATCACAAAGGGAATTAGTGAATATATTGTTGTTGTATTGATGTTTCCATGGGATGAAACAAGGGTTTGGATCTCCTAGTACTCCATATTGCTAACATCCCCATAGTGGATAGTTCTACTCTGTGTTCTATAGACATCTTGTATTAGTTTGTTTTCACATTGCTGATAAAGACATACCTAGACTGAGAAGAAAAAGAGATGTAATTGGACTTACAGTTCCATATGGCTGGTGAGACTTCAGAATCATGATGGTAGGCAAAAGGCACTTCCTAAATGGTGACAACAAGAGAAAAATGACAAAGAAACAAAAGAGGAAGACCCTGATACACCCATCAGATCTCATGAGATCTATTCACTATTATGAGAATAGCATGGGAAAAACTGGTCCCCATGATTCAATTACCTCTCCCTGGGTCCCTTCCACAACGTGTGGAAATTGTGGGAGACACAATTCAAGTTGAGATTTGGGTGGAGACACAGCCACACCTTGTAATTCCAACCTCAGCCCCTCCAAATCTCATGTATTCACATATGAAAACCAATTATATCTTCCCAAGTCCCAAAGTCTTAACTCATTTCATCATTAACCCAAAAGTCCACAGTCCAAAGTCTCATCTGAGACAAGGCAATTCCCTTCCACCTATGAGCCTGTAAAATAAAAAGTGAGCTAATTACTTTCTAGATACAATGAGGGTACAGGTATTAGGTAAATACAGCCCTTCCAAGTGGAAGATGTTGGCCAAAACTAAGGGGTGACAGGGCCCATGCAAATCCAAAATCCAGCAGGGCAAATTTTGAAGTTCCAAAATGATCTCCTTTGACTCCAGGTCTCACATCCAGGTCACACTGATACAAAAGGTGGGTTGCCACAGTCTTGGGCAGCTCTGCCCCTGTGGCTTTGCAGAGTACAACCTCACTCTGGGCTACTTCCATGGGCTGGCGTTGAGTGTTTGCAGCATTTTCCAGGTTCACAGTGCAAGCTGTCAGTGGATCTACAATTCTGGGGTCTGGAGAATGGTGGCCCTCTTCTCTCAGCTCCACTAGGCAGTGCCCCAGTAGGGCTCCAACCCCACATTTCCCTTCCTCACTGCCCTAGAAGAGGTTCTCCATGAGGGCCCCACCCCTGCAGCAAACTTTTGTCTGGGCATCCAGGTGTTTCCTTACATCTTTTGAAATCTAGGCTGAGGTTCCCAAACCTCAATTCTTGACTTGTGTGCACCTGCAGACTCAACACCATGTGGAAGCTGCTAAGGCTTAGAGCTTCCACCCTCAGAATCCACAGCCTCAGCTCTATGTTGGCCCCTTTTAGCCATGAGGGGAGTGGCTGGGCATGGGGCACCAACTCCCTAGGCTGCACACAGCACAGGGACCCTGGGCCCGGACCATGGAACCACTCTTTCCTCCTGGACCTCCAAGCCTGTGATGGGAGGGGCTGCCATGAAATTCTCCAACATGGCCTGGAGACATTTTCACCCATGGTCTTGGTAATTAGCATTAGGCTCCTTGCTATTTATGCAAATTTCTGCGTCCAGCTTGAATTTCTCCTCAAAAAATGGGATTTTCTTTTCTACTGCATTGTCACACTGCAAATTTTCTGAACTTTTATGCTCTGTTTCCCTTTTAAAATAAAATGCTTTTAATGGCACCCAAGTCACATTTTCAATGCTTTGCTGCTTAGAAATTTCTTCTGCCAGATACCCTAAATCATCTCTCTCAAGCTTGAAGTTCCACAAATCTCTATGGCAGGGGAAAAATGCTGCCAGTCACTTTGCTGAAACATAGCAAGAGTCACCTTTGCTCCAGTTCCCAGTAAGATCCTTATTACCATCTGAGACTATCTCAGCCTTGACCTTATTGTTCATATCACTGTTTTCATTTTTGTCAAAGCCATTCAACAAGTCTCTAGGAGGTTCCAAACTTTCCCACATTTTCCTGTCTTCTTCTGAACCCTCCAAGTTCTTCCAACCTCTGCCTGTTACCCAGTTTCACAGTCACTTCCACATTTTCAGGTATCTTTTCAACAACACCGCATTCCTGGTAGTAATTTACTGAATTAGTTTGTTATCATGCTGCTGGTAAACACATCCCCAAGACTGGGAAGAAAAAGAGGTTTAATTGGACTTATACTTGTACATGACTTCAGAATCATAGTGGCAGAAAAGAAGCACTTCTTACATGCAGTGGCAAGAGAAAAATGAGGAAAAAGCCAAAGTGGAAACCCCTGATAAACTCATCAAATCTCATGAGACTTATTCTTTATCACAAGAATAACATGGGAAAACCCGGCCCCCATGATTCAATTACCTCTTCCTGGGCCCCTCCCACAACATGCAGGAATTGTGGGAGATACAATTCAAGTTGAAATTTAGGTGGGAACACAGCCAAACCATATCACATCTTAAATTCAAAGTCAAAATCAAAACTGGTTTATATCAGCTACCTGAAACCTGTTTTTTTTTTCCCCATTTAGGTGCTCTCACTCCCAAATCTCAGTTATTGAATCCTGTAGATCCTACCTTCTAATCTTCCTGAAATGTCTTCTCTTCTTTCTAACTCAATTGGACCCAAAAAACTACAACCCATCTTTTACCTTGGTTTCCTTAAGTTTTTGTATTTTTTTTTCTGCCTGTATCATCTCCTCCAATAGACTCTCCACACTGTAACCAAGGTATTTGTTTTTCAAAATAAAGATCTGATTTCCATCTTTCTAATGAGAATATTTTAATGGTTTCTTTTTGATCTTAAAATTCTAAACTTTTAAATTTGTTATTTATCATGAAAGGTAATTGGCCAACCGATGTAACCAATATTACATCTTAAAATTTTCCTTCAACTAACTCCTCTTCCTTCTCTTCCTTCAATACTGTAATTCTTTCCCTCTTTTTTTTTTTTTTTTTTTTTGAAACAGAGTCTCACTCTGTCGCCCAGGCTGGAGTGCAGTGGCGTGATCTCGGGCCACTGCAAGCTCTGGCTCCCGGTTTCACGCCATTCTCCTGCCTCAGCCTCCCAAGTACAGGTGCCTGCCACCACACCAGGCTAATTTTTTGTATTTTTAGTAGAGACGGGATTTTACTATGTTAACCAGGATGGTCTCGATCTCCTGACCTCGTGATCCACCCACCTCCGCCTCCCAAAGTGCTGGGATTACAGGCGTGAGCCACTGCACCCGGCCTCAACACTGTAATTCTATGAAGACATGCCATCATATGACCCAAAAACCCTGGCTGTATTTGACTGCTCTGGGTTGAGCCTGTAGCTAAAATCTGGGCAATCACAGCATTTCCTTAATAATCTGAGAAAGATTGGCTAGCTTGATGGGCAAAACTGTGGAACATGAGATGTGAGATTATGAACACTCATTTTTCAGTTCCTTCAATTCTTTTCCAATTCATACAGCAAGTTGAAAGAACAAGCATTTAAAGAAAATTAGGTGAAATTTGAAGAGACCAAGTCCTGTTGTCATTTAAATTTCTGGTCCCTGTTTCTCTTGTGGCTTCATAATAATCTTCTTGTGGTTTGGTATTTTGAGTTTGTACATTCCCCTTTTCCATATAGTAACTCAAATAGGATTTTTGTTCCCTCTAAAAGATCTGATTAATATAGACGGCAAAATTAAAGAGATTATTAACGTAAAGCAGAGTTTTCAATATTAAAATTATATGAGAAATTTAAAAATAAATGTATGTCCCACCCACAGAGATTTATTACTATCCCAAACAGGAGGAAATGAACTAGGGAGAGGAGCTAATAAAAAAAAGCTGGATGAAATTTTGTTGAGCCTTCAATATAAAGGATGATTAAAATCAGAAGAACAATGAAAAAAATGATCGTATATTATACAAACTGAGCCAGTGGAGTAGTTTGAAAGTGGGGAATCATCATAGCGGTTATTTCAAACCTGAACCAAAGCAAGTGAATCTTGTTAAAATTTCACAATCATAGTGAGAGTTTCATGCATCTATATAGTATTAAGCCAAGAGGATACATACATGCTTTGCCTTTCATTTTGCCAGAACTCTGGGTGGCTACTGATGGTGTTCTACTCATGCAGAATGAAAACAAGTGGTAAGTCAAAATGCCACTGTATAGATAGGTAGGTTGGTTGCTAGCTATCATGAGGCACTCTGGTAAGCAAAGTCTCAATCTCTGGATCCACATCTAGCCTGTGGTACTTTTCATCTAGCAATGCTGTAAGAATTAGTCACTGGATTGAGACTTTATATAAGTTTTTTTGTTTTTTTTGTTTGTTTGTTTTTTAATCTTGCCAGCTGCCCTTCCTCTAGTCCATTGCCTGTACTTCAGCTTGAAATATTTTTTGATTTTTTTTTTTTTTAAGCAGAGTTTCACTTTTGTTGCCCAGACTGGAGTGCAATGGCACAATCTTGTCTCACTGCAACCTCCGCCTCCCAGGTTCAAGTGATTCTTGATTCTCCTGCTCAGCCTCCTGAGTAGCTGGGATTACAGGCATGCACCACCAAGCCTGGCTAATTTTGTATTTTTAGTAGAGTCAAGGTTTCTCTATGTTGGACATGGCTGGTCTCAAACTCCCGACCTCAGGTAATCTGCCCACATCAACCTCCCAAAGTGGTGGGATTACAGGCGTGAGCCACTGCACCCAGCCCGAAGGATCTTTTAAAAATACAAATCTGGTTTAACTCTGCCTTCCTTAAATGTAGTCAATAGACACCATTTGTCTTCAAGATAAAGTGCAAACCATTAGCAGAAATTAGTTTATAGTTTTGACTTAGTTATGACATTTTTTAGAAGGCTTTCCATGTCTTCCAATATTGAACTAGATACATTCTTCCTTTATTTGTAAGCCTGTATCTCCAAATAATTACACTTAGTTGTCACACTTCCTATATTCAATTATAATTGCCCAATAGTTCTTTGTAATCCTAGTAGAACAGAAATCTTTAAAATCAGAGACTTGTTTTCTTATTACTGAATTCACTGTTGATCCTGAATAATGTCTGAAACAAATTTAATGCACAACAAAAGTTATTTGCTAATTAATTTTTTGTAAATTACATTTTTAACTCAAATATAAAAAGCTTGGTTAGGCTACCAGATGAATTATACCAGTTTTGCTTTTCAGACCTGAAGTTATCTAGTTAATGTAACTCTCCTACATTTTATAAAGAATTAATAATCATCTGTTTAAAACTAGCGGGAGACTAGTCAGGGAAATTAAAATTCTCTGTGAATCTTGTGTTGAAATTCTAATCTCTTCTAAAGTGATGTAACTATTATATTGCCAGTGAATTAAAGAAAAGAGATCATTTCATAATCTTAAGGTTATAGCCTAATTAGTGAAGTTTAATTTTTTACTTCCCTGAGTGAAGGTGAAATGATGTGATTACATTTCATCTGAAACCTAAAATTAGCTCAATCCAACATGTTCTTTTTGAAAGGGTAAAAGGAAAATGATGTAATGTTTTGTATGTCACATTTAATTCTGCTGGTAGTCTTTGCAATGACATATCTTGTGATTTTGTGTTTGAAATTTTGCGGAAGGAAATGGAGCATTGAATGGGCTATATACAGTTGATTTTGTTAATCAAATGAGTAGAGAAAAAAAGCTGAAACCCAAGAAAAAATATATTCTTTATATTTCACTATGAAATAAGGCAATAAAATGCTCAAATATATGCATGATAATTTTTGGTGATTTGAAATGGCGTGTGAAATAACCTGATTTTCTGCTGTGATATTGCACTTGAAATAATAAATGCAAACAAATGTGGATAATAATTCAACTGATTATACTCAGTTTTTGAAATTAATGTCTATTCATAACACTAATATGTCCAATGAAATAAAATGAAGCTCTGCTGCTAACAGAATTTTTAAAAGTAAAAATATAAAGTCCAGGTGAAATAATATATTAACCTTTTTATCTTTTCCTTTTATCATTAAATTTGCATCAAATTTAGAATAATGCATTTTAAAAAATATTGTCCAGTTTGATACAAAAGGTACCAAATATATTTCTAAATTATTAGCAATTTTTGATTCTCAGAAATTGATATATTAATCAATAATAATAGGTTGGGGGCAGTGGCTCACACCTGTAATCAAAGTATGCTGGGAGGCTGAGGTGGGCGAGTCACCTGAGGTCAGGAGTTGGAGACCAACATGGCTGACGATGGTGAAACCCCGTCTCTACTAAAAATACAAAAATTAGTGGGGCGTTGTGGCGCGCGCCTGTAATCACATCTACTTGGGAGGCTGAGGCACAAGAATTCCTTGATCCGGGAGGTGGAGTTTACAGTGAGCCGAAATCGTGCCATTGCACTCCAGCCTGGATGACAGAATGAGACTCCATCTCAAAAAAAAAAAAAAAAAAAAAAAAAAAAAAAAAAAAAAAAAAAAAAACCAACCAACCAATAATAATGATATTACTGTAATCAGAAATACAATATAAAATATAGAGAGTGGAATTTCTAAGAAAATTCTGCCCTGAGCTAATATTTTCTATATATCTATGGGGGTGAGGAATTGATTAATGAATTTTCCTGGGTAACTTATGCAAAAAAGTTGTTTAATTCAGTTTCTTCTGGTAGATGTGTAGGAAGAGAAAGCAGGAATAGAATGGTTTGAAATAGTGAAGATGCGGGTTGTGAAATGGTGAATGAGAGCAGCTTATTGGGCATCAGAGAGTTCGTTTCATTCCCAAGTGCTCCTTTATTACTATTTTTAATTGAAATAATTGTAGATACACATACAATTGTAAGAAATAATACCGAAATAGCTCATTTGTATACTTTGCCCAGTTCCAGAAATGATAACATTTTGCAAAATTATAGTTTAATGTCACAACCAGGAAACTGACATGTATACAAGCCCTTTAATTTTATCAAAGGCTCTAATTATTTTATCCAGCAATCTATTTTCTCTTCCACATAGTTTACTGCTGTGTAACCAAGATTAAACATTGTTTCAAAAAATTAATGTAATTGATAACTTGTAATAATTTTATTTATTTGGGAAATATTAGTTATATATTTGTTTCCAACTGCATACCAATCACAAAACCCATAAGAGTTCTATGTATGTATTATTTATGTATATTTATGTATTTGCTTATATGTATTACATATTATACATAGTATATAAAATCTTGTGACATGAGAAATTAGGTAACCAAATATACGTATGTGTAAATATACATCTTTTGTGCAATCTTGTGGCATGAGAAATTAGGATGCTGCAAGATTTATTTTAGATAGATGGATAGAGAGAGAGATGTTGTAGGATTTTCTCCTTAGGGTCCTTGTTAAACAGCCAGGAAAGATTAGGCTCGCAGACACTTTGAAGGGTGAATAGGGCAGGGTTTATTGGGTGAAAAGGAAAAAAAGAAGAAACGGGGAGTCTCAGTAAAGCCAGAGTCCTGCTAGCTGTCTTTCTGCCTCACAGATTCAATCCCAGATTACCACCCTGGAACAGGAGAGGCCAGGCTCCTCCCTGCTGCAAAGGGCGTGAACTTCCCATGACTCCACCCCATTCTCCCAGTGCACAGGCTCGTCAGAGGTTCTCTGGGGACCCCTTTATACTTGGCTGTCAGAGGGAGACAGACACAGAAACATATAAAGAGAACATTTCTCTATTTTTGTGGTTGCTATATTTACACATACATATATTTAGTTACCAAATTTTCATTCCACAAGGTAATTAAACATCCTGAGTGGAGGGTAGAGGCAGGGCATGCTGAAGATGGCATACATTGCATGCGGTACAAGGTCCAAGATTCAAAGAGAAATATTTGACTAAGGTAATAAGTTCTTACACATTTCTGCTAGACATCAGTCATAACCTTGGTGTAGGTAAATCCAAAATATCCCCACTGATAATCGTGATATTTAGCGTGTCTCTTCACATTTATGAAGACCTTTTTGGAATTTAGGGTCTTAGCTAGTAGCTCACAGGCCTTTTTGTGTTTGTAAAATAAGAGCGTGTTTTATTCTTCTCAAGAGTTCTCTTTAATTGTGTTCTTGCTTAGTCATGTAGTGCCAGTCTTCTTTTTAAGATGTTTTCATCAATTTATCTTTTGTTATTATAAGTTCACTTATGTAAAACTTTGAGTGTCATATTTTTAGAGATGTTTTGTTGTTTTCTATTGCAATAATTGTGTGCCATTCATTACAATAATTATTTTATTTTTAACTTTGATAATTTATCTTGTGTGAGCTTTTCTTCACAATTAATTACTCTTGACCAAAATGGAATGGTCCAAAAAATGAACCTTCAAGATATTACTTGCAACAACTTTGCCAATGTGATTGAATAACTTTTACAGTAGACTTCCCACATAAATCCAATATCTAATAAATAATTTACCTTTAATCTAGGAAATATTGCTATCACTTTGGCTCTCATATTTCACTCATGTGAGGAAGAAGCCAGCAACATGGAATGTGGTACATGATTTTTGAAGAGTGATCAACCCTTGTCATTATTTGTTTGAGCAACATGGTTACCATTGAACATAGGGCACCTACAGGTTCTAGCATCCTCTCAAACTTGGCTACATTTTATTACAAGAAATAGGAAAAATATCATGTATAAATATATATTTTTATCTTTCTTTTTTTTTTTTGAGATGGAGTTTCACTCTTGTTGCTCAGGCTGGAGTGCAATGGCACGATCTCTGCTCACCACAACCTCTGCCCCCTGTGTTCAAGCGATTCTCCTGCCTCAGCCTCTGGCAGGTGCCACCATGCCTGGCTAATTTTGTAGTATTTTTAGTAGAGACCGGGTTTCTCCATATTAGTCAGGCTAGTGCCAAACTCCCGACCTCAGGTGATCCGCTCACGTTGGCCTCCCAAAGTGCTGGAATTACAGACATGAGCCACCGCGCCCAGCCTATATAGTTTTATTCTATAAGTGCAAAGATGTTTCCATGAAAATGATCAAAACATGTTTTCTGTTTCATTTCTTTCACACAAAATGATGTCAACTTACAAACTTACACAGATGTTTTTGTCATAACATTAATTTACAATGTAATATTAACATTCTTTAAGTATCTCTAAGAGAAAAGAGAATTAAGGTATGTTAAATATTTAATGTTAGAATATTTTATAGTATCTAAAACCAGGGCATCCCTGAGAAATGAAAAGGAGGCAAAACTTGGTAAACGAAGGAAACCACAGACCAACATGTGCAATAGCGCTGTTGCTATCTCTGTTTGGTAGTAGTAGTTGGTAGTGCTGGGAGGAATTAGGGGTCACAGAAGCACCCAAGAGGGTGCTGGGATGGAAGTACCTTAGGAAACCCAGTCAGATTGGTGAACGCCTCCACATTGAGGATCCTCCCCATACTCAATCTTGGACCAGGCAGACGCAACTGCGTTTTCTGTCCCCAGTATAGAGTAGTAAGCTTGAGAACATGGGCACAGAGACAGGTAAAGCCTTGATAACTGTAAATACCCTGGAGCTATGCTACCCTCAGATCCGCAGCTGAATCAACCACCCCAAAATAATAATAAATACATAACACACAACACAAAATCAGCAAATATTTGCAGAAATCCAATACCATCAAAATGAAATGGGAGATTTCCATGATTCCCCTCGCAGGACGTGTGGCAGGGGCGTGGCTTGTCTGTTCAGTCGCCCAGCAGCTCAAACCCCTGAGAGAAGGGGGAGCAGGCAGATGGACGGGTACTGGAGCCCAAGTAGGCTTGTGTTACAGTGTGCTCTTTCAGCCTTATTGTCCGGGGACAGCTGACTGTCAACTGCCTTGTCCTGGGTTGTTGTCTGGTGTCCTGAACCAATCAGGACACATGAACTGTTCGAAAGATGATGAATGCAGAGACTTTACTGAGCAGTGGGGACAGCTTTCAGAGGGATGGGGAACTGGAGTGGGAAGGTGGAGGGTAGGAGGAGAAAATCTTCGCTTGGAGTTTGGCTGTTCTGGGAGACACTCCTCTGGAAGTTCAGACACTTCTTCCTTCCTTCTCCAATGACACCCTGCTGCCCTCTGCCACTCTCTGCCATTTTCTACCACTTTGTTCCTCTTGACGATCAGCCACTCACGTGTGTGCGTGCTAAAGTCTTAGATTTTATATGGGCACAGGATAGGGTTCATGGTGGGCCAGAGTAGTCTTGGAAAGTGCAACATTCAGACATGAAAACAGGAGCACCTATTCTCACTTACGTCCACCAGCACAGGCCCAAGGGTGGAGCCCTTACCAGGGACCCTGCCCTTTTCTACTGAGCACTTCCCTGCCTCGCTCCCATGTCAAAAATACAGAAATCTTAACACCAAAGTAAAACAGAGGCAACCATAGGTGATGGAACAAAATAAGAGGAATTTAGAATAAGTATTGTCTGTACTGTCACATACAGAATAATGTATTGCAGTGATAAAAAATAAAGAGACACAGATTATGTAAATGAACTTGCCAATAAGAGTAAACAAGCAGAAAAAATCTTAAAATATAAGCCGAAATGCAAATAGGAATAGATGGAGGAAAGAATTTGTGATTGTATGATCAAACTGAAGAATTTTTTCAGAACATAGGAAGTATGTTTCAAAGCACAACATCAATCTAATAAAATAATACAAAACCATGAAGACAAAATACACATAAACGTGTACACACACATACACCCAAACTGACATAGTGAAATTGGAGAGCACCAAGAATGTAGAGAAAATTCAGAACATTCTTTAGAGGAAATATCAGACCCCCTACAACAGAACAAGAATCACCATAACTTCAAACACTAAAAAAAAAAAAAAAATCTTAAGGGGGGATATAGAAAATTATATAAAATTTCTGACAGTTTGGAACCTAGGATTCTATGCTTAGTCAAATTATATCCATTGGGAAAATAGAAGTATTTTCATATATGAAAGTCTATGTATGGATAGATTCAGGAAATTTATTTTGCATAGAACCTCTGAAATAATTCCTAGAGAATATGTACAATAAGGAGAAGACAATATGAATCTAAGATAAGTAGTTGGGAGCCATAATTATTTGCAAGATATTAACAAACTTATGAGTATAGAATATTAAGAAGTATTAAAGTATTGTGTTAAAGGGCATGGAAACCCAGCCAGACTGATAATTGGAATTCAAGCCTTCCTACTAATTATCTATGTGACCTTGGACATGTTTCTTAACTTCTTTCTGGCTCAATGACTTTATTTGTAAAATGGGAAAAATAAATGTATTCACCTCATAAGAGTATTATGAGCATTAAGTAAATTAGTGCTTGTCAGGTGGTTAGAACAATTCCTGGCAAATGATAAGCACTCAATAAATGTTAACTGTAATTATTTTTAATGCAAAAGTTAATAACAATTTTGAACTAAAACTGCAGGTATTATAAAATGGAATTCATTTGGAATTGAGAGAAGATAAGTTTAGGTAGCATGTTTTCTAATGTTTTGCTTTTGATATAATAGATAGCATGGGTACTGCTTAACTTTTGTCATTCCCAGAAATATGTTCATTTAGGAGTGTGTGTTAAAAATTTAGTCTGAGTCAATTCCTGTTTTTTGAAACCAAAGCAACTGGTGCAATTTTCTCCTTGTCCTTCTTCAGAATTACCTTTTTCTTTATGATTCATTCTTTAGTTTAGTATTTCTAAAATATATTTGGGGGAAAAAAATGACTTTGGGAAAGCATATCGGACACTCATATGTGTGTATGTGTGTGTGTGTGTGTCTGTGTCTATAAAAAATTCGTGATTGTTTAGAAAAGATATTTAGTATTGGTTTCTTTTCTGACTCACAATATTTATTTTATTCAAATAAATAAAAATATCAAGGGAGATAGAAGTATTTTTTCATAATAGATCATAGCTTTAAAAGACTGAGGATACTAAAATCCTAGTTTATATATCTTTAACATTTTCCTATAAATTAATATGCAAAATCTTTAGCATAGCACATAAAATCATTCCTTTAACCCTTGTGTAATTTCCTAGCATACTCTACTGTTACTTTCTTGTAAACTTCAGTAAGAAATTGTATTAATCATATCATCTTGTCTTTGTGCCTTTGCTCAAGGCGTTCATTCTAACTAAAAAGCCCATTCCCTTCCAAAAAACATGTGCATGTGTATACATACGTATGTATACATATGTATGTACACATATGTTATAGCTATACATTTTAACCCTGCATGAATGAATTTCACCTAACATCTTCTCTGAGAAGGCTTACCAGATTTCCTGCTATCAGGAATCGTAAATAGTTCTATGAACTTTTTTGGAGGAGAGGGATCAGGATTAATAAACTGAGTACTGTGCATCATTTCTAACTAACAAACTATCTTGTTCCCAGGCACTGTGTATGAGTTCAAGACTTCATTGACTATATTACCCCATATTAGTGGGATTTTCATCATGTAAATTTTCCCCTAGAGGTTGGAGAGTATACAAAAATACTATTTCATGTTACTCTTATTCTCCCATCATCACAATGCTTTCATCTTTTAGCTCTTTTTCTTTTCTACCTACGTAGTCTCCACTTCTCTATGTGAGGTGAGAGAATTTCCCCAGCAATTGGTAGGTGCCCGGTCTCTTCTTGGGATTCAGACTCTTTATGGACTCAAGTATGAGTGGCTAGTATGATCATTCTCTCCTTGTCAAGTTTTATTACCCAGGTCTTAAAAACTATACATATATTACAGTGCAAGAGTTAATCTCCAACCGTCCCTTTCAGGACCACATCTAAGATTAGTGTTCCCTTTGCATATATAAGACACAAATTTAAAAAGTGTGTCTTTCATTCCTGAACTTAAGCTCCCATGTAAATTCTTTTTTGATTAGTTTATAGTTGAAAGTTGATATGTTTAATCATGTCTCCCTCTTATTTCCAGGTTTCATGCCACATTTGATTTTGTTTCAACATTGGACAATGACACTTTTTGTATTCTTTTTCAGTTATTTTTTCACCTGGAGTTATTGATTTCCTTTGTTTTCCCTTTCATTTCTCCTTTAATTTATACTATTTTCCTTTTAACTTAATTATGTTATGTATCTAAGTTCTTGATTTTATTTCAGTGTATTGGAGTTAGTTGTTAAAAATATGTGTTCAATCTGGTGTATTGGCTTGCAAGCCTGTTTAGTATATTTTTAATGTTTCTATAACAGCTCTTCATTTCTGACGTGATGAAAGAAAAAGTAAATCTTGCATCCTTCTATAAAGTGAGAAGGCAAAACAATCTGACTTCTAAAAAAGTTTTATTTTATTTTCAATTGACATACAATAATTGTACATGTTTGTCGGGTACAATATGCTGTTTAGATACATATACACAATGCATAAGATGCAAATTACCCTAATCTGCCTTTTTGATCCTATACACTAATAGTGTATGTGTAGATCTGAAAAAGAAAAGAGTTCCCATCAATTGCCCCTGAGATCTTATGTATCCTCAGAGAATCACAAAGCTACTGGTGTAGATGTTTTCCAGTCTGCATGGCAGCTGAGAAATAATTTCCTATGACCCTAAGCTACAATAGAAAAATCAGTCCTAGAATTGTGTAGTGTGAGGGGAGATGAGGTGGGGCACCATGTTGCCCAGCTCTGTCTCTCCTTGGTTTCTCTTGGCTAAGCTACATTTCCAATGCATGCCAGGCACTACATTTCCAGTGCCTCATGCTATGGGCAAAATATGTTCTCTAAGGCAGAAGACATGTCAGAAAGATTTAGGTTTATCAGAATGAACACTCACATTGAAAAACCAGGTTAAAATCAAAATGCTTAATGCAAAATTTTTTGGTGAGTGTTTCTTCTTCAATAAAAATAAAGACAAACCTCAGAAGAGAAGCCCGTAATGGCAAATCTATTGCATCAATTAAAAGTGGAAACACTAGCTGAGTCATGAGGTGATTACTTTATGCTGGTAGTGGATCTAAACTCTTTGTACGCATTTCAAACGTTTCTCATGCTTTTCAGTTATTATCCTGTCAATGTACTCAGCACATTATAAACAAATCGACGTCAGGAAAGCAATTAGAGATTTAGTACGTATTGCTCTGCACTGTGCTTTATTTCCATTTTTCTTTTATTTGTTTACATGGTAAAGTAGGGGCACAGCCTCTCTAATGCCGTTCTACTCCATAAATGATGGTGAGTGACAGATTTTTCTTTGAGGTAGTATAACTGTTATTGTTGTTTTTATTTTAACACATATTTTTCAATTCTCTTTGACTTGTGCACTGATGAATATGGCTTATGGACAAGCACTCACACTCTATTATTCATTGACAGGGCAAATAGAGATAGAAACTTAACATCAGATTCTTAAGTAAAGAAAAGAGCACTATTTAATGGGAAACGCTGACACAGAGATTTTTTTTTTTTTTTTTTTTTAAGTGGCAAAACTGCGTGTCCTCATTTCTTTCTTCCTTATTCCTGGCTTCAAGGCAAAATAATTTGGAGCCTATGTATTTCTCTGAAAAGCAGTGTGCTTAGGAATTTTATTTTATTGTTATTTATTACTATTATTATTTAGAGACAGGGTCTCACTCTGTCACCCAGGCTGGAGTGCAGTGGCACAATCACAACTGACTGCAGCCTTGATGTCCTGGGCTCAGCTGCTCCTCCCACCTTAGCCTCCTAAGTAGCTAGAACTGTGGGCGCCTGCCACCATGCCTGGCTAATTTTTTAATTATTTTTAGAGATGGGATTTCGTCATGTTACCCAGCCTGGTCTTGAACCCTGGGCTTAAGTGATCTGCCTGCCTTGGCCTTCCAAAGTGCTAGGATTACATGTGTGAGCCATTGCACCCATCCAGGAATTTTAAAAGTCCCTTTACTGGCCTCCTAACTAGGTGCTGAGATTAAATTTGAATAGAGCACTGCATAAACTGGTCTCAAAGCAGGATTTTACCCAGTAAAGATGCCCACTGCCGTGGCCCAGACCACACTGGGAGCTAGACCTTTCATGGTGCTCCTTCTCCTTGATTCTCTGTAGGCAATTTTCATTGTTCCAATTTCTCCAAGGCTGATGAATCAAAACAAGAGGCCATTTTCTCATTGTTTTATTTCCCTGCAGGACACTTTTGGAGAAGCTGGGTTTAATCCTGGTATTTTGCCTAGGACAGATTTTTTTTTAAACACCCAAGCCCAAAATAATATGATAGCCAGGTATTTGTTATCAATTCAGTGTACTTATTCAAGCAATGGATTCTAAATGAATAGAGACCAAATATTAACCAGCAATGGGTTGCAGGTACTTTTTTTCTTTTGATTCTTTTTATGTTATATGGTCATATTGATCACATGTTATAAAGCAGAAAAATAATTTGAGATAGTAGTCAGCATTTTCTGCTCCTTTCCCCATCCCTATCAACCACCTATACTCAGGCTGTCACTAATTTTAGGAAGGAGCTATCAGATCAGTGTTGGAGAATAACAGCACGAAAGGTTTTGTTTCTATAAAGAAGAGCCTGGGCTTTAAGCACAAAGCCCCCAAATTTTTTTGCATAGTCACAAAACTAGTTATATTTGACCTCCCACTTTTTCGACCTCTCCTTCTAGCCTCCCTCCCATCTGCCCTCACGTGAGAATTGTGTAATCTTCTAAAAGAGTGCGGATTTTTGGAAGAAATGGGAAATAGATAAAGTGAGTGAGATGTGATCAGCTTGCTCCCTCATGCCCTGCAGACCACCTGGCCAGGAAGGGTTGTCAGTGTAGGTAATCCACTAAAAAACTGAAATCTTAGGGGATAGGGGCCTCTTTTCTCTCTCCTAGTTTATGCCTTTGAGGAAACTCATGACCTCTGACAGAAGATCCTAGAGACATGAAATGTGTGGTGGAGTAGCAATGGTGGAGTGAGAGGCTGTTTAAATGTGAGAAAGCCAGGGGCTAACTGCAGCCAGCACAGCTCCTAAGTGAAATGGAAGCCCATTCAGAACTGGCTCTGGGTCCCCTACATGGCAGGTAGGTGAACTGAGAGAGCAAGTCAATGTGTGGGGAGGCAGAATCAGGTACCATCTCAGATGCTACAGCACTTCTCAAGCTTTTCTTCAATAACATAGGAGTTGCTCCTGTTTGCTTTTATTACATAATTTTTTTTTCTTTCAAACAATTTGCCATGATCTGCCTTTTGTTTTAGGTCTATTCAGTTTTGGAACCTGAAATAAATATGCAGGCATCTTAGTAGGGGCACAATAAATGTGATAAATATAGTGGTTTTGTTTTACAATCAAATATATTTCTTACATAGATTATGAATTGTCATGAAGACAACTACCATATTTTACATATTTCTTTCCCATGCAATGTGCTTCATATCCACATGACACTCTGAAGATATAGAAAGACAGAGAATTAGGTGAGAAAACAGAGTAAGGGAGATTAGCGTGTGAATTCTAAAATCTTATTGCTTATAATTTTTTTTCTTTTTAATCTTTATGGCTTTTATTTTTCTCCTTCTCTTTCTTTCTTCTTTTCTCCTTCCTTCTCCCCATTCCCAATTAAAAAATGATTGCAGTGGCTAGAATTTCCAGTATAATGTTGAATAGAAGTGGTAAGAGCTGACATCCCTGTATTACTCTGGATCTTAGAGGAAAGCATTCAGTCCTTCATCATTGCATAGGATGTAAAGCAGTAGGTATTTTAACCCTTTCACAGGTTGAGAAATTCTCTTGTATCCCTAGTTTGCTGAGAGATTATTACCATTATTGTTATTATTTAACTTTTGACAAAATGAGTAACTGCATTAAAATAGTGTCAAAGATTACAAGCACTGTCTGTTTGGGGTGGCAAATTATATAATTGTTGTGCCACAGTTTACTCATCTGATAAAATGATGACAATGACATCATTTGCATTAAATGATTGGTTTGAGAAATAAATGAGATACTATTTGCTACAGAAGGTAGGATGAAGTTTACCACAGAATAAGCACATATGGAGCATTTGTTGAATAAACAGATAGGTGGCAAATAACCAGCTTTAATCTGAAGGACATGGGAATCTGAGTGGATAATTATGTACTGAAGTCTAAACAAGCAATCATAGTATTGCTTACTTCAGTAGCTAACACCCAAACAGGGTAGAATTCTGATTTGTGAGCATACTCTTTATTGTCTCCTTAATTGAGAATGACCTCATGGAGGAAATAAAAGAGAGTTTACCTGGTTATGATGCTTTGACAAAAATGCCGCTATTTTGGCTCTCAGTACAATTACAGTGCTATTTACATTATTTAAAACAAAAATCACCTAAGGTTTTAGCCACATTTTTTCTTTCCCTCCCTTTTCTTCTTTTCTCTCCCCTTTTTTCTTCCCTGCTTTTTCTTTTCTTTTCCTTTCCTTTTTTTCCCTCTGACATGTGTGCTGACTGTATGCCCAGTCCTCTGATAGATACAGACCGTACAATGGCCCGTGAGGAACATTTAAAATCTAGTGAGAAGACACACCGTATTATCCTACACAGTGTGCTTGATAAGTGATGCTATGGGAAAGGATAAAGAAACGCACAGGTGAGCTACCAAACTTAGATTTTGCAGATTATGAAAGATTTCCCAGCAGAAGTAACATTTAAAGTGAGACCCTCAGAATAAAAAGGAGTTAGCCAGAAAAAGAAGTTGTTCATTAAGATTATTCCACTATGAAAACACAAGAAACCTGAATGTATGAGAGGTGGGCAGAATAAAGAAATAAGGACAAGTTAGAAGGGATGGTGCCTCAGGTATGATGAAAAAGAGCTATCTGGAATAACCTCATTTGAGCCAGTCAATAATGTTGAAGGATTCAATCTTTTACCCAGAGATGTTAGCTAATTAGATGGGCTCACACATCCAGGATAGCAAAAGTATCAAGGGTATTCTTGGCAAGACTAGCAAAGATGTGGGAACAAGTGGGTTTAGCACTGAGTATTCACAAGGTGGTTCTCAGCAATCCCTGGTCCTGAAGTAGTGCCCTGTCCAGATTTCTTGGCAACCATTGGTATTTAGCTGAACAAATTTTTTTTTTTTTAATTTCAAAAAAGCGATTTGCTTATGGACAATGAAGGCAAGTCTGCTAATCTGGACAAAAAGTTGAAAATTATAAAACACCAGTTGAAACAAACGGTTCCTTCCTTCCTTCCTTCCTTCCTTCCTTCCTTCCTTCCTTCCTTCCTTCCTTCCTTCCTTCCTTCCTTCCTTCCTTCATTTTTCCATAAGTTATTGGGGTACAGGTTACAGGTGGTATTTTATTACATGAATAAGTTATTTAGTGGTGACCTGTGAGACTTTGGTGCACCCATTACCCAAGCAATATACACTGCACCTTATTTGTAGTCTTTTATGCCTTGCCCCCCCAACCCTTCTCCCCAAGTCCCCAAAGTTGATTATATGATTCTTATGCCTTTGTGTCCTCATAGCTTAACTTCCACTTATGAGTGAGAATATATGATGTTTGGTTTTCCATTCCTGAGTTACTTCACTTAGAATAATAATCTCCAATCTCATCCAGGTCACTGCAAATGCTGTTAATTTATTCCTTTATATGGCTGAGTAGTATTCTATCAAATATATATTTATATATAAATATAAATATATATGAATACATTTTATGAATAAATATAAAATATATATATATATATATATATATATATATATATATATATATATATGTATATCACAGTTTCTTTATCCACTTGTTGATTGATTGGCATTTGGATTGGTTCCACGATTTTGCAATTGTGACTTAAACTGCCATAGACATGCATGTGCAAGTTTCTTTTTCATATAATGACTGCTTTTCCTCTGAGTAGATACCCAATAGTGGGATTTTGCTGGATCAAATGGTAGTTGTACTTTTGGTTCCTTAAGGAATCTCCATACTGTTTATCATGGTGGTTGTACTGATTTACATTCAATTAGCAGTGTAAAAGTATTCCCTGATCACTGCATTCGTGCCAACATCTACTGTTTTTTGATTTTTTGATTATGGCAATTCTTACAGGAGTAAGATGGTATTACATTGTGGTTTTGATTTGCATTTCCCTGATCATTTGTGATATTGAGCATTTTTTCATGTTTGTTGGCCACTTGTATAACTTCTTTTGAGAATTGTCTATTCATGTCTTAGCCCACTTTTTAATGGGACTGTTTTTTCCTTACTGATTTGTTTGAGTTTGTTGTAGATTCTGGATGTTAGTTCTCTGTCAGATGTATAGATGGTGAAGATTTTCTCCCACTCTGTGGGTTGTCTGTTTACTCTGCTGACTGTTCCTTTTGCTGTGCAAAAGCGATTTAGCTTAATTAGGTCCCAGCTATTTATCTTTGTTTTTATTTCATTTGCTTTTGAGGTTTTGGTCATGAAATCCTTCCTGAGCAAATGTCTAGAAAGGTTTTTCCAATGTTATCTTCTAGAATTTTTATAGTTTCAGATCTTAGGTTTAACTCCTTAATGCATCTTGAGTTGATTTTTGGATTAGGTGAGAGATGAGGATCCAGTTTCATTCTCCTACATGTGGCTAGCCAATTATCCCAGCACCATTTGTTGAAAAGGGTGTCCTTTCCCCTCTTTATGTCTTTGTTTGCTTTGTCAAAGATCGGTTGGCTGTAATTAATTGGATTTATTTCTGCATTCTCTATTCTGTTCCACTTGTCTGTGTGCCTATTTTTATACCAGTAACACACTGTTTTGGTGACCATGGCCTTATAGTTTGAAATCAGGTAGTGCAATGACTTCAGATTTGTTCTTTTTGCTTAGTTTTGGTTTGGCCATGCAAGCTCTTTTTTGGTTATATGTAAATTTTAGAACTGTTTTCTTCTAATTCTGTGAAGAATGATGGTGGTATTTTGATGGGGATTGCATTGAATTTGTAGATTGCTTTTGGCAGTATGGTCATTTTCACAATATTGATTCTACCCATCCATGAATATGGATGTGTTTCCATTTCTTTGTGTCATCTATGATTTATTTTAGCAGTGTTTTGTGGAAGTCTTGTAGAGGTCTTTTGACTCCTTGGTTAGGTATATTCCTAAGTATTTTGCGTTTTGTTGCAGCTATAGTAAAAGGGGTTGAATTCTTGATTTGATAATCTGATTGGTTGCTGTTGGTGTATAGAAGAACTACTGATTTGTGTACATTAATCTTGTATCTGGAAACTTTGCTGAATTCTTTTATCAGTTTTAGGAGCTTTCTGGAGGAGTCTTTAGGGTTTTCAAGGTAAATGATCATATCATCAGCAGTGACAGTTTGACTTCTTCTTTACTGATTTAGATGCCCTTTATTTCCTTCTCTTGTCTGATTGCCCTAGCTAGGACTTCCAGTAATATGTTGAAGAGTAGTGGTGAGAGTGGGCATCCTAGTCTTGTTCCAGTTCTCAGGGAGAATTCTTTCAACTTTTCTCCATTCAGTATTATGTTGGCTGTGGGTTTGTCATAGATGGTTTTTATTACATTAAGGGATGTCCTTTAATGCCGATTTTGCTGAGAGTTTTAATCATAAAGGAATGCTGGATTTTGTCAAATTCTTTTTCTGCATCTATTGAGATGATCAAATGATTTTTGTTTTTAATTATTCTTATGTGGCATATCACATTTATTGACTTGTGTATGTTAAACCATCCCTGCATCCCTGGTATGAAACCCACTTGATTATGATGGATTATCTTTTTGATATGCTGTTGGATTCAGTTAGCTAGTATTTTGTTAAGGATTTTAGCATCTATATTCATCAAGGATATTGTTCTGTGGTTTTCTTTCTTGGTTATGCCCTTCCCTGGTTTTGGAGTTAGGATGATGGTGGCTTCATAGAATGAATTAGGGAGGGTTCCTTCTTTCTCTATCTTGTGGAATAGTGTCAACAGGATTAGTACCAATTCTTTGAATGTCTGGTATAATTCTGCTGTGAATCAGGCTGGTCCTGGACTTTTTTTCCTTGGTAGTTTTTAAATGACCATTTCAATCTGACTGCTTGCTATTGGTCTGTTCAGGGTATCTGAACAGGAGGGTTGTGTTTTTCCAGGAATTTACGCATCTCTTCTAGGTTTTCTAGTTCATGTGTATGAAGGTGTTCCTAGTAGCCTTGAATGATGTTTTGTATTTCAGTAGTGTCAGTTGTGATATCTCCTGTTTGATTTCTTATTGAGGTTATTTGGATTTTCTCCTTTTCTGGGTTAATCTTGCTAATGTTCTATCAATTTTATTTATGTTTTTGAAGAACCAGCTTTTTAAATTTATGTTTGTATTTTTTGTTTGTTTGTTTCGATTTCATTTAGCTCTGCTCTGATCTTAGTTATTTCCTTTCTTCTGCTGGGTTTGGGTTTGGTTTGTTCTTGTTTCTCTAGTTCCTTGAGGTGTGACCTTAGAATGTTAGTTTGTTCTCCTTTAGTTTTCTTGATGTAAGTGTTTAGGGCTATGAACTTTCCTCTTAGCACTGTCTTTACTGTATCCCAGAGGTTTTGGTAGGTTGTATCATTATTGTCATTCAGTTCGAAGAATTTTTAAATTTCCTTTTTGATTTTGTTTTTGAGCCAATATTGCCCCAGAAGTAGGTTGTTTAATTTCCATGTATTTGCATGGTTTTGAAGGTTCCTTTTGGAGTTGATTTCCAGTTCTATTCCATTGTGGTCTGAGACACTGCTCCAGAAAGCTCCTAGAATTGGTCTGATAATTTCAATTTTCTTAAATTTACTGAGACTTGTTTGGTGGCCTATCACATGGTCTATCAGGGAGACAGTTCCATGTGCTGTTGAATAGAATGTATATTCTGTGGTTATTGGATGAAATGTTCTGTATATAGCTGTTAAGTCCATTTGTTCCAAGGTATAGAATAAATCTATTGTTTCTTTGTTGACTTTCTGTCTTGATGACCTGTCTAGTGCTATTGTAGTGCCACTATTATTGTGTTGCTGTCTATCTCATTTCTTATGTGTATTAGTAATTGTTTATGAGTTTGGGAGCTCTGATATTAGTTGCATATGTTTAGGATTGTGATATTTTCATGTTGGACAAGGTATTTTACCATTATATAATGTCCCTCTTTGTCTTTTCTAACTGCTGTTGCTTTACAGTTTGTTTTGTCTGATAGAAGAATAGCTACTGCTGCTCACTTTTCGTGTTCATTTGCATGAAATGCCTTTTTCCATCCCTTTACTTTAAGTTTATGTGAGTCCTTATGTGTTAGGTGAGTCTCCTGAAGACAGCAGATAGTTGGTTGGTGAGTTCTTATCCATTCTGCAGTTCTGTATCTTTTAAGTGGAGCGTTTAGGCCATTTACATTCATTGCTAGTATTAACATATGAGGTACTGTTGCATTAATTGTGCTCTTTGTTGCTTGTGTACTTTTGTTTTGTTTCGTTTTGTTTTTGCTTTTCAATTTGTATTTTTGTTTCATAGGTCCTGAGTAATTTATGCTTTAAAAGGTTCTGTATTGATGTGTTTCCAGAATTTGTTTCAAGATTTAGAGCTCCTTTTAGCAATTCTTTTGGTGGTGACTTGGGAATGGTGAATTCTCTCAGCATTTATGTGACTGAAAAAAACTGTATCTTTCCTTCATATATGATGCTTAGCTTCTCTGAATACAAAATCATTGGCCAATAATTGTTACATTTGAGGAGGCTGAAGATAGGGCCCCAATCCCTTCTGGCTTGTAGGGTTTTTGCTGAGAAATCTGCTGTTAATCTGATAGATTTTCCTTTATACGTTACCTGGTGCTTCTGTCTTACAGCTCTTAAGATTATTTTCTTTGTCTTAATTTTGAATAACTTGATGACAATGTGCCTAGGCGATGACCTTTTTGTGATGAATTTCCCAGGTGTTCTTTGTGCTTCTTGAATTTGGATGTCTAGGTCTCTAGCAAGGTCAGGGAAGTTTTCCTTGATTATTCCCTCAAATATGTTTTCCAAGCTTTTAGAATTATCTTTTACCTCAGGAACACTGCTTATTCTTAGGTTTGGTCATTTAACATAATCTCAGACTTCTTGGAGGATTTGTTCATATTTTCTTATTCATTTTTCTTTGCCTTCATTTGATTCAGTTATTTCAAAGACCTTGTCTTTGAGCTCTGAATTTCTTTCTTCTACTTGTTCAGTTCTATTGCTGAGACTCCCGAGAGCATTTCACATTTCTAAAAAGTGTCTCCAAAATTTCCTGAATTTTTGATTGTTTTTTCTTTAAGCTATCTATTTCCTTGAATTTTTCTCCCTTCACTTCTTGTATCATTTTTTTGTATTTCCTTGCATGGAGCTTCACCTTTCTCTGGTGCCCCCCAATTAGCTTAATAACTAACCTCCTGAATTCTTTTTCAGTTCTATTTGGGATTTCTTCTTGGTTTGGATTCATTTCCGGTGAACTAGTGTGCTTGTGGGGGGTGTTAAAGATCCTGGTTTTGTCGTATTACTAGGGTTGGTTTTCTGGTTCCTTTTCATTAGGTTGGGCTCTGTCAAAGAGAAGGTCTAGGGCTGAAGGCTGTTGTTCAGATTCTTTTGTCCCACAGGGTGTTTCATTGATACAGTGCTTTCCCTCTTTCCTATAGATGTGGCTTCCTGTGAGCTGAACAACTGTGATTGTTGTCTCTCTTCGGGTCTAGTCACCCAGTGAGTATACCCAGCTCTAGGCTGCTACTGCAGGTTATCTGCACAGAGTCCTGAGATGTGAACTGTTTATGGTTCTCTCAGCTGTAGATACCAGTTCCTGTTCTGGTGGAGGAATGACAATGTGCCTAGGCGATGACCTTTTTGCGATGAATTTCCCAGGTGTTCTTTGTGCTCTGTGGGGCCGGCGGGGTGTTGCAATGGACTCCATGAGGGTTCTTAGCTTTGATGGTTTAATGCTCTATTTTTGTGCTGGTTGGCCTCCTGCTGGGAGGTGGCACTTTCCAGAGATCCTCAGCTGTAGTAGTATGGAGAGGGACCAGTGGTGGGCGGGACCCTAGAACTCCCAAGATTATATGCCCTTTGTCTTCTGCTATCAGGGTGGGGGCAAGGCTAGGCGTGTCTGAGCTCAGACTCTCCTTGGGTAGGTCTTTCTGCAGCTGCTGTGAGGGACGGGGCTGAGATTCCCAGGTCACTGGAGTTGTGTACCTAGGAGGATTATGGCTGCCTCTGTTGAGTCATGCAGGTTGTCACAGAAGCGGGGGTAAGCCGGCAGTCACAGGCCTCACCCAGCTCCCACGCAAACTGAAGGGCCAGTCTCACTCCCATCATGCCCCCCTGCACCCCAATAGCCCCCCAACGGTCTGTTTCCAGTCCATGGGCAAGATGGGCTTGAAAACTTGCCCCAGGCTACCTGCCTTCTAGCTGTGAAAGAAGAGGGCTTAGTCCTTCCCCAGCTTGTGGAGTCTGCACACTGGATTTGCAACCATCCTTGAGTTCTGACCAGGAGGCTTCTCTCCCCCGTTCAAGTTGTTACAAAGTTCAGCTAGAGATTTCCTTCTCCCTGTGGAATCTTACCCCCTGTTCCTCTGGCTGCCCTCCTGATGGATCCCTGTGGTGCCAGGCAGGAATGGGCTGCTTGGGGACCCAAAGAGCTCCCAGGGCCTTTCTGCTGCTTCCCCTACCCCTGTGTTTCACTCAGCTCTCTAAATTGTCTCAACTCTGGGTAAGGTTGGAAACTTCTCCCACAAACAGGCCTTCAGTTTCTCCAGTGGGAGTGTGTGTTCAGGAGAGGAATAGTCCCCCTTTCCCACTTCCATAGTTGTGGCATGCACAGTATTTGAGGTGTCTCCTGGGTCCTGCAGGAGCAGTCCACTTCCTTCAGAGGGTCTGTGGGTCCTCTCAGGATTACTGGTTTGTTCTTGCAGTTGATCTGGAGCTAAAATTCACAATGCAAGCCTCCGCACTCTGCTCTGTCTGGAGCTGTAATCCAGTCCTACCTCCCATCTGCCATGCTGATCCTGTTTTTTAAACTATTTAAACATTGAACTATGCACAATTGTTAACACCTTAGACAGAAATCTCTGACAAAGTCTATTTATCTCTTTTGGAGTAGAGAGGAATATTTTAATGAATTAAATTGAAAATGAGCTGTCACTTACCTGGTATGTAAATTTGCCCTTAGGTAATATTCTAATATTGTACTTCCTAAATGAGTTTTCCTACTAATGAATTAACTAATATTTAAAAATGCAAACATATTATATGAAAATTACTAATGCTTTGTGCCTTTGATTTTTCTTCACATTAATTACAAATGTTCTTACAATTAAGAAAATGGAAATTGTATTGATATCTTAGCATGATAAAGAGCTCTGTAACATCTATTTTAAATCTTTTTCTTTCTGAAAATTAGTATGTTATAATTATTAGTGTTCTGTTTGCACTGTTGTATAATTACTACAAAATGATTACTTCCTCATTGGTTCAGACATAGTCTTACATGACTCTTTTTGTTACCTTCCCCCCCCCCCATTACTTTGTTTCCTCCATCTTATCAATTTCATCTTCTAAACAAGCACCACCTTTGTGTCTCGTGCTGGTTGTTTGGCTATCTCCATACCATGAAGATGCTACAGTGCGTAAACCCTAGAGTTGAGTAATGTTTTGTTATTTTTCTCATGTATTTACCTCTACTTCCCTTTTAGTTATTGTTAATGCCCCGAAATTGCCTACAATTTTGAAATATGCCTACAGATTTCATCAGTAGTAAGTCTGTAGCTTGCCAAATACAGTATTTGATATTGTATTTTGTTATTTACAATGATTTCCTGGGAATTTTCAAGAGAGGTTTTAACTAGCTAGCCAAAAGTCATTTACATTCCATGCTGTGAACTTATGTGTATTTATATATATACATATATATATGTATGTGTATGTGTGTGTATGTGTGTATATAAATATATCTATTTCTAAATACTATGTTTTTTAAGTACTATGGTTTTGCCTCTAAATCATTAACCAAAATATGTTCTTCTATATCCTCAATATGTTATCTCTATATTTTGTTTTTCAGAGTTTTTTTCATAAACCTTATGCTATTTTTTTCTCTTCACTCATCTTTGAATGAGAAGAGATCAGTCTAGGCCTCTGCTTCTCAGGAGCAGTTCTACTGCATCTCCTTCTGCCCCTCACTCTTCACCTGCATCCCTTTTGAGGCCTTTTCTCAGACCTACTGCTGAAGCCTACTGATGTGCAAAGTGAATGTACAAGGCTGATGACCATGTATCTGTTCTCCCTGCCTGTTTCTCTGATTATGCTGAGGTGAATGTATCCTTGGAAAATCTCGTGTAAGCTGTGCAGTTACTCTTGGCAGAAGGTGTTCAAAACAACCAAAAGTGCACAGTCTCTAATGCCCTTCTATTCTCCAACACTTTCTAATTATTTAATTCACCTTTCGTATGCAATGCACATTTTTTTCTGTCTGATGTGGCTTCTTAATCTATGGCACTATAAAGGAACAAAATCTGGGGCGTAATCTCAGATGAAAAGGTAGCTAATTAGAGAGATGATCTTGAAGCAGCCCTGATCACCCCACAGAACAGCTCCTCAGCACAGTAAATCTAACATGAGCCTGAGTTACGGTCTAGAGCCGAGAAAGATAGGAATCACTTACAGGTTTCATCATGTCTTGGGGCCATGATTATTTCTCATCCATATACATGGGTATCCACAGAAAAACATTGCTAGTTCAAGGCACTTCAAACTTTTATATTTGTTCTGATATATGTATATATATGTGTGTGTATATGTATATACATATATATATATATAATTTTTTTTTGAAAATTTCAGCCAGAAAATAGGGATGGGGTGAAAGGACAAGTTAGACAGATTATACATCACCCTGTTTACCTAAAAGTAGTCGTGAACAACTTTCATTGGATTTTTAGGTTGTTAAGACACTGTGAAAAAAATGACATTTTCAGATTGAGTTACTGATACTCTTAGCTGCTCTTACGAATAAGATATTTGCTGGGAACTAATTCCTAAACATTTATAATTGAGACTTTTTATTGGAGGCCTTACAGATGCAGGCTGCCTCTGTGATATTCATGCAGTGGTTAAGAGTGACTCTAGACCTACCTACTCTGTGTACAAATTCTTCCACTACCAGTTTTATAATGGTTGATTTCATCTCTCTGTTATCCTGGTCACGTTGAGCAACTTTCTTAAACTTTATTTTGGGGTTTGTTGTTCGCATATCTGTTTGATTGTCTACCTCATTTTTTCCATTTGTACTGTGGGAATGATGATAGTATCGCTGGATAAGCTTGGTGCAGGATTAAATGTGATAACTTTGGGACATGTGTTATATATATAAGCTTTCAATAAATTTCAGCTTATATTAGTTATTATGTTGCCCAAATATATATTCTGTTTAGTTATATATCAGACTGGTTTTCCTAAAGTGCACTAAGCATATTTGAAAACATTGTTTATTGGTTAAACATGTTTGTTGAATGAGTTGATAATATACACACACAACTGTAATATACAATCTAATGTTATAAACATTAGATTAGATTATAAACACATTAGATTGAGTTAATCATGTCGATCTATTTGAGAAATTATCAGTGTAGTGGGCCTGGTTTATTCATAACTACATTCATGCAGTCATTGTACATTTTGAAAGAATGAATACATTTCTTTATTTTTCCATTATGTCTCTAAAAGTTAGTATACTTGCATTATAGAAATAATGTTAAACACAGAAAAATTGGCACAAGAAGTTTACTTACAACACTACCTACCCAAGCCAACAACCCTTATGAACTATTGTCCTTGAGGATCACAAAAACACTGTGAACAGGGAAGTTATTTTGTTCAGGTTCATGAAAGCAAGTAATGAAACCAGATTTGAACCCAACAGAAACTTTTGTCTCTAAAGGTTAATTTCTATTAGACCATGCTGTCTTCTCTTCAACTTGAAAATAAAGGCTGCCCTTCAGTGCTAGATAGCACTTGAAAACTTTGACAGTCAATAAATATCACAGTTCTCTCCTGGTTGCTACATATTTCAGAATCAACATGGAATAATAAATATACTTCTGAGTTGTTAATTCTGAGGAGTTATGAAGTCTAAATATACACTTTACCCAGCCTATTTTAAAAGCATCTTGCATTTCCTATTTAACTAATGGTGGCCTCTCTCTCTGTCTCTCGTGTGTGTGTGTGTAGGGGGAGAGGCATATATGCAGATGTGAATGATCAATTTATGCAATATAACTCATGAAAATTGGCTGAGGATCACTTTCAACTGGTTTGGACACATCCCTGCAAAAAAGACATTTTGTTCTTTGATGGTAGACACATCATCATCCTATATTGTCATTGGGAAGATCAAGAAGCATAGGAAGTACATAAGAAATTATAACTGATGAATGAGTCAATGACTGTTACTCCCTGTTGAATGTCAGCACAGAAGAAAAATTCTACACATGTCCAGGAAACACTTATGTGTACATGAAAAATAATATTTTTTTTGTTTTTAAACTTTCTTGTATCGTATCTTACAGCTATGTTTAATTGGTCACAAAAGGTTCATGTCTTTTTAAAATAAGTTTTCCAATTCAGCACTTTGGTAATATCAGTAGAAGTAGTATCTGAAAGAGTTAGCATTTGAAAAATAAGCAAGGAACTTTGAGTCCTCTCTTGCTATACCAGTGTGGTGGAAAGTAAGAGTTGCAGGATTTTGGAACCTGTGGAAATGGCATGTGGTGAAATAAGGCAAAGTTGGAGGTTGAACACGGAAGACAAGGTAGTATGTCTAGTGATAACATCTGCTCCATAACTGTAACAAGAACAACCACTTATAGAGCTTGCAGTGTGCCAATTTCACTGTTCTAGGTGCTTCCTATGCATTATCTTTAACATTATCATAAAAAAAGCCCTTGAATAGATATACGTTCACTTGTCTTTTTAATTATAAAAGGCTAACCAGACAAGTGAAGTTTGATGTGACTAGGATGAAAATCTGGCTCACTATGATACGTACACTTATGACACATGAGCTTTATGACTGTTCTTAATGGACGTGTATAAATGTTTTACTCAACCCTCAAAATTCATCTTGTGAATTTGGTTCACTTTAAAACAAGTTTAGATTTAAAAGTGCCAATTAATATGTTAACATACAATTTTCAATTGCATGAAAGATCAGTGTTATTTGCCTCTATACCCGGATTAAGTCAAGAATATCAATACTAACTACTATAAACATCTAATATTTATAAAACAAATAATATGAAGATATATTAATAAATGCTTCATATCCATTTAATGCTTATAGTGACAGTATAAAATTAAATTTATAGAAACTAAGAAACTTGCCTAGTCATAGAGCTAAGAGGTGTTTCTGTTTGTGCCTAACATTTCACATGAGTTTTTAGTCCATCTGAAATTACATATTTCATAACAGTTATGAACTTTCTAAAAGATGAAAAAAATGGATTCTCAAATCTCATTATAAATTAAGATACAACTTTCTAAATAGTAACACAAGGCATTTAAACAAAAGACATTATTTGTTCAATCCAATTTTAATATATATCAATATTTACATTCCTTACTGTTCAAATACAAATCTACTATTTTATTCTCTGACTTTCCTATAACCTGTCTTTTATGGATGTATTCACCTGATTGTCTTCTGTTTCTCTGTATCACAGGCTTGGAGAGCTCATGTATGATTATATTTTTAACTGTCACACTTAGAAAACTTCTACCTTTATTCCTGTGTTCCCATCTTGTTTTAGAGCATCTTTGACTCTCATGTATAGTCTTATATAGTGTGAATAGGATACTGTAAATTTTTGTGTGCATATTGGTTTCTAAATAAAATATCTAAGTAGTAAAAATGATGCATTACAAATTCATTAGAGTACATCACTTTCTCCATTTCTAAAAAAAAATATACTTAAGAGTCTTTCTGAAAGCTTAATAAAATATTTATGCAACCTATTATCCTTTCATTTAGAGGCAACTTAATTTACACAAAAAGTGATGGAAAACATTTGTATTTTGTACTTGCATATTGTGTTTTTCATCAAAGCTTTGAAAATGCAAATGTACCCATCCATTTATTAAAAATATCTTCCATGTGATCTAATCCGAAATGCCAACCTCTATTGAGAAACCAGTCAATTAAATCAGACTTACTTGCTCTTAGGACAAGCATGTAGGCATGTCTTTTTATTCAAAAAGTTAAAAGAAGGTCCCAATGATATCTACCTCGCATTTAAGTTCTAAATCTTAGAGAGCTGGATAGATATAAATAGAGAGGGAGAGAGAGAGAGAAAGAGAGAGAGAGAGAAGCTTAATATTTTGACTTTATTGAGGTATGTCTTGCATATGAGAAAATTTACTCATTTCAAGTGCACAAATCACTGTCTCTGAGTAACTTTATCAAATGATGCAACCATTAGCATAAATTTTAGAGCATTTTCAACCCTTTCCACAGTGAGACTCCTCAGGCCTAATTGCAATTTCTACTCTAGCCCCAGGCCTAGGTAATCACTAATTTACTGTCTCTACAAGTTTGCCTTTTCTGGAAATTTCATATAAATAGAAACATATAATATGGAACTAGTGACTGGCTTCTTTAAGGCTCACACAGGATGTCATGAGTGTCAGTAATCCATTCCTTTGTTATTGCCAAATATATTTCATTGTGTGAATGTATAATATTTTGCCCATTGATCAATCAGTTGATGGATATTTAGGTCATTTCCAGTTTTTGGCTGTTATGAATAATGCTGCTATAAACCTCACATGTAACCTAGTTTGTATGCAAATCTTTGCATGGGGATACATTTTCATTTATGTTGGATACATATCTAAGAATAGAATTGCTAGGATCATATGACAATTTCATTTTTAACTTTTGGAGAAACTGACAAACTGTTTTCTACCATGGCTTTACCATATTACATTCCCACTAAAAATTTATGTGTAATCTCAGTTTTCCAGATGCTTGCCAATGTTTCTTGTGGTTTGTCTTATTTATTGTACTCATGCTACTAGATATGGCATGCTATCAATTTTGGTTTTATTTGCATTTCTCTGATGACTACTGATGACAAACATCTTTTCATGGGCTCGTTAGCCACTTGAGTGTTTTATTTTATAAATATTTATATCTTTTGCCTATTTTATTGTATTGTTTAGTATAGATCTTTATGTAAAATGTAGATATAAGTATTTTATAAGCTATGTATTTTGTAATTTATTGAGTAATACCCCACAACCGCAGGTGGCCAAATTAAAAATGGGAAAACGGGGTAACATCAAGTCAAAAACCCTCTGCACAGCAAAGGAAATGATCCACAAATTGAAGAGACAACCCACAGAATAGGAGAAAATATTTGTAGACTACCCATCCAACAAGGGATTGACAACCAGATTGTATAAGGCGCTCAAATTAACTCTAGAGGAAAAAAATGAATAATCAAATTAAAAAATGGGAAAAATATTTGAATAGCTATTTATTGAAAGAAGGCTTACAAATGGCAAACAGGCATAAGAAAAGATGCTCCACATCATTGGTTATCAGAAAAATGCAAATGAAAACTACAATGAGATATCATCTCACCCCAGTTAAAATGACTCATGTCCAAAAGACAGGCAGTGAGAAATGCTGATAAGGATGTGGAGAAAAGGTAATCCTCGTACATTATTGGTGGGAATGTAAATTAGTACAAGCACTGTGGAGAACGGTTTGGAGGTTCCCCCCAAAAATGAAAAATAGTGCTACCATATGATCCAGCAATCCTGCTGCTGAGTATATATACCAAAGAAAGAAAATCAGTATATTGGAGAGATATGTGAACTCCCATGTTTATTGCAGCACTGTTCAAAATAGCCAAGATCTGGAAGCAACCTAAGTGTCTATCAACAGATGAATGAATAAAGGACATATGGTACTTATACACAATGGAGTACTCTTTTGACATAAAAAAGAATGAGATCCTGTCATTTGCAACAACATGGATGAACTGAAGGTCATTATGTTAAGTGAAATGAGCCAGGCACAGAAGACAAACATAACATGTTCTGAGTTATATATGGGATCTAAAAATCAAAACAATTGAACTCATGAAGATAGAGAACAGAAGGATGGTACCCAAAGGTTGGGAAGAGTAATAGGGGGTATAAGGAGGGGTGGGGATAGTTAATGGGTACGCACCCTAAAAAAGATTGAATGAATAAAACCAAGTTTTTGATAGCACAACAGGATGACTATAGTCAAAATAATTTAATCATACATTTAAAAACAACTAAAAGAGTATAATTGGATTGTTTGTAACACAAAGGATCAGGGCTTGAGGGGATGGATGCCCCATTTTCCATGAGGTGATGATGATGATGATGATGATTTATTTATTTTTGAGACAGAGTCTCCCTCTATCACCCAGGCTGGAGTGCAATGGTGCGATCTCAGCTCTCTGCAACCTCTGCCTCCCAGGTTCAAGCAATTCTCCTGCCTCAGCTTCCTGAGTAGCTGAGATTACAGGCATGCACCACGAGGCCTGACTAATTTTTGTATTTTTAGTAGAGACGGATTCACCGTGTTGGTGAGAACGGTCTCCAACTCCTGACCTCGTGATCCTCCCACCTCGGCCTCCCAAAGTGCTGGGATTACAGGCGTGAGCCACCGTGCCCTGCCTTATGATGTGATTATTATGCAAAACATGTTATATCAAAGTATCTCATGTACATCATAAATACATACACCTACTATGTACTCACAAAAATTAAAAGTTAAACATTTTTTTAAAAGATGTATATTTTGCAAATATTTTTTCCCTGTATCCAGACTGGGCTCTGTATTCATTTTCTTTTACTGTAACCTGGGAGGCCTATAACAATATAAATTGAATAATTGAAGACTTTTTTACAAAACCAATATTTTATTCATACATCTCAAATAATTATCATGGTTTTGGAAAGGTCTGCCAGTGCAAATATGAACATTTGTGCATTGGCCTCCTGTCATGCTTAACTAGTATATTTTACCTTAAACATATGTGAGTTGAAATATGCAATTGCAAACTGAGTGTTTCATAGAAAGTGCTCGACATTTAGAGCCTCAGCACCTATTATTTGAATGTACATAGGCTTGTTTGCTTTTTAATTTGTCAGCATGAGGTATGCAATTATGGCTTAGAAAACAAAATTTTAAAAGTTGCTTTCTTTTCTCATGTTGTTTAACAGGAATATGGTTGAATGTTCACCAGCTGTTTGCTACATTGTTCTCTTTATAAGAGTTCTCCCAAACAAAGCAGTATGGAGGAGTCAGAAAATGGTTTGAACATCTATTATGCATTTACTGTGACTATAAGTGCTTACTCATTCGTCCTTAAATTTATGCTTATAATATTATGGTAATTTTCCTCCTAATAGGAAATATATTAGCTTTTTTTTTTCTTTTTGTGTACTCTGTTTGGAATTTTTACTGTGGTCAGTATGTATGAATTTTAATTTTCTTTCTTGTTAAGGCATTATAAAAAAAGCACCAAATGTGACTTATTTTTAATGTAACTTTAATATTTTAAATACATCCTGATTGAAATCATCTTTACCACTGAATAGCAGATGCAGATAATTTGGTATTAAATAAGGTGCCAAAAGATAAAGTTAGGCTGGTATAATGTTACCTTTAATTTAATTTGGTTTCTTTCTATTAAGAAAATATATGTGTATTATTAATGTGAAATAAAGTAATATCAGATCCTTTCAGAAGACCAAGACAACCATTTTCCTCTCCAAGTAGAAGCTAGCTATGCTGTAAACAACAGGTTTTAACTATAAATGTCAGAAGAAGAGATTCTGTTTATGGAAATGGAGAATTAGTCTGAAACTTTTTAATATGATGACAAAGACTCTCTTTTGACCAAACCCTACTCAAGGGCTCTTCTGAGTCCTCTTTTTGACTAGGCCTCAGCCTTGTAGTATAAGAACTACAAACTCTTAGCACAAATGATTTTATCTACCACCTATACTAACAGACTTAAATAAACACTAGTATAGTTTCTATCAGCTCAGGGCAGTGTTTCTAGGATGACAACTTCAGCACCTTAAAATCCCTGCCTGAGAAAGCTCAATGCTACAAAAGAATTTACTCTTGGTTCCAGCCAAAGCATGACTATAGTTCCCTGACTACCCTTTTCTTGGAAGCATTATTTTTTTTAATGTGTAAATGTGCAAATGTAAATCTTTTCTCTGTCCCTTTTAGAAGTATCTTCTGCAACTCAGCAATGTCCTTCTCAAGAACTTGGGAGCCATCCTTTCGAAAAGTACTCAGCAAGAAAGATAAGTCCCCTATCTCCTAGTCTTCTTAGTTGGATAGGAGTCTAACTTTATAGTTGGATAGGAGTCTAACTAGTTAGCAAATGTAGATGACCTAATGACATTAATCAACCTCTCTCCCCTTCCCACTCTTAATGTGTTTCTGGACTCTACTTTTAGCACACTCTGCATTTCAAAAACTTCTTTCCTTTTGTTTCAATGGAATTGAACTCAGTTCATACAAAAATCTGTCTATGCTATTCTGAAGTCTGAATAAAATCTGTCTTACCATTTTTAATGTGTCTAGTGAATAATCTTTCACAATGGCAACACCATCCTTTCAGTCACTGGACCAAAATCCCCGGAATCATCCTTAATTCCTCTCTATCGATGCATTACATACACATTCACCAGAAATTCCTGTCAGTTTTACCACTCTTGATCATCCTTTGCTCTCTTGGGCTAAGCCACCTTTCAGTATTATCTGGATTACTGTGCTAGCCTCTCAGTCGTTCTCCTTGCATAATGCCTCCCTCAGTGGGTTAAGAAAATAATAGAGTGATTCTAATAAGACGTAAGTCACATTATGTCTCTATTTTGCTTAAAGCCCACTGGTGACTCCCCATCTTATAAGTGAAATTGAAAGTCCTTAGAATGAAATAGAAAGCCCTGTAATACCTGCCCCTCTCTTACCCACAATAATTATCTTGCTGATTTCATCTGCTTACATCTGTTACCACTAATTTGTTCCACACTGAACACTCTGGCTGCCTTGCTGATTTTTAAATATTAATACAAAGCACACCAAGCATATTCTTGCCTCCAATCATTTACGTGTCTTCTTCCTCTTTCTGGAATACTCTTCCCCCAAAAATCAAAATGACTGCCTATACCTTGTACTTCAGGTCTTTGTGGAAATATCTCTTTCTAGGTGAGATCTTCCTTGACCACTCATAGTAAGAATCAACTCCCTCTTTCTACCCTGCCAATCTAAAGCAAGAATTCTTTCAGCTATAGTTTTCTTCAGATTACTTGAGCTATATGAACTGCTGTTAATTACTCTCATTCTCATTGAACTCTACTAGCATCAGTGGTAGTAAGCTGCGATTGATAATTAAATATAACATGACAGGCATGGCCAGCACCAAGATTACTTAGTTTTAAGGTAGGATCAAGGGCAAACAACAATATAGCTTGTACAACATGAAGTGCCTCATGATTCCCAAGCACAGTTTCCCAAATCCACATTCAAAACATGTTTAGTCACAGAAGGAGCTGAGTGCTCACTGGCCAAGAAAGCCATCAGCTATTGAATCCCCTCATCTTTTACATACAACTAGGCCACAGTGTCCTTGGGGATTTGTGACAAGTTTTCATTCCTTATTGATGCTATTTCTCAACAGTACTGGTGACTCATTTGTTAATAAACAATGTCAACCATAAAGCACATGCGCTTGCTCTTATATACATTCTTTGAATTCTCATTTATCTTGGATCCAATATTATGTCTACCTATGCATTATTTGAGTTAATATTGCTAGGAAAATTAACTAAATGTCAAATCCTCAAGTATCCCTGAGGCCATACAACATAGAAAAGGCCATATAAACAGTAGTTAAATCTTTCTTTCTGCTTTATATAGGTTTATTTTTACTTTATTTTCTTTACCTCTGACTTTTCCAGAGTAGCAGTATATGACACTTTATGGCATTAGCAGTATATGACATTTATACAAGCTTTACTGATATAGAGATCATTGAACTCAAAACATGCATTCGAACCTTAAGCTGAATCTTGGGTTAACTGTTATAGTGCTTAGATGTACATTATAATACATATAAACTCTAACTTCTGTTAGAGCTCTGCCATTTGTTATATCCCTTTTATATTTCTTCTGCATGTCATAAGACTCATGGTTATATATGGAAATCTGTGAAAAATATAGGTTAGCCATATATTGTCTTAACTTTTTCTGTAACCTGGATTTTCTATTACAATTTAAAAGTACATGTTAATGTCTCATCTTAAGCTACCTTGGATTATTTGATAATTAACCAATATATAAATGTAACATAAAACACAAAAATAAGATTCAGATATTTGATTTTTGTATTTAAAGGCCAATTCACTGTTAAGCAGGCTTCTACTTGATTAGAAGGTTTTAAGGCACTGCCACCAATAAAACCTTTGTGGTGTATGTGATTTAAATATATAGGTAGGTATAAATATTTAAAATAGCACTGAATCTTTTGTATTCAAATGTGTGGATAGCTGAAGAGGGTCAGTCCTCTTGACTATATAGATAAAAATATATATAATATAATGTATAAAAGCATATATTATATAATATATATTATATATTATATATTATATTATATAATATATATTATATATATTATATTATATATATATATATTTTGAGACAGAATCTCACTCTGTCTACACAGGCTGGAGTGTGGTGGCATGATCGCAACTCACTGCAACCTCTGCCTCCTGGGTTCAAGTGATTCTCCTGCCTCAGCCTCCCGAGTAGCTGGGATTACAAGAACGTATCACTGTGCCCTGCTAATTTTTATATTTTTTGTAGAGACAAGGTTTCCCCATGTTTGCCAGGGTAGTCTTGAACTCCTGGCCTCATGTGATCCACCTGCTTCAGCCTCCCAAATTGCTGGGATTACAGATGTGAGCTATGATGCCTGGACCTTTTGAAAAAATATTAATAGACAGGATAGTCATGGAAAATATTGTTAAACCATCAAGAACAAGTCATTGTACATTATTTTAAATGAAAAGCAAAATATTTTATAGGATTCCCCCCCCCCCAAAAAAAAAAAACCTCTATATTCTGTTTTATATCTTAGGTAAACTAAGCATTTAATTTGCTAGAGGATAACAATAATATTACTTCCATTCGAATGCAATAATAATGGAGAAATAGCTGGATAGGTTAAGACATGAAATATAATGAATACTACATTGCTTAAAATAAGGGAGTTGTGACAAATCCAAAACTCTGGACTACTATGAAATCAGTTTCTATTTATCTTGAAAGATTTGGATGACACATTTTGATATAATTTTAATTTATTTGAGTATATTTTTCATGAGAATTGGGAGATAGCAGAGTAGATCATGTTAAATATTGTAGCAAACCTGGCCTGAAATTCAATTTGCTTTAGATTCACCAGACATGTATTTGTCTGTAGATAATCTAGGTATGACTACAATTGGCAATCGTCATTATTTAATTCATTATATACTTGAATATGAGGCTGAAACAAACGTTGTTTGGTAATTCTCAGAAACCTTAGGGAATGGGATTATTTTAAGTAAATATGATTAAGAATACTGAGACACAAAAGAGACAGAAAATATGGCCTATACTTATCATTTATGATGTTGAAACTTTATTTCTGATTCACTAATATGCACTCATTAAAATAAATAAGTGCAATCCTGTAGGAAATGTGCTCAATCAGTTTCACTTATAATCATCTAGATAAATTTGTAATGGTTGCCAGATCATTGAATAAATTCCAAATATACCATGTTAATACTGAAGGTTCCAGGTTAAAAAAAAAAAAAAAAAAAAGTGATAAAGGAGATGTGTTTTTATGTTACTAAATATAAAAGCAAACAGTTAGTTTGCAGAGCTTGATCAGAGACAATGAGAAAGTCGGTCTCAAACTTCATAACTTCATATAATTAATATTTGTCAGGCATTACAAATTATAGAAAAAAATTTCAGATTTAAGTTAAACAATTTGGTCTCAGCATCATTAAAAATAAGCTCTCACCTGCTTCTAATTTTCTTGTTGATTACAAAGGTCATTGGCTGTTTGAACAGTGAAGAAAAAAGGAGCTTTTAGAAGAGCGTGCAAATGAAAGCTCAAGAAAGGAGTCTTGTATGTTAATGAGAGAGGGGCCTTGATCAGTATGCAGTTGCAGGCTCAGAATATGATAAACATGCTTGAATATCTTTCTATTCACAAGGGCACTCATTTGTGTGTGCAAGTCAGCAGCATAAATCCATTATTTGAAATTGCATGAAGACCTTCAATTACCTTTTTGAAAATTGGTGATATTTTTATATTTTATAAATTTTGGTCTAATGGTCTTAAAAGTAGACTTTAAAATTCTACCAAAATTACATATCTCATTAAAATATGATATTAAATTACATTATCTATGATATCTTATAAACACTTCATTTTCTCTTTTTATGTAATTTTTCAGCCTTCTACAAGAACAGAAAATGATAATAGCCATCATTCATTGACTACTAACAATGTACTAAGTATTCTCTATTTATTATCTTTATTAAGCATCATAACAAACCCACTGTAAGGGATCGTTATCCTCATTTTACAGAAAAGAAACTGAGATGCAGTTCTCTGTCTGAGGTGAAGGACTTAGCATAATTTCTTTTCTGCTATAATACTTCCTCAATATTTCTATCACTGGGGTTCTTAACGAAGACAACTTGTCAATATCACCTATGACATTTTTGAACTTATGTAAACCTGGGCCTGACGTCTAAAAATTATGTTCAGGAGGTTTTGGGTGATACTCAACTCTCTGAATTGTGTTTGTTTATAATTTTTAAGAGACCAATAATGATGCTGATGCCATACCCAGTTGAGAATCACTATTATTTGCCATTACAGAGTACAGTAACTAAAGCAATGCTTTCAGTTGTCACTAATACTCAAGAGCAAACTGATGGTTGAAGACTTTGGATCCTAGAGAAATGGCTTCCATGCTCTTACTACTGACTAATAATTATTGATTTTAATTATGTGCTTGATATTATTCTAAACAGTTTATGTCTAATAACTACTTAAGCCTTATAATGACGTTGCTGGATAGCGACTTTTATAAACTCATTTCATAAATGAAGAACTGAGTCATGGAGTGTCAAGGAATTTGTCCAAGACAACACAAATCATTCTTCCACTACTCCCTGAGGATTTACTAGCTTCTCTATGGCACTCAAAGCATATCTTTTTAATAATAATGAAACATCTCACATATCCAACATAATAGGAATATCATTTATGATAGGTAGGTGGAATAATAATAATAAACTGTATATTTAACTGTCAAGATATAGAACATAATGATAATTATACTATTTAATGGGATATCATATTTGAAATAAAGTTAGGTTTATTAATATCTATTTGTATTACATTATAGATTTTTCATATTTTAAAAAATTTATGATAAATATGCTTGTACTTACACTTCAGTTTTTTTTTGTGCTTTGCTCTTCTCAAGTAAGAATGTACCCTATAGATCACTTCATATCTGTTCAAAATCTTTCTCATTCTTTTATACAGTTTTGTAGTACTCCATTGTGTTAAATACCACAATTTGTTAAACCAATAGCCTATGAATATGTATCTAGTATTTTGTAATTGCAACTAATGTCACAATGAATAACCTTTTGTGTAGGTATTTTTGATTATTTCATATGTAATTTAAGGATAAAATTATCAAAGTGAGATTGTTGGGACAAAGGGAAAATTATTGTGCAGTTTTGTAATATATTGTCATCTTCATAAGTCTTTACCAATTTGCATTTCTACCAGCAGTATATAAAAGCTCATAGTTTTCCATAGCTTTATTAACTAAAGTGTTGACAACTTTTGAGATTTGGTGAATCTAATGGGTGATATATAAGATTTTAGTGTAATTTTAATTTGTACTTATTTTGAGGGGGATTGAACCTGTTTTATACATTTAAGAATCATTTTTATATCATAATTTGGAGAATTATCTCTTCATGGCTTTGGCATTAGATTTTTTCATCTGTTAAAAAACTTTTTGTAGAATTAATCATGTATTAGGGAAATTCGCCATCTGTCTTTAATCTGCTTCTTTTTTTGTTTGTTTGTTTTATCATCCATTTTTGACATGTCCCTATGATATCTTCTTCCAAGAACTTTATAAAAGCATAAAATTGAATTTTTTAATTGCTTCTGTATATTCGAGTCGCGGTTTCCAATCTTCTACTTTTATGCCCACAGAGGAGGAGATATACAAGTCTCTGCTGTGGAGGTGAAATCACTGCAGGCTCTCTCTTTCAGTCTGCGTTATCTATCAGCAGTCATAGCTTTGTGTGAGAGTTCCTGACTTAATCCCCCACCACATGGCTTCTAATACTGAAACTCCATGACACATAGATTTCTGGATTGTCAGTGGCTCCAAAAGGTAATTACCTGTCTGTTTTAACACCCCATTTTTCTCTCTTTCCTTTGAAAAATTACTCTAAATTTCTTAACATTTTCACAAATCATTTAAAAATTATTTAAATATATACTTTATCAAGTTTTTAAAGATTTTTTTTGTTGGATTTTCAGATATCTGGTTTGCTTTTCTAGAATATTGCAGGAAAAAAGGGGTATCAGGCATTGTTTTCCAATACTATAGAATTCATTTGTCGATAACATTGATACATCTAAATGAAAACTCTATCTGAAGCTGTTCTTTAATCTCATTTCGCATTTCTTTTGCATAGAAATATATGGGAGAAAATTTTATAAATACTATTTTGTGCATTAAAGATTTTTCTTCAAACAACAATAAAACAGCAGGTATCATGAGACATTACATGGAAAAAAAAAATTGTAGATGTGAAGACAAAAAGTAGAAAACCCCAGGGAAATAAATGTTATAGTGAAGCTATGCCCCAAAGGCAGATTAAAATGATTTACTCTTCTGGAGTGTTTGCTTTTATTTAGGATTTTCCTCCATGCAACATAAAACATAATTTATTATTTAATATTTAATTTTATAATCAATAGATCGCCTTTATATAAAAATAATCAAGAAACAGGACTTGTTTGGGGCAGTAGCTTTCATCACCCATGTATGAACCAAATTCAGGGTATTTGCATAGGGAATACTCAAAACTATATTTAAAATATAGATTCCTAGGACTCATCCTTAATTAACACAGGTAACTCTTATTATATCAACTTTACAGATAAGGAAATGTAGGGTTAAAAAATAAATTGCCTAAGGGCCTACAGCTACTTTGTGACAAACAAGTCAGATGACAAATATGTATGCCTAAAGATACCAGTGTTGAACATATTCTGTATGACATTCGTGTCAGTCTTCTGGATTTTTCTAATTATCTACTTGTCCATCATGAGGACAATGCAGTTGAAGATGGTGTACTATTCAGAAATAGTCTAAATTTATTACAAAGTAATATCATTTCTTTAGCTGTTAGTCAGAATTTTCCAAACTAAATAGAAAAAGAAATTCTAAGAAGAGTTGGCCAGGATCAAAATTTTAATGTGATGTTTGTTTATTTCTGAAATTGGAAGTGTCATGATATATTTAGTGGTGGAGAAAATAAATTATATGAGATAAAGTAAACATAAATTGCAAATGCAGATTTATTTATTTAGAAAACAAAAGCATATAAACAATTTATGGTTGATTGATATTAGACAATTCTGTTGATAACACACATTTACCAGAGTGAATATGAAACAAAGTAGAGAACACTTCACACTTCTTTTTTCTGAAGGTCATTCTGCAAATCAAGCAAAAGTGGAACTCTGGTTAAGCTTAAAGGGCACACAAATACCCTAGGGTATATAAAAATCAGAAAGAGGCTTGTCTTATATTTATTTCTAATTTTGAAATGGCAATCTCTATATGACTAACTTCTCTAGACTTTTTAGCTTCTCCTGCCCAAAACTTTCCCTGATTTTAAATTTTTTTCACACAGACTTCACAGAGAAAATATGAGAAAGATCAGGACTGTTTAAGGAAAAAGATATTCTACTGACTGACTCAATATTGGATCTCGGAGTATATATTATCTCATCAAACCTTCCAGATAGAAACCCCAGACTCATTATCAGTAAATATTTGCTTATGTACTACCATTAGTAATAAAACACATATGTCATTGAAAAAATCTCTATTTGTCCAATGAACCTGATGTTAGTGACCATGTGCTAGTAGTAGCCAAATATAAAAAGCTGAAGAAATAGAGAAAGAGATGAGAATAGATTCAGGAGAGAAGAAATAAGGAAGCATGATACCAAAAGGAAAAAAAAAAAAAAAATCTAGGAGCTGGCCCGGAACTGCTGACAGCTTTGTTAGCTTGAAATGCAGCCAACTTAATGTTAACCTGTTGTAGCTAGTGTACCAAATAGATTTGAGCTGTTACAATCTTAGAACCAAGAGACCTTACACTCTAGCATACCAAGAAATGGAACAGATGGGTTATTAATGGTATGCGATGTTTTTACCATGAGTCACAGAACATATATGTGAACTCTGTCAGTCTTATGGCCAATTTTAATGTGTCCTCTAAAGGACCAAGAAGATATTAGGGCATTCTCATGGTTCTAAAAATGAATCTCAATTAAATGAATCTCAAAGCCTCTCATTAGTAGGTGCAATAAATGAGGTAGGGAGATATAAGTGAGCCATTTGAAAAAATATTTTAGCCAGAAATGTGAGAATATTTTTGTTTGTGCATGCATTACTAAATTTGACAGAGGAGACTGAGTTAGAAATCTTGACAGTTATTAAAACTTAGAACTTCAGAAGACGTTAGCAGTATATCACGTGAAAACCATAATACTCAAAGCAGCTCTTTCAGGAAGCATAGCAAATTAGTAGATAGTTACAGTAATTTCTAAGAGTAACCACAGAAACCAGAAATATCTGTGGTTTGACTTAATGATGCAGAAGTATAGAGACCAAGTATAGAGACAAATAAAAATGGTCATAATTTTTAGAAGAAAAGAAAATCCTACATTGTTTCCAGTCTTGAGAAAATCTAATGGCAGCTCTCTTAGTTGTCAATTGAAGTTGAGCTGTTGAAAAACCTTGTGTAAATAGAAATCTTAGGTCAGATTAGGTACAAGATTCAGCCAAAGCTGTTTTTCATCACACAAGTCATGACAAGTCAGTTTGCCCCTTTGATAATGGCTCTCTGATTCACCATTTTTCTTTTTCTTTTTTTTCTAACAACAGCTTAGGGAAAATGGATTGGCTGATAGAATCTTAACAGGCCATGTGGCATTATACTAAGCCTTTTTAACTGCTTTAGTTTCATTTTTAATGCTAAGTTATTAACATTTTGACCTCCACTTCTGATATTTAGATATCTTCAGTTTAAAGTTAAAAAGACAGCCCCTGGTATGAGATAAGCAAGATACCCCAGGAATCAATTCAACCTCGAGCCTCTATAAAGGCAAAACTTGCATTAAAACTTGAACTAGGCTTCCCCCACCCTCCAGAAAGAGGTTTGAGTTCTAAGACACAGGCTGGAGGAAGCCATATTGACTGGCTGGAGGAGTGGACCCTGCTTCTGACAGGGCGTCAAGGAAATGGGAACAGAAACCATCTGCTGAGGGCACAAAGCCACTGTCACAGTGTCCGTCATGTTGTGGGGTGTCGTTGGTGTTAAAGGGCAGAAAGAGGTGCCAGAGTTTGGAATTTGTGGAGCAGGAAGGACTGCTAAACTGGGGAGTCAAGACACATATCCCCAAACCACACATAAACTTCCAGTGGTAACCTCTGGCAGCAGGAGATCCCAGCCCCAATCAGAAGTTGAATAAAATAAACCTCTTGACTCTTAGCTTAGTTTATATTCTTATTTTACTTTAGATCTAGTGAATATATCTTGATTATATCCCGAATTTATTTATTCTTTAATAGTCTGCATTCTAGTGATTATTCTTTAGTAGTCTGCATTCTAGTAAATTTGGCTATGAGTTTAACAAACAGCCCTTTATGATTTGAGCCTTCAGGTAGCTTCAAACCAGGAAAGATACATAACATGAGAAAGAACACTGAAGTACAACCTTGGCTTTAAAACAGGATTTGGACCACATAAAGCTACCTCCGATTTTAGACATGATCCATACTCCTGCAATCAAGAATCATTATGGCTGTGGATATTGTTATCATTTTCTTTCATCTGAACAGCAAGGTACTATCCTAGAGATAATCAGTATGAAAACTAAAGTTTACCTTCACCAGTAACAAGATAATCCTAACATCACCAAGTCTCCCAAAATACTTATAGAATATAATTTTGTTGTACTAACTGGATCACTTTCTATCCAGTCCTTTAGTTCCCATGATGATTTGGAAACATTTCTTTAATGTGCTCCAGGTTAATTTATTATCTCTAAATTGATCTGCTAATTGATAACTGCAGAAAATACTATTACCCCACAGATAACTGGATAGTCCTCTTTATCTCCAAATATGTAAGAATTCAGAAGTCACTGTGATAACCACAGCCATAGTGTTATCTTAGTCTACGGTGGATGCCTGGTGAGGCAATCACTGAACTGCATTAAGAAATGGAATAGGAGTAGATATGGCTTTCTCAGTTATCTTTGGTCTGACTGACAAAGATATTGGATGATTCTTTCATTGTCCTCTTTTTAACAGGTTGTAACTGTGGAGCGTATCTATTTCTATTTTCTTTCTAACCCACTTTAAGAATCATCCTGTTTTATCAGTTACTTTTTCCATCTAGCCAAACATAGACCTGTATTTCATGCACTGTGATCGTTAGATGAAGGTTCAGAGAGAATTAAGATCTGACCTTAATACTCAATAGAGTAATATCTTCTAAAAATTAGATTTTAGATTCCTCCAGAGAAGTTCTCCCATTGTAATCACTAGGTGGTTAAAATGTTGAGGGACATGATGACAAGAATAGGTGAAAGTACAAAAAAAAGAGTGATGTGGATACTTATTTAAAAATCTGGACAAATGTAGCTTACAAAACAGAAGTCTTGCAAGAGAGTTTGATAACTGAAGAACACAAGGGAAGTTCTATCAAAAGGAAAAAGAATTAACTACCTCCCCAAAGTTGTGGATTGCAGACCTATGACAAGATCACTACTAATTTCTGGAACAAAGTAGTAATTTTCAATTACTAGAAGTGTTCAAAGAAAAGGTTGAGTGATGAGCTCTAAGGTTTCCTTGAAACTCCTCATTGAAAGGTGAGGTTTCTTTTCCATCTGCCTGTAGCATTCTCCAAATTTGCCTCTGTCAGCAGACACAAAAATCATTTGCTGCCTCAAGACTCAGCTGAAGTTCCACCTCCACAATGATGCCTAAGACTCATCTGCAAAGTCCTAGTTCACTTCTCACCTCTAGTGACATCTCCTAAAATGTGTAGAAAATAAAAGTATTTACACAAAATATTAGTAGATGCTGGGTGTTTTATCATTAAATCAATTTGGAAAATATTCCATTAAGGGTAAACAGGCTTGGTTATTATATATAAGTTTTGAGGTTGAGAAATGTCATGTGTTAGTGTGAAATATGAGCTTTAACAGTGAGGTATGAGATGACAAATTTTACAGTTGTGTTTAATCAAACACTTTTTTAGTGTCAGGCAGAACTAGTAAGTATTCTGTAGATCACCCTTGAGAAACCCTCTCATTACAGGATAATTATGATCTAAAGCATTTATTTTATATTTAATTGTTTGTCATCTTTAATTGTTCAACTTTCCATATCTTTCCTTGAGGAGCATGTCTTGCATATATTTTCTTGAAATCAAGGCACATGTGATAAAAACTGTGCAGAATCTCCTCTCAGTCCCACAATGCCTAATATGACATTGAGTAGCAATGAATGTTAAAAAGAATTAATCTCAATGTATTTTCAATTTGGAGAATCTCCCTGATGGTTTGTTCACACCTTTACCAGACTGTCAACAGCTACATTTTTGCATATAGCAGCCTGTTTTCACAGTGATACTCATATAACTTATTCTAGTAAAGGATATAAAACACCTATGCTAATGTACCGAACATGTAAAAATGTCTTATACTATGTTAATTTTAGCAAATGTCTTATACTATGTTAAAAGGAATAAGAATCATAATTTTCCAAAAATCTCTATCTCCATCACTAAAAATCACATGAATTCTTAATGTCTTAGTTAACAAAATTGCCCTTAAACCAAAATTCTCTCATTTGAATTTCATTTTATTTGTGAATTACCTTGTAAAATGAGAATATTTGTATTTAAAAATTCCATTAAACTCACTTGAAAACTTATATGAGTTAGTATAATTCCCAGTATGACATTTTCTTTCTCATTGAAGAACACATCCTTAGAGCAAGTAACTCTAATTTCCACCCAGCAGTTCTTTCTTCGTTATGATCACACTTTTGTATTTTCCATGGATTGGTGCCATTACATCCATCTTCTCTGAGTCTTCATGGTTAATCCTATTTTCAATGACGTGTAGCCCTATGAATTACCTCCTTAAGTATAAATATTATTTTTATACATCTCAATAATTCTGGGTTATGATATATGTGCCTTGTCATTTTGTTAGTACATGAAGTTTGATTTATAACACATGTCAATCTGCAAATTTCTGAAGCATAATTTCAGGTTGAAGGAAGAAAAAGTGAGACTGTAGCAAGTAGGAAGGTATTAGATTTTACTAAAGAAATGATTTCATTGAAATATATCATCAATATTTTCAAATTCAAATAATGTTTTTGTTAAATTCTTAAAAGACATATAAATTAACTTTTTAAAACTTGACCTTTATTTCCCACATAAGTGAAAATCACAATATGCCATAGGCCTATGTAATGATCAGTATTTCACAATATGGAATTTCCTGATAGAAACTATCATATTATTATTAAATTTTCCATCTGGATACTGAAAATGCAAGAGCAATGTGATTTTTACATAATTATGTCTTTAAAATAAACCTTAATGCAGAAAAATCACAAAGTTGCTTGCTTTTTAAAGTGACTCATAAGGTTTGCATGTAAAACCATCAACCACTTGAATGAGGAAAAAAATGTGGGAGAATCACAATATCATTCATACATACATACATACACTGCTATGTAAGATACTATGTGTTCTGCTATAAGTGATATAAGGAGTTTTTGCATTGGAACTCAATCTTGATCCAGCCATGGCTTTCTTTTTTCTTCATCTTCTCCTTTTCTAAACTATGAAACTTTTATCTGGTTAGGTAACATATTTAAATTTGTAATATTGAAATAAAATTGTGCCTTCAGTGGGTCCTGGCTTTTAGTTTGACAAGGACAGATATAGTGCCAGAAAGTTCAGTGCTGTGGTGATTTGGGAAAAAAATGATATTTGTATGGAATCTTTCTGTCTGAAGTTGATTCAATATATTTTGAAGGTTTGCTCAACTCTAGAATCCTATTGGTATTTAAGGTTAGCTTCTTTTCATATGTAAGAGATAATCTTGGAATATTTTTTGTTTCAGACTTTTAGGTGTTCTGATATGATTAAGAGCCTTAAGGAGCCTTCACAATATTCTCTAGTGAGCTTCAAAGCATCCCTCTGTTAGTGAGTCTGACGGGGCATAGGTCTTCATTTATCTGGTTTAGCTGTGGGCTATTCTGGATAATACATTTGACATAATTAGTAAATTTGCTCCTCTACTTCTCAGTTCTATGAGGTTCAGAGAGTGAGCCAAATTTGGTTATTTTATAAGGAATACAGCTATTTTCACTTAATAGAAATGGGAAAAAATGAGAGTTTTTAGAATTATTCACTGAAAGATGCAAAATTTATGTAAAATTGGAAAAAATACTGAGGAAATTTGAGGAAAAATGCCTGTGACGAAATAAGCTTCTTTTGGGAGCAGACTGGTTAGCTCTTTCAATTGTGCCTCTAACAAATTCTTCCTGTTTTCTCGCTAATAGAATCTAGTTTTGTTAGGAAATTGATGAGGCTATGCTAAGAGGAAGTGGGCCCTATGCACTCTAGGACATTTTGCTTTGCGTAAAATGTGGAAATTCCTTTCTCTTTTATTAAGGATTAATTTGGAGTTGAACATCTGACCCAATTCAGTTTAATAAGTCAGGGAATTTTGCCAGAGAACTAACACAAGAGAGATGTAAAGAAATGCTCATCCCCCTGCCGGCCCCCATTTTCCTTACTGCCTTGGAGACATGATGCTTGCCGTATTGATGTACAACTTGCAAACATATGGGGATACCAAGAGATGTGCTGAGCAGGTGATTGAGATCCCTGACACTGGTGAGCCTCTGACTTAATCAACCATGGACTTACCTCTTTCTGGATTTTTGTCATGTGAGACAATAAATCTGCATAGTTTAAGCCAGGTTTAGTTTAAAAAAATGCTACCTAAAATTTTGTGGTTATGTTGCTGTGTGTATCCAGATAAATAATTTAAACCTGCTAGAATAATGCCAAGTAAGTCCCCAGTGTCACTAGAAAGCCTCTTGAACTAGCAAATGAGTACCACACTAATTGCTTTTAGACTGTCTTCAGTAAAAGTCTCTATTTGTGGCCTATAGTTCTTCAAACAGACCTCATTGATCTGTAAGATGGGAGTAGTCACTCGTCAATTTGTGCCACATCCCTATTGTTATGTCCTTACCGAGTTTACATATTTGTATGATCTAATTGGCTACTGTTGGCACATGAATGAACTTTCTGGTTAAAGACCTATAGAATTAATTCTAGAAACATTTATTTAACCATCTTAAGGTATTAAAAAAGAACACTTGCTGTATTCTCAAATATTTCCTACATCAATTCCACCACTAAATATTTTTTCTAAGAATATAAGTATTCCTGTATGTAAATATGTAGGTATATTAATCTTTAGAACAGTGATGATTTTAATAAAATCATGAAAAACTTAACCAATAAAATAGTGATTTTTTAAATTAAAATATGCTACATTCAGTTTTGAAAAAATGTTTCTCTTTATTTTTTATATTTACCTCAGTTTGATCTATTATAATAAAAATAGAATAACTGATCTAGCAACTGGGAAGGAATGTGTATAAAGTACATAAAACAATTTTGCTCAGATACAAACCAGGTGAAATTTGTGATTTTTGGTTAACATCCATAATGCCTGTCATGGTCATGTTACACATAGAATAAGCACTCAACCTCAGTTTTAATTGTGCTTATAGAACTATATTTGTGAATAATTTCTTATGGAAATTTGCTTTTTTAAATTACAAGCCAAATTAGAGAAGAACTATATTGACATAACTGAGGATGGCAAAGGAAATTGTGAGCCACCCAAAAGTTGGCAATAATTTGTGAAAATAACCATCACTGACATATCAATTTAGAGTAACTTTTCTTAAAAAGTCTGCATTGCAGTCTCTACTCTTGCTTCTACCACTCTTAGGCACTGGAAAAGTGATGTAATTTCTTTGAATTTAAATTACCTTTTAATGGTGATTATATCTTCCTCTGCTTACCTTCAAATATATGAATATAAATGACAAAAATGTATATGAATATTCTATGAGGAAAATCTGTTGAATGGTAAAAATATCTTAAGATATTTGAAAAAGGTAATTAACATTCTGGTCAAAGAGTATTAATATTTAGGATATTTGTTGATACTGCAGAGAATGCAAATAAATTAGAATCTTTTGAAAGTGAAGTATTAAATAAATTGACTTCAAAAAATGTATGTTTTTATATTAATTTTCCTGCAGTTACATTTATCTTTAACCTCAGCCAATTGCCACATTCATAACATATTTCGTGAGTGAATTTATATGAACTTAATTCCTTTTAAATTAGAATTTGCCTTATAATGTCCTAGAAAGGAAATAAGCTACTACTTGTGGGACAGAAGAGTAAGGACCCACTAAAACTTTCATTTATGTTTTCTCTTAATCTTAAATTATACCTAAGTATCCTAATATTTACTAGACAGTGATGCGACCAAGGTAAACATGAACTCCCTGGAAGTGTATGTTTTTCAAAATAAAACAATAAAGCAGGTAGAATATTAGTTCATAAACCTAATATTCATGCCAAAAAGTGTGTAACAAAAATAAGTAAGTTATTTTCAAGGATATTTCTATGTATATTTTCAAGTGTGTACGGTGTTCTTTGGATGTGAGGATTATTTAATGCTATGAAGTGCTGAGTGCCTTGGAGGGAAGACTGATAAGACATGTCATAAAGTGTGGCATCGGGAATGAAAAAATAGAGAAATAAAAGTTTATACAAAGTGGAGTATAGATTATAGAAGGAAATGTAGTTTAGAACGGAGGGCTTATTCTTCACAGGGTGGACAGTGTTTCTTACAGCAGAGAAAGAAGAATTTATTTCTGCTAAATCTTTAGACAGACATGGATTCAAGTTGTAGCTCTACAAAGGTCTCAAGGCCAAATTAGTTAACCTTGTGATCTTATTCCTTTATTCTCTAAAATGGACAGAAGAAGGGGAATATTTACCAAATGGCTGAAAAATTGAAAATATGTGTAGTGCTTAGGCTGCCCTGTGTAACCAACTGAAAGGTACCCAGAATGCTGTAGTAGTAATAGAGGTGGGAGGAGTAGGAGATGGAGAAAATTCAGGTGTACAAAAAGAAGGAAGGTATGTAGCTGGTGCAGGAGTGGAGGAGGAAGAAAGCAGGATAAGTTGTGATTCTCTTTGTGTAGTTCATAAAAGTATATATTTGAAAGAAACTGAAGCCACTCCTATGCCCATAGCAAACAGAGAAATGTTGGAATAATGCATGGTATTCAAAAATGAATAATGTAACAGTCACTGAAAAGAAGCATGAGTATTAAAAGGAACTCATATTGACAAACCTAAACCTCATATCTAGTGATAAAGACAAGAAACCCCTGGATGTGGGAGGCACTTACTTGTGGGCGAAGACTGCTCCTCACCTCTTCCACTGTTGCCTGCACACCTGCATTGGTAATGAGTGACAGGTGTGGGGGGATGATCATTTATGATGGCGTCACAGCAGCAGGCCATGCAGAGACTAAACATGTGGCCCCCAAGTGTTCCCAACTGAAAAAATCTGGGGTTTACTTTTTGAGGAACAATATTTTGTGTCCCTGGAACTTGTCTCTGTGATACCACAGGCACTCCCTCAGAATCCTGACTTACATCAAAGGAATCTCATCATTTATTCATGCATTTAACAGCATGGGATAAAATCCATGCAAGGCGATTTTTTTGGCTGATTCCTTATGAGAAAATAGTAATTTTATGTTAGCTATATGATATGATTCCGAAAAAATGCACTGAGGTATCCATGATTAATTGTCAAATGAAAATAAATCACTGAAAAGAACAAATTCCCATATCCACTCCTTGATTTAGACTGACAATGCTAAATTTCACCTGCTTAAAAATTAAATTTCTTAAGATTAACACATTATTCAAGAAAAATTTGTAGATATTTAAATACGTTTGGATTGCTTTAGAAACAAAATTCAGAACTTTTTTTTTATATTATAGTCAGCTGTTGAACAGAAACATTGTAGAGTGTATGTGTGTCTGTCTGTGTGTATTTAAATTTTTATATTTTTTTGCTATATAAGAATTAAGCTTGAGCTACTTTTTTTGATGTGGTAACAAGATCCAAATCAGGTATTTAAAACATTTACAGGTTGAATATTTATTATTTTCCTCTCATGCAAAATAAATCTTAAATCTGAGCTCACTGTGTATTTAAAGTTAAAATGTTAGCAACCACTACATGTCCACTACAGACTTATGAAATGTTAACATGTAAAGGTTTATTAGATTTCTTTGCTAAGTACTTCATTTCAAGTAACTGACATGATTAGCCAGTTTTCAAACTGCAAAATATCTCACGGCTCTCCAATTTTGATTATTACATAACTCTTCTTCTAAAAGTATGAAGAGACATATACTTGATTATTACATAACTCTCCTTCTAAAAGCATGAAGTGTCTGTTTTTTGAAGTGAAATCTTGAAATTCGTATTCTATTTTGTAAACCATTAAGTAAGAGTTAAAGTCACAAATATTTCACTCCTTCTGTAGAATGCTGAATGCAGCCAGTTAAGTTTAATCTACGCATATTTACTTCATCTAAAAATAAGAGTTGAAAAACTTGCTTCAGACTTTTTTCTAAAGACTTCTGAATATCATGACCCAAAGATTCATGCTAAATCGTTTTGTTTCGATGAATGAGGCAACATTTCCAGAAATTTCAGGCTTGTCAAAAACATTAGTCACCTATTTAAAAATCCATTACCATGAAATGTAACTTTTAAGGAAGAAATACCTTTGTCAGCATAACTTGTACACATTAAATGTTCACCTAAAAAAGGTTGTTGTCGTATTCCATTGACATAAATTAAGAGCATTATTTCTGTTTTATAAGTTTTGAATTGTTTATGAGAAATTTAATCATTAATTTGCAAAGTTTCTTTTATAAAAATAAAAAAAAAATTCACATTGAGCCACAACTAAAATTATTAAGTGAAGGCTTCATATTTTGAAAAATGTTTCTGATATCAAGGGCAAGTATAGAAATATGGAGGGAACAAAGGAGTCTCTTAGGCAGTTCCAACTCAAGGTGACCCTAGTTACATTTCTGATGGGTGAAGGCTTTGGTTCTGAGGAGTGATTCCGACTTGATTGGCAATTTGTTAATGAAGCGATCAAATGGATAAAGGAGACATACTTGTCACTGCTCTCTATTCTTAAATGACAATCAACTGTCTTTACTTTGTGAGTTTTCATGAGTAATTCTGTACTATAGCATAAAAATAAGTCCTTAAGTGCACTGTCTTTTTTATTCTTGCATATGCTAGGTGTTTAAGGAATCATTTCTGTATCTCCAATGTTACAGTCTCAATTAGCACAGTAAATAGCATAATGAAAAGCTGTAATGAAATAGGTCATAATAGCTTTTCACAGACATGCCAAAGAGATGGATAATGATTGCATTTTCTGTCCTCATCTTAGTTTTAAATCACATGCCTATCTTAATAAATACTGAGTAATAGGTCTCAGAGCTGCAGTCCAAATCTAATTTCTGTGTGAGATTTGAAAAGCTTGTGTATTTTTGTGTGTGAATTCTTTTTAAGTTCTGCACTGCAAAGAATATAGTTAGTATAATAGCACAGGCTGCTGAATTTGTTTAAAAAGAGGAGAATAGACCAAACTTAAGAAGTACTGAGGATTCACCTACAGGATGAGATGTGCTTATACTAAGCATATTACCACATTGCCAAGGGGTGGTAATTCACCAATTTTTTTTTTCTTCACTATCAGTGATTTTTGAGATTTGTATTTTAAGAAATTACAGCTTAAAGATTTATTCAGTACCTTGCAGTTTACAAAGTTTTCTTTCCCAAAATACTCCCTTACATGAATCTCACAATAATTATTAAAAAATACACAGAACCTATGTCCCTTATTTCTCAATTTCCATATGAGGAAATGGGAAAAGAGAAAATCCGGGAGACATTTCTATCTCATGTCAGGATGGAGCAAAGTCCTGATTCAAGGCTCTTCTGGTTGCACTCTGCTTTCTTGATTCCTAAGGAAAGAGTATTTGCTGCTACAATATATTTTTATACCTACTGTATTGATTTTAATCCTGCAAAGAAATAGAGAACGTAAGGGAGTTGCTCTAAATGTAAAATTCTGAACATAAAGATGTGCATTATTTATCTGTCTCTCATGTAAGGCTATGTTCATGGTTCCCACTTCTAAAATAATTCAAACAAGGAGGATGAGATCCCATTGGACCCTCTGCAGGATCCTTTGAAGTGTTTAGGAGGCACTAGAGAAAGTTTTTTTTTAAATACTGTGAAAAATTCTGTTTGGTCTTGGAATCTACATAGTCTTGAGAACTGTGAATACTTCCATTTCATCCAGGTCAATAGAGAGTTAGGGGCATCTCACTCTAGCAAGAACTCATGCTCTAACAGCAACTACCCAAAGAAATTTTCTGGAAAACATTAGCCAGAAACAAATTATATAAAATCACAAATAAAAGCAAGTATTATCTTAATATATTTAGTTTCTGTAGGTTACAGTTTTCTTTTAAAAGACATGTGCCGTGAAAAGGAAGTAAGATTTTATTTTAAATATTTTTGTTTTACTTAAACAAATTAATAAAAATATTGTAGTAGTCTAGTGCATTTCCACCAAGGATTGAGCTAACATTAAATGTTTGGAGGATTGAATACTTACTTTTATTTAGCAGAGAGGATAAATGGTAGACACTCATATACTTATATTTTCTAGGTGTCCTTTTTTAAAAAGCACATTGCAGTGCATTTCTCATCTAGAAAATTCACTTGGTTTTAAACATTGCTGAGATTCTAAAGAAAATCTAACAGAAAATGTAAAATTAATGTGTCATTAACCATAATGTGATACAATTTCATGGCAAATTGAAGTTCAAAATTTTACTCTAGAATCATCATCCCTAAGAAAGACATTTCTGTCTGAGAGTCTTTGCTGTGGCTGAGTATTTCTGGAGAGACTGGATGTCTGGATGTCTGGATGTAGAAAACATGTGTGTAACTTTAAGATAAACAATGAAGGTGATAGCAAAACATCCTAAATTCCTTGGCTGGGGTGGGTGGGAGGCGGGATACTACCCTTTTCTTCTTGCATGTTTAAAAAAAAAAAAAAAAAAACATAAGTTTATTAAAATACATATCTTGCATTTGGCAAAAATCTAAACATGAGAACTTCTTGTTTATGTGACTTTATAAAGCATCTCATAATTCCTGAATTAAAATTCTACAATTTATCATAGGCTTTCATTGCATATAGTTGATTTTATTCTAGTATAGAAATGTTACTAAATAAGTTGTGGGTATGTGGAATAGCTAATAAGTTATATTTATTTGAGTTTGTTTATTTTTCTAATTTCCTTGGTTTTTGAATGGTACTGATGCTTATAATTTTTTGAAAGTGCATTTAGACTTTCAGATAATCATAAAATTTTCCTTCATTTCTATTGTCCTTTCTACTCCTAACATGCTTTAGTTGCTTCGGATCCATTCTTCCCTTCACCATTATAAGCTGTAGGGATTTTCCTCAATCATTTTGGCATTCAGTGTGATGTGTTCCCTTTTCAACTCAGGTGGTTTATTATTTATAAGCCACTTATTCAGCACTTATTCTTAAATTGAATACATTTAATCTATTGTATTTTTATTTAATTTTGCTTAAAAGTGGCATGCATATTTATGACTTATTACACAATCAGATCAAAAGCAAGAACCATGTTTTATATTTTTCTATATTATCTCTTGTACCTTACCTTCATTAGACACAATAATTTGGATTCTGAAAGTGAACTTCACGTGCACTGGCTGAAACTGAATGCCAGTTATCCCTTTCTAAGGATTTAAACCATTACATTTTGAAAGAAATTTGTTTATTTCAAATATATGATTTCACCAATCAAATAAGAAAAGGAGCACTTCAGTTAAGTTCCTAACGTGCACTGTAATGGAATGTGTAATCTCAGGGAATTATTTATGCTAGGAAAGGAAACGCTGTGAAGATACAGCTGTAAGCAGGAAAACAAAACTGGAAAGGCTACTTTTCTTGAGAAGTTTGCATTCTAGTCCAGACCTTTTTACTTGGTGTAAACTAGATCCCTAGTCCTCAAGGTGACTGCCCAGCACCTGGAAGAGCCCATGGGTTAGTTGCTTCAGATGCACCCATTCTTATCCCTTCATTCATATACCATACAAATATTAGCTTTTTCTCTTTGTGTCAATACATAAATGGTGTCGGGTTAATATATTTCTCTGACCGATTTGTTTATTGAAGCAACTAAATGTATTCATCTTTAATCAGTGCTGTGTACTGAGGACTGTGTGTGTTGTAAAAGCTCTTGGGTTTCCCTTCAGATAACAGTTCAGATTTAATTGCCACAGTATCATTTCTTCCCAGGTTCAGTTTGATCCTTCTTTTAGTTATTTTGCATATGTATAATTTTTATTTCCAAACTCATGTTATTTGCAATTTTACGTTTATTTACATCAATACATACTAATAATTACTCTACAAATAGACTGCTACTTACAGCAAAATAGATGATATTAGTTTTTGATTATCATTAAATGTCTAGCATAGAAAAAATGGTACTTGTTAAATGAATAAATGACTATACATATTAAAACTTTTCTGTAGCCTTAGAATATAATTTTGTAGAAAAACATGATTTTAACAATAATCCTATTTTATAAGTAGTCCATATCACTTAGATATGAATATTTTACTCTTTAATAAATTGGTAATAACCTGATATACTGTATACTCTAATGTTTACTCAAAATATATGCATTTTTCTTTAGAGTGGCAATTATTTTTGTAACATTTTATTCTATTGTTGGTTATCACATAAGTACTTATAACTGGCACGTTAAAATTTTGTTTTCTTGCCCGGGCGCAGTGGCTCACGCCTGTAATCCCAGCACTTTGGGAGGCCGAGGCGGGTGGATCACGAGGTCAAGAGATCAGGACCCATCCTGGCCAACATGGTGAAACCCTGTCTCTACTAAAAATACAAAAATTACCTGGGCGTGGTGGCACGCGCCTGTAGTCTCAGCTACTTGGGAGTCTGAGGCAGGAGAATCACTTGAACCTGGGAGGCGGAGGTTGCAGTTAGCCAAGATGGTACCACTGCACTACAGCATGGCAATAGAGAATCCGTCTCAAAAAATAAATAAATAAATAAATAAATAAATAAATAAATAAATAAATAAATAAGTAAGTAAGTAAGTAAATAAATAAATAATTGTTTTCTTTTGTCTTTTAGAATATAAGAAATGTACTTCTGAGAAAATAGTACTTAAAGAACAAATTTATGGCTGGGTGCGGTGGCTTATGCCTGTAATGTCAGCTCTTTGGGAGGCCGAGGCGGGCGGATCACAAAGTCAGGAGATCAAGACCATCCTGGCTAACACGGTGAAACCCCGTCTCTACTTAAAATACAAAAAATTAGCCGGGTGTGGTGGCGGGTGCCTGTAGTCCCAGCTACTAGGGAGACTGAGGCAGGAGAATGGAGCAAACCCAGGAGGCAGAGCTTGCAGTGAGCGGAGATCGTGCCACTGCACTCCAGCTTGGGCAACAGAGCGAGACTCTGTCTCCAAAACAAGAACTAAACAAAACAAAGCAAAACAAAACAAAAAAAGAACAAATTTATAATTCTCAATTCTAGATTCACCTGGGGGGAGGGGAGGGAAGGGAATGTAAATGGATCTATTTTTAAAACCTTGTCTTTACTAAATCTTTATGTCACATTTTTTATACCAAATCCTTGAAACAGGATACAAATTGCCTTGAATTAAAGAAAGACAAATAGAATAAACACATAACTACCTTTTAAAAACACAAGTTTATTGAGGTATAACTGATTTTTTAAAAACTATACAAATTTAATATATAAAATTTGATGATTTTTGACATATGCATACATACACATGAAACAACTACCATAATCAAGGTAATAGACATATCTACCACTTTCAAGTTTCCTTGCATACCTTTTTTATCTTTTTTTTTTTTGTATTGAAAACACTTAACACGCGATCTCACATTTTAACAAATTTGTTAGTACATAACACAATGTTGTTAACTATAGGTGCTGTGCTATACAGTTGATCCCTAGGACTTATCCATCTTCTCTAACTGAAATTTCATAAAAATTGAACAATTATCCATTTCGCCTCTTCCAGCCCTTGGTAACCACTTTCATTTCTGTAAATTCTGGTATAAGCCTGATGTTAAAATCTGGTATTTTTGGCTGAATAGATCTCTAATAATAATTTTAATTCCGTTTATAGATATAAGTTCATTAAATTTTTTTCACTCCACTTGGATTAAATTTATTTTTATGTTTTTAGGTAGTGATGAATTTTGTCAAAGTTTTCAAAATTTATTGGTATAATTTGTCTATAATATTATTTTTAAGTTATCTTTACCTGCCTCATATTTTTCCATATTTTTACTGCTCTTTTGTTTGTTTTTCAGAAGTTTATCTTATTAATCTTTTTAAAAAGCCGAAGTAATGGTTCTCAAAGATAAATTGCTTTAATTAAGTTTATACCTGAGTGCACACTTGCATAATCAACTAAGTGATAATTTGACTGAGTATAATTTTTGTTTAAAATCATCTTTTTCCAGAACTCTAAGAAATTATTCCATGGTTTTCAAATATTTCTTACTGACAAATTTATTGTTAATCTTACATTTTTTGTATTGTAAGATAGCTGCTTTTTCTATCAGAAAGCTTTCAAAGGTTTTATCTTTTCAGTTCAGAAGTTTTATGAGGATGCATCTGTTATTGTTTCTTTTTTAAAAAAGTCTTTGTCTAGCAATTAGTAGGCCCTTTTCACCTAGAAAAACTGGAGACTTTGAACAACAAATATGGCAGATTTGTTACCAGAACCCTGCTTTCTCAGAGCTCAGGGTTTCTTCTACCATTCTGTTGGTAACACGTATCTATTAAATTATCTTAACATTTCCTCTATTGCCACCAAGGCAGGAGTTTCTGAGCTCTGCTGAATTTCGCCTTTAATCAGATATTATTTACTCTGTACTTTGCAGAGAATCACCAATGTTTGCATTTGTCTATCTGAACTGTTTCCTTTTTTGATCATGATTTTGTTTTGAAATTTTCTTTTTCTTTTCCAGTGGAATTTGTGAAGGGAAATGAGTGAGTTAATAGGGTTAATACTTAAGCTCAAAGTGGAAATAAATCACTTTTGATTTGTAAGGGTACTTTTTTATTTACTAAGAATAGTAATTCTTTATTCATTGTCTCTATTATATTTTATACGTTTACTTATTTTAAATTTTGTGCATGATGTTTTAATTCGCAGAAACATAGTTTATATAATCATGTCTATTATTTTTAGTAAATTTAATTTTTATATTTTGTAGACTTTTCCACTCCAGTATTATACAAATATTTAAAATGTCCTAAGTTTGTTAGGTAGAATATTTAAAGTTTCATCGTGTGCACATACGTACACACACAGGATACATATTTATCTAGCTACCTCTTTGTCTGTCGAATCTACCATTTATTTAGAGAGATAAACTATTTTAATAATAAGAGGTATGATTTATTTATTTACTTTTTAACAGATATTATTTTCTTTAAGACTTTTTTTTAGTTCATTTAGTTCTTCTTTTTTAAATTTTTATTATACTTTAAGTTCTAGGGTACATGTGCACAACATGCAGGTTTATTACATATGTATACATGTGCCATGTTGGTGTGCTGCACCCATTAACTTGTCATTTACATTAGGTATATCTCCTAATGCTATCTCTCCCTCCTCCCCCAACCCCATGGTAGGCCCCAGTGTGTGATGTTCCCCTTCCTGTGTCCAAGTGATCTCATTGTTCAATTCCCACCTATGAGTGAGAATATGCAGTGTTTGGTTTTTTGTTCTTATGATAGTTTGCTGAGAATGATGATTTCCAGCTTCATCCATGTCCCTATAAAGGACATGAACTCATCCTTTTTATGGCTGCATAGTATTCCACGGTGTATATGTGCACATTTTCTTAATCCAGTCTATAATGGATGGCCATTTGGGTTGGTTCCAAGTCTTTGCTATTGTAAATAGTGCCGCAATGAACATACGTGTGCATGTGTCTTTATAGCACCATGATTTATAATCCTTTGGGTATATACCCAGAGACCCATCTCGTGTGCAGAGACACACATAGGCTCAAAACAAAGGGATGGAAGAAGATCTACCAAGCAAATGGAAAACAAAAAAAGGCAGGGGTTGCGATCCTAGTCTCTGATAAAGCAGACTTTAAACCAATAAAGATCAAAAGAGACAAAGAAGACTATTTGTTAAATAACATCCTTTTCATATGTTATTGCTCACCTCACCTACTGTGTGCTACAAATTATCTTGAGCTTAAAGAGGTGAAGATGAAAGGATAAATTCACATCCCTAAAGGAACTTAAAGTATAAAATGATGCACTAGACAAATATGGAAAGAAGTGTGATCAGGCAGACAAAGTGAACTATCAACAATTGTGTTTCTTCAATTCCTGTGTTTTGTTTTTCTGTGTTTTGTTGAATTTGTTGTACTTGACTTCCTACTTGGCCAGACTATGGTTTTCCCAAGAAAAGTTATAATGGTGAAATCATAAAGCAAAGACATCAACTTTTTGTTTTGAACATGAAAATTTTTTATTGGAAACAGGAGGCTTTAGGAAGATTGTTGTGTCCATATAACTTCTCAGACTAGATGTAGATCCTACTAACAGGAGGCAGAAAATAGACATAGGAAAAAATTGAAGTTGAATGGCTAGGGCTCTTTGAAGAGTCTTGCCCCATAAGTTGTTAAAATCTCTATCCCAAGTGGCGTAAATCGAAGGGGAGTAAATAGGGCCACTGCTTTAGGAATAGAGACTGTCTGTGCACTTTCTTTTAAAGTTCTGGAGTCAGTTCCCTATATCATGAAGGTGCATAGCAGTAAATAGAGCTGCCAGGAAGCCTGAGGAAGAGGTATTAAACCCTTGGGTGGCCTGTGCACTATGAAGCCACCAAATATTTTCCCATGGTTTTTAAATTACTGTGACTATGACGTTATTCCTGTGGCTTAGAGGAGTCTTGCAGTATTCAAGCAACGTAAAGACATGTAAAAAGAAATGAACCATGAGCCTGAAACCAGGTAGAGATGTCTGAGCTTCCTTGAAAGGGTACATTAAAGTAACAGTCTAATGCACAATATGCTGCAAGCCATGAAAAGTGTGGTTAACATTGTGCCAAGCAGAATAATTTGCATGTAGAAAAGAGCTGGTGGTGTGTGAGGAACTGACAACCCAGTGGGTAAGTGAGGAGTAAGTAGGTAAATGGCAAGACACAGTTGGGAGAGGGTGGGAGAAACCATACCGTGCAAGACCATGATAACGCATCATTAAATTGCAATATGGTTGTTTGAAAAATAAATATCTTATAGAGACATTCTCAGCATATTATTATACAAAATCAGTTTTTCTCCCTTAATTGATTTGTTATTCCAGATAAAGTTTAATATATTTCCAAATTGTTAAAAAAAAATAAATTCTGGGTTTTTTTTGAACTGTGTAAATTACAGAATTTAATTTAGATGAAATTGATATTATTTATTATTAAGTCTCCCTATTTATGAAGATGTTAAGTTCCTCCATTTAAACAACTTCTATTTTATATCCCTGTATAGAGCATGCAATTTTGTTACATAAGTGCAGAAAAATTATTTTCAAGGTTTTTTCTTAGATCTGTAAGTGTTGTGGTATAATTGTAAATAAAATCTTTTTAAAAATTGTATTTCTTAAATGTCTATTATTATTATATATGAAATGTACTGATTCTTTTTGTATTTGTATTGTACTCAGCCAACACATTGATCCTATTGATTAATTACCTACTTATTTTTGGATCTGTAGAATTTTTAAGGAAACCCTCATATTTGCAAAGCCTAAAGAGGTAGATTGTCCCTTTTTATTCATATTTATATGTAAATTAGTTTATTGAGTTTTAGTTATTTGTCTTTATTTTAGTTTTTAGGATTATCATAAAAATACAGAATAATAGTGGTTTGAATGGGCTACTTTAAATAAAAGTTTTCTAATATATAATGTCTTACCATAAGGGTAATATTGGCATCTCATATTAATGTTTTTCATCATATAGATATAGTATCTAACAGTCAAAAGTTTACTCAAAAGTACATTCACCTCTTCAGCAATAGAGATTAGATTTCATGATCTTTTGTGATTACTTGTTAAAAATTGACATATTTTGACATTTTTATTGTGCTTAAGTGTTTTAATAATTCTTGGTATTAAACTATTTTTTTCACACACACACAGGTTTATATATACACATCTGTTACAGAAGTATTACTCTCAAGGTACCAAATACAAATAGTATTTTTAGTAGATTCCATATATACAACGTTATGCTCTCTGTATCTGATATAGAATGTTTCTTTGTATATTTCTGCAATACTTATCTTCTTTCTTTGTTTCTCAAATTTCTATTATATGTAGGTCAGTTTCCCTGAATTTCTCCTTGTCTATCACCAGTTTTGTTTTTGATGCTACTATTCTCAGTTCAGAAGATGTTCTTCAGTTTATCTTTTACTTCTTTGGCACAATCTTCAATCCGTTAATTCCATTGCATTTAAAAATTACGAAATATATCCTTCAACTCTCTTTGATCCTTCCTTACATTTAATTACCTATCTTCATTGCAATTTTCTATGGCTGTATAAATGGGGTACTCTCTTGACACAAGAAAGATAATAATACATTTTTGCTTATTTACTTGTTTACTTTTTCTTTTAATAGGATTGTGCATATGCTAAATGAAGTTTCAACTAGTGTTCAGAAAATCTGCCCTCTTCTTTTGATTCACTGGATGCTTTTATAGGTTCTTTGTCTTTACTTTGTAAACTTTATTTATGAATGGAAATCCAGTCAAATAGAAACTAATGGCAGTCCCACTGACAGATTTTTCTGAATACCAAATTACTACTTTTAGGAATGGTCTTCCAAGTTCAGATCCAGGACAAAAAGGGCTAAACAGCAAAAACAACAGCAGCAGCACCTAGGAAGAGATGACCTGTCAGACTAAGATAAGTAGTAAGAAACATTCAGATGGGCAAACCCAACTAGGGTGTAGGTGCCACAGATATTGATGCAAACCCCAGTCTTTTCTAGAGGTGACTATTTCTGGGGCATACCTGACGGATTCACCATTGTGTTCATTGTGTTCCTATCTTGTAATCAACAAATATAAGTATTCTGATCTCAGCGATTCCTGAGCCTGTCCCAGTGATGGTCTTAGTCATACTCTCTTAACATCTTTCTCCTCCTGGAAGAGTGTGTGGGGAACCTTTAATTTACAATGGCTTTCCTTAACATATATATGTTATGTTAAGAAAAAAATATATATAAGTAGAGAGAGAGAGAAATTTCTTCAAGTTTTGTTATATAATCAGTGATCATCATGAGTTTCCACTAGGGGAGCACATTTTTATCTGGTAGTATAATGTTTTAGATATTTTATTAAGGAATTTAAAAAGAAATATGATAGATACCTATGTTGCTCTGTTTTTGGAAGTTCTTCCTAGTTAACTTGTATTTTCACTAGAAGGCAGGCACCTAAATGGCCTTCCTGCTTCTGAACATTCATTACCTATTGTATTGTCCATATTGGTGAATGAAAGCTTTTTCTTGAAAACATGTGTACACATGCGCACACATACAATCTTTACATGTTGAAGCACATAATTAGTAAATTTTAAATGCAATAGAATTAATGGATTGAAGATTGTGCCAAAGGAGTAAAAGATAAACTGAAGAACTTCTTCTGAACTGAGAATAGTAGCATCAAAAACAAAACTGGTGATACACAAGGAGAAATTCAGGCAACCTAACCTACATATAATAGAAATTTGAGAAGCAAAGAAAGAACATAAGTATTGCAGAAATTTACAAAGAAGCATTCCATATCAGATATAGAGAGCACAACTTTGTATACATGGAATCTACTAAAAATACTATTTGTGTTTGGTACCTTGAGAGCAATACTTCTGTAATAGATGTGTGTATATACATGTATGTTTGTGTGAAAAAGCAGCCAATCCATTTATTTAATTTTTATTACATTTTCCCAAACTCTTCTATCTCTTAGACTGGGCATCTTCACCGTTGCTAGTTATGGTTTATCTTACATTTTTCAAATATTTATGACTTTGAGTAATCTTAAGCTTTCATGTCTCTAAGCCTCTGTTTGTGCTATTTCTCCTGACTAAAACATACTATCCTGTTCCGTTTTTCCTCATTACCTACTATTCACTCTTAAAAATTTTGCTCAGGCGTCAGCTCCATAGAGAAATGTTCTTGATTCCTTCTCCCTCACCATTTACCAATTGAGCTCTGTACAAGTCCCACTGTAGTTTAGCATCTCTTATTAATTATACTACATTTAAAACACTGTTTAATTATCTTCATCTACTAATCTGAATCTACAAACAACATTACTTATATCCACTTCAAAAAAAAAAAAGTGTTTAGTATATAAGCATTTATTGAAAGAATAAGTAAGTTTCCTGTCTGGAGTTTTAAACTTGGGGCCTCTTTGGCATTTCTTGTCACCGAGAAGGCACAGAATCCTTACCCTCTCTGCTTATGGTCAGCTCTCCAGGAATCATAGTTACTGGTGAAATTCCTCCTATGCCTAAGTGACCAAGAAATAAATATCAGTATTTTAAAATTATTATCACTTGTGAAAGAACTTCAAGTAATGTCATTCCTGGAAAGGGAAGTTCACTGCTACTCAGACAGCAACTTTATCCACTTTCTGTGCTTGCCACTAAAGAAACTGTGTATGAATGAAGCTTTTAAAGATTCAGGTATAAGTTTGGAATTGAAAAAGAAAACTAACTTTGTTTTATTTGTTCCCTATTTCTATCACCACAGGAGAGCTACCTAAGCACCTTTGTCAGTTTCCATTAGGCATCTACGCTTTTCTCTGTAAGCTCCTCAGAATATAGTTTATCTGAATGAGAATAACAGAAATTACCATAAACAGAAGAAGTAACCTATTTTCATGATCATCGATTTGACACTATTTTCTTCCTATATTCCCTTTATTCTAAAGAATTCTTGGTGCTCACCTGGTTGCTGTGGAATATTTCCAGCCCTCATGGATGAATTATACTGATGGATTATTAGGGTTCATTGCTATATCAATATGTTTGCCTTATCCTCTTTGGTCAGCGTATACAAAATATCTACTTATAAACTATTTCTAAGAGTAGCTCCATACTTGACTGCATATCGGGAAGTGGCTAAATTATTTGCCTTGAGGAATTTTGCTTCCTTCAGTGCCCAGTGCCCTTTCCCATTCCCACACAATGCTTTGTTTAGGTTATAACATCGTTAAAGATGAATGACATGAAGTGGAAAGCAAGCACATGGATTGCACAGGTGTGCTTGTCTTACAACTCAAATCTTTTTATGAGGATCTTTGACAACCAGGTCAATAGATTTAAAAACAAATACAAGGACTTTCTAGAAGAGTATTAAATTAATAGAGACAGTGAAAATACAGACAGCTAAATTACAGATATAAGATGAACTTGAAATGTTCTAGATTCACAAGGACAAGTCTAAAGTCATTCTGAGTGTCCCTGATTTCCACTACCTACTTTTTTTCTTCCTATTCTGTTATTTCTGTCCTCGTATTTTGGAAGCCTATCCATTCTTCTTGAAAGAATGATGCTAACCAATTTTCCTCTAAATTCAAATTGTTCATTAAATAGGTCAGCCTGCAACATTCCTTTGCAAGGATAGTACTGAAGTGCTCAAATTATGCTATTTACCTGAATATAAATTCCAGGAATTCTTGCATCAAAGTTAGGAAATCTCTCCTCATACCCTACTTTTTTTATTTAGGCATTCACTTCAAAAAGTTCTTGTCTTTATATAAACACAGGCTTAAAGAAAAAATCTCATAATTTTTTTATTATTAGAAAATTTTGCACTGTACGAACTATGCCTGCAAGCAATTAAGTTTTCTGTTTATTGAGAAGATCTAGATGGTGACATAGTCTATATTGTGACTTTTTACGTCTTTTATTGATAATGAATGTTATAAAATATTTCAAAAAATTAGATTAAGACCATGGAAATACCCACTGCAGGCATTTTCAGATACTAGTTTTTCTAATTCTTTGCCCATGAAATGTTATTTATACAAGATCTAATTAAAATGTCATGTTTTGTCAAAATATGCAACTGCTTTCCTAGGAAGTGTTAACCAATTTCCTCTGTACTTCCAATGTTAACCAATTTCCTCTGTAGCAATAACTTTTATTCCTGTGTTTCTATCACACATCAGGATGTCAGCTCCTTGAAAATAGAGACCATTTTCTATTTTGTTTCCCCAGTGCCAAGTTCAATATATGAACAATATATTGAATTCCTTAAGGCCAAGTTCAACATATAAACAATATAAGAATCAATAAATGTACATTTACTAGATATAGAATGAATGACTAAATAAATTACCATGACACAATTTGGGTGTTATATTAAGCCAATTTAAAAAGTTAAGCCTATTTATTTATTAAATAACTATTTACTGAGCTTCTTCTAAAAGCCAGGCCTCGTTTTTAGTTCCTGCGGATACTGTAGAGAACAAACTGTAATAAAAAGCCTTGCCTTAATGGAGCTTATGAGGTTGAAAAACATGAAACTGTAGAAGTTTGACCATTTCATCCTCAGAAATGACAGTTGTATGTGGTTCAAACTGATGTATTTTGGTGAAGAAATAAAGGTAAGAAACTAAATTCAAAGATTTTAGAAGCAGTGACTATATTTTTCACTATTTATTAAATTTCTCTAGGCTAGTTAATATGAGGACTAGGTCAATATCACTGACACCAGCCTAGTCCAAGTCTCCATCTAGTTTTACCTGGGTTACTGAAACAGCCTCCTAAATGGTCTCCCTGTTGCCTAGCCTCTGACTGTTTGTTCTTACCTGAACAGCCCAAGTGACCCATTTAAAATGTTTATCAATCAGATCATGCCTCTGCCACGGCTTATTTTAAAAGTTTTGGTGAATCATTTGATTTTAGTTTCTTCCTAAAAAACCTTGCAAAAAAATGCCTTCTGGATTGTATCATCCAACTAAAAATACTTTTTAAATAATTTTATTTGTAATTTACCTATTTATCTGCATGATTCCAAACCTTTGATATTGATTGAGACTTTCTTATAATTTAGCATATGGTTTTATATTAGTAAATGTTCAATACATACATGAAAAAATGTATTATGTTGTTCTTAAGAGTATTCTATTTAAATAAGGTCCAGTTTCTTTATTATGTTGTTTGGATCTTTATCCTTACTAATGCCCCCACCTACTGACCCCTGAGTATTCTATCAGTGACTGAGAGATATGTGTTAATGTCTCTAACTACAATTGGAAACCTTTGCAGCTGGGGGAATAGGACATTAAAAAACAATACTAGCTTTGGAGGAGAGGTAGTAATACATGCTAGTCTCAGCACTACAGCTAAGAAAGCGGTAAGGCAGAGGAACAATTGTGAAGGCCAAACCCTTTAGGCCCATCGACACTGAAAATACTTACTTGCTCCCTGACGCCTCCACCAGGTAAACAAATATTAAGTAAAAATAACAACGAAATACTGCTGGGAGATCTGCAAGAAGACTCTGAGGTGCAGTGCAAAGGGAAAACCTAAAACTGAGAATGGGGCTAACACTGAGAATAACTATGTCATACCTAATAAGATATTGCTAGTAGAATTTCAGTTATTAATTCAAGTTTCATAATTGTTGGTTCAAGGATTCTCATTTGCTTTTTGTCCTAGAAAGTAATCAAGCTTATCACTTATTTCCTTGAATGTATCAGCATAATTAATGTTGAATTCATGGGTGATAACTCTTGGATCTGTCGATTTTCTATCTTGTCTTCTCATATTAGAACTTGATCTTTTTGGATGGATTCCAAAGGGTGTATATTTAAAATTGTAGAAGGGACCTGAGGCCTACAACAGTGTTATCTTTGGTTCTTTCTAGAACCTAGAGGAATTAATAAATCCAGAGCATTTTAATCACACTGGAGATTTGGATGATACAAACACTCCTCACTCTGTGAGATCAAGTTCATTTCCAATTCACATTTATTCTGAGACTATAATCTCTTATGATTCTTCTTCAAACCACATTTGTTTACAAATTTCCCCTCTTTGTCAGATTCTGAACATTTTTTTTTTTTTTTTTTTTCTCCCTGGTTCCAGCTTTCTGGAGAAAGTTACACTTAGCTGCTCAACCCTTCAACTAACTTTTGAGGAGTTGGAAGAATCTTTTGGGAAACATGGCCCCCAAATCCAGGTTTAACTGGCTTTTCTTCCTGTCCTGAATTTTAGCCCCATACTTCTGTACTGTTTCAGTAGGCACTTCTATTTCATAGTAGTTTGCATATCAGTCCTAATTTCCTAGTATATAAATGCTGGTCTAAATGTAATTTTACTCATTTCTGAGATTTTGGGTGGGGTTAGGCTTGTTGTCACAGATTGACTTTCCAGGTACATTGTTTTTCTCATGAATTGTCTGTTTAGGTGTTCTTACTCATGGTAAATTTAGGGTGTGTATTTTGTCAAGAGTATCACTAAAATGATGCAGCCTTCTCTGTGTATCATATCTGAAGGCACATAATGTTGTGTTGATAGTATCATTTCTAATGATGTTAACTTTGATCATTTGGTTAAAGCACTGACTGTCAAGCTTCTCCACGGTAAAGTTATTATTTTCATCATTGGATTTAATAAAAAACTTTGGGGGAGAGATATTGAGGCATTGAAGATAGCTTCTTTCTCTTCAAATATCTGCTCATTAATATTAGCACCCGTCCTTGGATCTGGCTTCGGGCAATTACTGCTGTGGGATTTGCCTACTGGTGATTTACTAGTTTCCTCTTTCCACATTTAATAAATAAAATTATTCTTTTTCTTCTTTCCTGCTTGTTTATCTAATTCTTTATTTAAATCAGCATAGACTAATTATTTTATTCTATGGGTTAAAATTCAAAACTCTCATTATTTATATTATTGCTAAAATTCTGTCACATTTATTTTTATTTGCTGTCATTATACTTGTTCTCCTTTACACTCTATATGTATAGATAATATAAATTATCTATAAATCTTTAATTCTTTTTATTTGTTTAAAACTTCTTTCTTGAATGTTGTTTGTTCTCTTTTTACCCTCTGTTATTTTTTAAATTTCTCACTTTTTAGCTGAGGTATGTTTGATGTATGCCATTCTTTTATAGTTTATATTTCAATTTGTTTCTTTTAATTATTTTGTAACATGTAGCTGCAGTTTTCAGCTCCATGGTGGCCACATTGTTCAGGCATGTCTTTTTTGTTGTTGGTTGAGCTATTATATGGTTCTTTTTGTTCTTTTGTGTTGTCTTTACATAG